>NC_057806.1:26464-397481 GCF_018294505.1 Triticum aestivum
AGAAAAACAAAATTGACCCTGGAGAGAGAAAACAGTGACTCTGCCTTAGGTTTCAAACCCCCTGATAACAGTGGAATTCGTGTTTCATAGTAAAAATAACCTAGTGTAATTCCTATATGAAAAAGAAAGGAAACACGGTATCAAGACAATCAAATATATTAAGGTATCATACCATAAGTCTTTGCTGCCATTCTTCTTCTTCACGTAATTGAGGGAACTACACAGCGCATCATGTACTTCATAGCACGCTTTACATTCAAAGTCATTACTAACCGAGCAATGTCCTACAAAAACATTGGAAGTAGAACCACCAGCACCCAACAAAGAAAATTTGTTCGTGGCGGACGATTGGACAAAATAGATGCCACAGGCTACCGATCTACACAAATGGGCATTACCAAGTAAGTTCATGTTCAGGCCCTTCCCTGTGTGACATTTGACATTCAAAATCATGATCAATTAAGTTCCTCTATTAAACCAGGATCATGAGTGACACTGGATTCTACCCAATATCCCTAAGCATCAGAACAAAGAGTGAAGCATTCAGAGCTTTCAACAATTGCCACGGATGTGTGTGTGGCAACGGGAGATTTTTTTTTGACATGTATTCAAATTTAAGCAAATATGTACAAGCTTTAGTAGTAGACAAACAACCAGCCAGATTGGACATCCATAACTTTCGTTGTAATTATCAAGTGGTGCAAACAATCGATGCAAAATTAATTCCATCAATAATATGATGAACAATTGAACACATAATTTGGAAAAAGAAGAAGATAGGCACATGTCAAGTAACTAATTCAGGTTAAACATGGTATTTGACGAATTCTAGCATGATTTAAGTTTGCATGTCGAGTGTCTCTTAGCAGGAAATTCTTGGATTTTTATATGTTGGTACCTATAATTGTACGGGGGCCTTCGTGACATTTCCAATCCTGAAGACATCTCAGTTTAGGGATAATGATGACATCTTCCGGTCTTGACCTGTCTGCAAATAATCCTTAACAACTACTCCCTCCGTCCGGAAATACTTGTCATCAGAATGGATGAAAATAGATGTATCTAGAACTAAAATACATCTAGATACATCTATTTCAATGACAAGTATTTCCGAACGGAGGGAGTATAATTTAGTTTCAGTACATACCCATAAGCTTTTCAGCATGCAGACAACAATGGTACGGTTACCTAGTAAAACTCAACCAGATCACCTTGTGTGCATGCTGAATTTCTACTATACGGCTAGCTTGGTTGAGACAAAACAATGCAACTGATCTATATTCATTAATTAAAACAAAAAATACCAGTGAAGGTATCCTAATTAAAGAAACAAAAGTAAGTCCCCGTAAAAGAAATAAGAAAGAACCATCTCTAGGAAGGAGAGATTAGACCTATACCAAGGCATTCGTTAGCTAAACCAAAAGAAAATTTATCTCGGGAGCTTGCTTCGAATTGCTTACCTTTCCTGCTCAAATTTCCCTTTTGCTCTCCTTTTACTTAAGAGCAAATTGATGTCTTGCACTTAAGGGTAACATGATTAAGAACAACAACACTGAAACTATCTTGTGATTTTCTAATAGAGAAGTACACAATTAATATGGCAATGACATATACTTATAATTTATTTATAGGAAAGGCCGCAAAGGACATACATAGAGGTCTGGTCACAGAAGCATCACCCATGAGTAGTCTTTACGCTCAGACGTTTAGAGGAACACTTGTTGCACACACTGCAATCTCACAATAGGAGAGAAAAAAATGTTACATATCGGAGTGGAGTTAGGAAGAGATGTTACTGCTATATACCTGGAGATGGTATGCGCATTCTCTCAAGCTGAGATGGCTCTCGCATCCTCGAAAGCGATGGTGCCTACGTGCGCTCACGTACTCGCTGGCTATGGCAGCTCCCATGTCCTCCGAAGCGGCAACAATCCTCGTGAGCTTGTGTCCTCGCTGGCTGCGGCGGTGCCACTGCGAATCCTGGCATGCAGCAGCATCGCGGAAGAAGGATGGTACTGAAAACATTAGTGCAGAAAGCAAATCCAAGAAAAATCTGAAGGCTAATGTAGTGGAAAAAATATACGCTAGTTCTCAAGATATTAAGAATCACAATTTTTTACATAATTCTTTATATGAATCTTTATCCTCAAACTTGTTCTTATACATCTCTAGATGCACACCATTTATTAAAAATAGTGTTCATATAGCAGGTGAATTCACCAATCAAGTAGCCACCCATAAACTGATATATCCACAAATCTAATTCCATCCAGCAAACAAACACCAACTAAAGTCCATCAATTCTAGATAATTCTGACATGCTTTCCCAGTACAAAGCTCCTGCCATGATTATAGCGTCAGAAAAATTCAGTGCAGGACATATGTCATTTGGCAGGAACACAACATCAGGAATCGCACAAAAGCTTGAACTCACAAAATCATCTTTCAGACCAAAATTCAGAAAACACACCATATGCCCAATAGCAAGTTGAACCACACTAATACGGAAATATAAATACTTCAATTAACCCCCAGGGGAAGGGAACGGGGAGGGAGAAGGGGTGGAGTAAGTCCTGTTGTGAGGGCGCTCGAACTTCCAATCGAGGATAACATCGTCAAGATGGAGCTGACGGCGGACACGGCGAGCGCCGGCGCCATCACTCCCATCACGGCGGATGGAGATGCAGCGTCTACTCCTCCACCCCTCCTCTTCCCCATGCAGCTACAACTGAGGCAATGCCGCCGTCTGCCTTCTGGAGTTCCCCGCCTTCGATCTCGAGCACGCCATCCAGGACGGCGTTGGTATCGACCGCCAACCTCAATCTGGATCCGGTTGTGGCTAATGTACAGACTAATTCCCACACAAAACATTCATTAAGTTAGCATTGTCTCTTTTTGGTCTATAGTTCAGGGACAAGCACAATTGCTAGCAAGCCCCAAATTGGCGCAACCAGCAAGCAGTTGCTGGGTAGCCACCCATTTCCTCCCACCAGCTCTTCTGCACGCAACAAATATTCTCCCAATTGATCAACAAATCCCCAAACCGAGCAAGCATACACGAAATTAAGGAAACAAGCAATTGAAGGAAGCTGACCTTGTTGTCGGGGTGGGCGAGGAGGTGCCCCACGGCTCCAGCAGCAAGCACGGCATGCGCGCCATCGTCTACGCCGCAAGCAAAGTACTCCGCCGCGGCCGCTCATGGACGAGCATGGCTGGTGACGCGCCGTGACGACCGCTAACACGGCACCCAGGCAGAGGTAGAGGAGCTTCTTGGTCTGGTTCCCGAAGGTCTGGTTCTTGATCTCGCGGAGCGCGACCACCCGCTCGTGCTGCCCCTCCCCGCATCCTCCTCCTGCTGGTCCGCCGACGCCGCCGGGGCCCCCGGCCGCCAACCTGGCAGCGAGCTCCTCCGAACGCGTCCCCATGCAGAAAGGCGCAGAGGAAGACTCCGAAGGCGCGGACGCTCGCCGGCACCGGCCGGCGGCCCGCGGCCGGCGCGGCACCGGATCGACCGCCGCTCCTGGCGGCTGAGGCGAGGGAGAGAGAGGAGATCCCGATGGGTTTCTTTTTTTCTCACTTTAAGGACCGCGGATTTAATACCATATACTGTAGGGATTTATTTGCAAAATTCCTGATCGAAACGTTTTCTCACTTATAAAAGGACTGCGGGTTGAATACTAAAAAATACGGGGACTTTTTTGCAAACCTGCCGCGACGTACGACCAGAAGCAATCGGTGGTTTATTAGTAGGGAGAGAAGAGATTTTTATGGCGATTATATATATAGGGTAGATAGATCGAATAATTACGAATGGACATGGTTCTACGCGAGAATGGAATCACCTCCGTCCATGCGCACGTGATTCGTGTAGTATTTGTACAACCAGCCCGTACATCTATTTCTCAGCACTGCTTCAGTGTAGTATAGGCCTAGTATTCCACAGCCAATAAGTGAGTAAGCCCCACTGCACAATAACTACACTGATCCATGCTATTGATTAGAGAAGTTAATCTCTCATTTATTTGTACATTCAACGGCAGCGTGCACCACCCCATGCATTTTCTCCCCATTCATTGTATCCATGCCGCAGCTCGTCCCTCACTCAGCTAGCTTCTCTAGTCCATGCTCAGGGAGATCTAAGAGTTCCTCTTCCCAACAATGGAGTTGTGGAATTGTAGCTATACTGGAGTCCATCTCTTTCTCTCTCTCTGGTGGTTGGTGGTGGACATTGCAAGCTCATGTTCTGTATTAGGATCCCAACTAACGTAGAAAAGATAACGAACATCTAACCTTCCGTCGTTGCTAGAGCTTGATGCCATGGCCAGCTTTTTCCTCTCAGCGCCAGGTTGAAGATGAACAATATTGGGCGACATATGTGACACCTTCACCTGGCACACCTCAACCTGTATCCATTTATTAGGAGCAGGTCGTGAAGTGTTAACTACATTGGAAGCATGCACCCTGTCCATAATCACACTAGCTCTCTCCACCTCGCATTGTTCAATTTAGAAACTGGAGTATTTTAGTTTCGTCACTTGTTTCAAGTATTGGTTTAGAACTGAAATCCTTACATTTATCAATTTCTTATTAAAAAATCAATTAACTCCATTCTTCGTAGTTAACTCAAATCATGAAAAAAAGTAGAATTTGAATTTTTAAATGCAACATTAATAATAATAAATCATTTCGTCTATTAATAGAAGATCAGGCAAAATTCTACATAAAGGTTAAAATATTTTTACATGGCTTATAGAGAACGAGGCTTCTTTTTACGGCTTTGGGTTTGATCTCAGCTTCACAAGCATACATGTTAACCAAAAATTACAATTCCCATTTAAAAAAATTAGAGACATCAAAATCAACTCCACATATAATTCTAATTGAAGTTACGATATGAAAATATCCGCGAGCTGCATTTAATTATCTAAATATATGGGAGCAAGTTTGTCATGGTTACAGCTAAATTTGTGTGCTTAGTCGTTGTTCTATGTATTAATACTATATTAATATATGTAGTAGTAATATATTAATTGGTAAATTAGGACTAATCATCATACAAGTGTGTTTAATCATTGTGCCAGTTATTAGCTCTGTAATATCTAGGGCTAATTAGCATATGAGTCTTACTCTATACACTAAACCATCCAGTTCGTCATGAATCAGTCGCTATGAATAAAGCTTCTTGTATCAGCATTCCGTTGATTCATCTGCCTATTGATGAGTAGCACATTAATACATAGGTTTGGCCACCTAATCACAAGTGCCACAAAAGAAGTCTGCAAAGCGCGCGCGTATACCCAAGAAAGTAAAACGCAGAACCAGTGTGATATGCTATAACATGTGTATCAACGTTTCTGCTGGGGCCATCTCCTCTTGTTCTTCCGCTCTCCACAGGGACGCGACTCACAGAAGAGCTACAGTGCAGTTCTGACAGATAAGAGAATTAAAGACTGACCCAACACCTGCAAGGGGCGTTGCTACCAGACAGCTAGTATCCATACGAGAATTAAACGAGACCTGGCCCATGCATGTCAGGTATAACGTCACGTATTTACTCTGGCCTGAGAATTACCCCCCCCCCCCTTATTTTGCAGTGGCCTATATTAAGTAGCAATCGTGATGCATATGCGGACGCGCGAGATTTCGGCATCGCGTGCCACCATGTCCCAAAAGTTCGCGTCCGTAGATAGATAGGGTAGATTAGGGTAGATTTATTGTGAAGAATCTTTTGTAGTACTAGATGTGATGCTAATTGACCAAATTTCCATGGCAATTTTTGAGACTATAGATCATGGCACCCCCAAATGTGTACTTCATGGCAATTGGCAACTCGTATGTTTTTGCAATCGAAACTCAAATTTAGATTTGTTACCATGGCAACTCAAGATTTGATTTCTTGTTATGCCAAATTGAATTATTCTTTCCCATGCCAAAAAACATAAAATGTTTCCTTGGAAATTTAAAATAAGTTGCCATGTCAACTCAACTTGTGCACCATGTCAAATTAAATCATGTTATCATTGCCATGGCAGTTTCAGGGCTATTTACAAGAGAAATCAACTTTAATTTGGCGTGATGTAGGGATAGTAATTTTGCCATGATACGTATAGTTGTCGTGATAGATAGAAGTAGTTTTTTCTCTCTCATTTCCCATGGTCTATCTCTTCTCCACTCCTAAAGGGGGAGTACATTGTCTTTTCATATATGTCGATCTTTTGGATTCACTACAGTATTGGATATTCAGTTTCTTACTCGTCATCATACGAAGGCAGTTACATAAGTTAACCGGAAGAGCCAATGTTTTGTTTAATTTCATTTTTGAACACCGACAAACCATGCCTCTCGAAGATATGGAGGAACCAAATCTGTGCCGCCCCCTGGTGGCGATACCTCTACCCCAGCCCCTCTTGGTGACATCTCTAATGTTACTTGGATGAGTAGTTCCTCGCATACATTCTCTATCCTTTTTGATACTTGTTGACAAAAAGGGGGAGAAGAACATCGAGTGATAGGATAGCGGGTTATTTGCAGGGGTGTTTCCATTCGCCTTCTTATTTGGTTTTCCTCGGAACAATTTGATTTCATCGAACTATTTGCTTGTGGAACTTAAAGCACCGCCTGTGGTGTTGTTAAACCTCGATCGTCATGTAACGTTATAACCCCCATGCAATGCTATTTCCTTTCAGCTATTTGACTGCAGGTGCTACCGAATGCTTACTTTCCTTGCAATAATTATCCTCGATAACTATCTATCGCGCAAGGAAAATGAAAGCGTTTCAAGGAGGATTGAAAATCCTATCTCTAGAAGAGATATCTTGCAGGAGATTATTTATCTTCGATATCTAACCCTATAGGAGAAGAAAATTGCTTCAATTTAAAACTCTTGAGTTTTGAAAGAAAACTCTACCTATCTTTCTTACAAGTTGTTTTTCCTTGCACATATACTATATTTCATCCTTTTTGCAGGAAAACTTTTCTGAAGCATATCTATTCCAAAAAAATATATCTGTATTTCCTTGCTCTGATTTTCCTCGAGTATCTAACTTGCAGGAAACTTATATCCCGTGTCGATTCAAACAATGCTCTGAGAAAATCGTCATGATTTATCCTTCTTCACAAATCATTTCAAAGTACTCACTTAATCTAACATATCTTTGTCAAAGATTGTGTGAAAGGAAATACCTCAGGTAGTGCCAAGTGTATTGAAAGAAACCATGAATGAGATCATATATCAATATCACTCGTACGAAGACTTAGCTCGCTACCTTCAATTTATCATAAATGCATACGATGCATATCTTAAGGGGGGAGCGTGCTGTGTCTTTGTGATTATCTTCGCATTTCATTTTCATCTATCTATCCCTCGATGTGCTCTGTTTTGTCAACAGTCGTCCAAAAAGGGGGAGATTGTGTTGGATATATGCCCTAGAGGCAATAATAAAAGGATTATTATTATATTTCCTTGTTCATGATATTTGTCTTTTATTCATGCTATAATTGTGTTATCCGGAAATCGTAATACATGTGTGAATACATAAACACCAACATGTCCCTAGTAAGCCTCTAGTTGACTAGCTCGTTGATCAACATATAGTCATGGTTTCCTGACTATGGACATTGGATGTCATTGATAACGAGATCACATCATTAGGAGAATGATGTGATGGACAAGACCCAATCCTAAGCATAGCACAAGATCGTGTTGTTCGTTTGCTGGAGCTTTTCCAATGTCAAGTATCTTTTCCTTAGACCATGAGATCGTGTAACTCCCGGACACCGTAGGAGTGCTTTGGGTGTACCAAACGTCACAACGTAACTGGGTGACTATAAAGGTATACTACGGGTATCTCCGAAAGTGTCTGTTGGGTTGACACGGATCGAGACTGGGATTTGTCACTCCGTATGACGGAGAGGTATCTCTGGGCCCACTCGGTAATGCATCATCATAATGAGCTCAAAGTGACCAAGTGTCTGGTCACGGGATCATGCATTACGGTACGAGTAAAGTGACTTGCCGGTAACGAGATTGAACGAGGTATTGGGATACCGACGATCGAATCTCGGGCAAGTAACGTACCGATTGACAAAGGGAATTGCATACGGGGTTGCTTGAATCCCCAACATCGTGGTTCATCCGATGAGATCATCGAGGAGCATGTGGGAGCCAACATGGGTATCCAGATCCCGCTGTTGGTTATTGGCCGGAGAGCCGTCTCGGTCATGTCTACGTGTCTCCCGAACCCGCAGGGTCTACACACTTAAGGTTCGGTGACGCTAGGGTTGTAGAGATATGAGTATGCAGTAACCCGAAAGTTGTTCGGAGTCCCGGATGAGATCCCGGACGTCACGAGGAGTTCCGGAATGGTCCGGAGGTGAAGAATTATATATAGGAAGTGCAGTTTCGGCCATCGGGAGAGTTTCGGGGGTCACCGGTATTGTACCGGGACCACCGGAAGGGTCCCGGGGGTCCATCGGGTGGGGCCACCTATCCCGGAGGGCCTCGTGGGCTGAAGTGGGGAGGGGAACCATCCCCTGGTGGGTAGGTGCGCTCCCCCTTGGGCCCCCCATGCGCCTAGGGTTGGGAACCCTAGGGGAGGGGGCGCCTCCACTTGCCTTGGGGGGTACTCCACCCCCTTGGCCCCCCCCTAGGAGATCCCATCTCCTAGGGCCGGCGCACCCCCCTAGGGGGCCTATATAAAGGGGGGAGGGAGAGCAACACACCCCAAAAGTCTTGGCGCCTCCCTCTCCCCTGCTACACCTCTCCCTCTCGCAGAAGCTCGGCGAAGCCCTGCTGCGATCACTGCTACATCCACCACCACGCCGTCGTGCTGTTGGATCTCCGTCAACCTCTCCTCCCCCCTTGCTGGATCAAGAAGGAGGAGACGTCATCCGCTCCGTACGTGTGTTGAACGCGGAGGTGCCGTCCGTTCGGCACTAGGATCTCCGGTGATTTGGATCACGGCGAGTACGACTCCATCATCCACGTTCTCTTGAACGCTTCCGCTCGCGATCTACAAAGGTATGTAGATGCACTCCGATCACTCGTTGCTAGATGAACTCATAGATAGATCTTGGTGAAACCGTAGAAATTTTTTATTTTCTGCAATGTTCCCCAACAGTGGCATCATGAGCTAGGTCTATGCGTAGTTCTCTTTGCACGAGTAGAACACAATTTGTTGTGGGCGTAGATGTTGTCAACTTTCTTGCCACTACTAGTCTTATTTTGCTTCAGCGGTATTGTGGGATGAAGCGGCCCGGACCGACCTTACACGTACGCTTACGTGAGACAGGTTCCACCGACTGACATGCACTAGTTGCATAAGGTGGCTAGCGGGTGTCTGTCTCTCCCACTTTAGTTGGAGCGGATTCGACGAAAAGGGTCCTTATGAAGGGTAAATAGAAGTTGACAAATCACGTTGTGGCTTTTACATAGGTAAGAAAACGTTCTTGCTAGAACCCTATTGCAGCCACGTAAAACTTGCAACAACAATTAGAGGACGTCTAACTTGTTTTTGCAGCAAGTGTTTTGTGATGTGATATGGCCAAAGTTGTGATGAATGATGAATGATATATATGTGATGTATGAGATCATGTTCTTGTAATAGGAATCACGACTTGCATGTCGATGAGTATGACAACCGGCAGGAGCCATAGGAGTTGTCTTTATTTTGTATGACCTGCGTGTCATTGAGAAACGCCATGTAAATTACTTTACTTTATTGCTAAACGTGTTAGCCATAGTGGTAGAAGTAATAGTTGGCGAGCAACTTCATGGAGACACGATGATGGAGATCATGATGGAGATCATGGTGTCATGCCGGTGACAAGATGATCATGGAGCCCCAAGATGGAGATCAAAGGAGCTATATGATATTGGCCATATCATGTCACTATTATTTGATTGCATGTGATGTTTATCATGTTTTTGCATCTTGTTTACTTAGAACGACGGTAGTAAATAAGATGATCCCTCATAATAATTTCAAGAAAGTGTTCCCCCTAACTGTGCGCCGTTGCGACAGTTCGTTGTTTCGAAGCACCACGTGATGATCGGGTGTGATAGATTCCAACGTTCACATACAACGGGTGTAAGACAGATTTACACATGCAAACACTTAGGTTAACTTGACGAGCCTAGCATGTACAGACATGGCCTCGGAACACAAGAGACCGAAAGGTCGAACATGAGTCGTATGAAAGATACGATCAACATGGAGATGTTCACCGATGATGACTAGTCCGTCTCACGTGATGATCGGACACGGCCTAGTCGAGTCGGATCATGTTTCACTTAGATTACTAGAGGGGTGTCTAATCTGAGTGGGAGTTCATTAAATAATTTGGTTAGATGAACTTAATTATCATGAACTTAGTCTAAAAATCTTTGCATAAATGTCTTGTAGATCAAATGGCCAACGCTCATGTTAACATGAACTTCAACGCGTTCCTAGAGAAAACCAAGCCGAAGATGATGACAGCAACTATTCGGACTGGGTCCGGAACCTGAGGATTATCCTCATAGCTGCCAAGAAAGATTATGTCCTAGAAGCACCGCTAGGTGACGCACCCGTCCCAGAGAACCAAGACGTTATGAACGCTTGGCGGTCACGTGCTGATGATTACTCCCTCGTTCAGTGCGGCATGCTTTACAGCTTAGAACCGGGGCTCCAAAAGCATTTTGAGAAACACAGAGCATATGAGATGTTCGAAGAGCTGAAAATGGTTTTCCAAGCTCATGCCCGGGTCGAGAGATATGAAGTCTCCGACAAGTTCTTCAGCTGTAAGATGGAGGAAAATAGTTCTGTCAGTGAGCACATACTCAAAATGTCTGGGTTGCATAACCGCTTGACTCAGCTGGAAGTTAACCTCCCAGAGGAGGCGGTCATTGACAGAATCCTTCAGTCGCTCCCACCTAGCTACAAGAGCTTTGTGATGAACTACAATATGCAGGGGATGGAAAAGACCATTCCTGAAGTATTTGCAATGCTGAAATCAGCAGAGGTAGAAATCAAAAAGGAACATCAAGTGTTGATGGTCAATAAAACCACCAAGTTCAAGAAAGGCAAGGGTAAGAAGAACTTCAAGAAGGACGGCAAGGATGTTGCCGCACCCGGTAAGCCAGTTGCCGGGAAGAAGTCAAAGAATGGACCCAAGCCTGAGACTGAATGCTTTTATTGTAAAGGGAAGGGTCACTGGAAGCGAAACTGCCCCAAATACTTAGCGGACAAGAAGGCCGACAACACTAAAGGTATATGTGATATACATGTAATTGATGTGTACCTTACCAGTGCTCGTAGTAGCTCCTGGGTATTTGATACCGGTGCCGTTGCTCATATTTGTAACTCAAAGCAGGAGCTGCGGAATAAGCGGAGACTGGCGAAGGACGAGGTGACGATGCGCGTCGGGAATGGTTCCAAGGTCGATGTGATCGCCGTCGGCACGCTACCTCTACATTTACCTACGGGATTAGTTTTAAACCTCAATAATTGTTATTTAGTGCCAAGTTTGAGCATGAACATTGTATCAGGATCTCGTTTAATACGAGATGGCTACTCATTTAAATCTGAGAATAATGGTTGTTCTATTTATATGAGAGATATGTTTTATGGTCATGCTCCGATGGTCAATGGTTTATTCTTAATGAATCTCGAACGTGATGTTACACATATTCATAGTGTGAATACCAAAAGATGTAAAGTTGATAACGATAGTCCCACATACTTGTGGCACTGCCGCCTTGGTCACATTGGTGTCAAGCGCATGAAGAAGCTCCATGCTGATGGACTTTTAGAGTCTCTCGATTATGAATCATTTGACACATGCGAACCATGCCTCATGGGAAAAATGACCAAGACTCCGTTCTCCGGAACAATGGAGCGAGCAACCAACTTATTGGAAATCATACATACTGATGTTTGCGGTCCAATGAGCGTTGAGGCTCGCGGAGGATATCGTTATGTTCTCACTCTCACTGATGACTTGAGTAGATATGGGTATGTCTACTTGATGAAACACAAGTCTGAGACCTTTGAAAAGTTCAAGGAATTTCAGAATGAGGTAGAGAATCAACGTGACCAAAAAATAAAGTTCTTACGATCAGATCGTGGAGGAGAATATTTAAGTCACGAATTTGGCACACACTTAAGGAAATGTGGAATCGTTTCACAACTCACGCCGCCTGGAACACCTCAACGTAACGGTGTGTCCGAACGTCGTAATCGCACTCTATTGGATATGGTGCGATCTATGATGTCCCTTACTGATTTACCGCTATCTTTTGGGGATACGCTCTAGAGACAGCTACATTCACTTTAAATAGGGCACCGTCTAAATCCGTTGAGACGACACCGTATGAATTATGGTTTGGGAAGAAACCTAAGCTGTCGTTTCTAAAAGTTTGGGGATGCGATGCTTATGTCAAGAAACTTCAACCTGAAAAGCTCGAACCCAAGTCGGAAAAATGCGTCTTCATAGGATACCCTAAGGAAACCATTGGGTATACCTTCTACCTTAGATCCGAAGGCAAGATCTTTGTTGCCAAGAACGGATCCTTTCTGGAAAAAGAGTTTCTCTCGAAAGGAGTAAGTGGGAGGAAAGTAGAACTCGATGAAGTACTACCTCTTGAACCGGAAAGTAGTGCAGCTCAGGAAAATGTTCCTGTGGTGCCTACATCCACTGGAGAGGAAATTAATGATGATGATCAAGGTACTTCAAATCAAGTTGCTACTGAACTTCGTAGGTCCACAAGGACACGTTCCACACCAGAGTGGTATGGCAACCCTGTCCTGGAAATCATGTTGTTGGACAATGGTGAACCTTCGAACTATGAAGAAGCGATGGCGGGCCCAGATTCCAACAAATGGCTTGAAGCCATGCAATTCGAGATAGGATCCATGTATGAAAACAAAGTATGGACTTTGACAGACTTGCCCGATGATCGGCGAGCGATAGAAAACAAATGGATCTTTAAGAAGAAGACGGACGCGGATGGTGATGTTACCATCTATAAAGCTCGACTTGTCGCTAAGGGTTATCGGCAAGTTCAAGGGGTTGACTACGATGAGACTTTCTCTCCCGTAGCGAAGCTGAAGTCCGTCTGAATCATGTTAGCAATTGCCGCATACTATGATTATGAGATATGGCAAATGGACGTCAAAACTGCATTCCTTAACGGTTATCTTAAGGAAGAACTATATATGATGCAACCGGAAGGTTTTGTCGACCCTAAGAATGCTAACAAGGTATGCAAGCTCCAGCGATCCATTTATGGGCTGGTGCAAGCATCTCGGAGTTGGAACATTCGCTTTGATGAGATGATCAAAGCGTTTGGGTTTATGCAGACTTATGGAGAAGCCTGCGTTTACAAGAAAGTGAGTGGGAGCTCTGTAGCATTTCTCATATTATATGTAGATGACATACTTTTGATGGGAAATGATATAGAACTTTTGGACAACATTAAGGCCTACTTGAATAAGAGTTTTTCAATGAAGGACCTTGGAGAAGCTGCTTATATATTAGGCATCAAGATCTATAGAGATAGATCAAGACGCCTCATAGGTCTTTCACAAAGCACATACCTTGATAAGATATTGAAGAAGTTCAATATGGATCAGTCTAAGAAGGGGTTCTTGCCTGTGTTGCAAGGTGTGAAATTGAGCTCAGCTCAATGTCCGACCACGGCAAAAGATATAGAAGAGATGAGTGTCATCCCCTATGCCTCAGCCATAGGGTCTATTATGTATGCCATGCTGTGTACCAGACCTGATGTAAACCTTGCCGTAAGTTTGGTAGGAAGGTACCAAAGTAATCCCGGCAAGGAACACTGGACAGCGGTCAAGAATATCCTGAAGTACCTGAAAAGGACTAAGGACATGTTTCTCGTTTATGGAGGTGACGAAGAGCTCGTCGTAAAGGGTTACGTCGACGCTAGCTTCGACACAGATATGGATGACTCTAAGTCACAAACCGGATACGTGTATATGTTGAATGGTGGAGCAGTAAGCTGGTGCAGCTGCAAGCAGAGCGTCGTGGCGGGATCTACATGTGAAGCAGAGTACATGGCAGCCTCGGAGGCAGCACATGAAGCAATTTGGGTGAAGGAGTTCATCACCGACCTAGGAGTCATACCCAATGCGCCGGGGCCGATCAAACTTTTCTGTGACAACACTGGAGCTATTGCACTTGCCAAGGAGCCCAGGTTTCACAAGAAGACCAGGCACATCAAGCGTCGCTTCAACTCCATCCGTGAAAATGTTCAAGATGGAGACATAGAAATTTGCAAAGTGCATACGGATCTAAATATCGCAGATCCATTGACTAAACCTCTTCCGCGAGCAAAACATGATCAACACCAGAACTCTATGGGTGTTCGATTCATCACAATGTAACTAGATTATTGACTCTAGTGCAAGTGGGAGACTGTTGGAAATATGCCCTAGAGGCAATAATAAAAGGATTATTATTATATTTCCTTGTTCATGATAATTGTCTTTTATTCATGCTATAATTGTGTTATCCGGAAATCATAATACATGTGTGAATACATAGACACCAACATGTCCCTAGTAAGCCTCTAGTTGACTAGCTCGTTGATCAACAGATAGTCATGGTTTCCTGACTATGGACATTGGATGTCATTGATAACAAGATCACATCATTAGGAGAATGATGTGATGGACAAGACCCAATCCTAAGCATAGCACAAGATCGTGTAGTTCGTTTGCTGGAGCTTTTCCAATGTCAAGTATCTTTTCCTTAGACCATGAGATCGTGTAACTCCTGGACACCGTAGGAGTGCTTTGGGTGTACCAAACGTCACAAGTAACTGGGTGACTATAAAGGTATACTACGGGTATCTCCGAAAGTGTCTGTTGGGTTGACACGGATCGAGACTGGGATTTGTCACTCCGTATGACGGAGAGGTATCTCTGGGCCCACTCGGTAATGCATCATCATAATGAGCTCAAAGTGACCAAGTGTCTGGTCACGGGATCATGCATTACGGTACGAGTAAAGTGACTTGCCGGTAACGAGATTGAACGAGGTATTGGGATACCGACGATCGAATCTCGGGCAAGTAACGTACCGATTGACAAAGGGAATTGCATACGGGGTTGCTTGAATCCTCGACATCGTGGTTCATCCGATGAGATCATCGAGGAGCATGTGGGAGCCAACATGGGTATCCAGATCCTGCTGTTGGTTATTGGCCGGAGAACCGTCTCGGTCATGTCTATGTGTCTCCCGAACCCGTAGGGTCTACACACTTAAGGTTCGGTGACGCTAGGGTTGTAGAGATATGAGTATGCAGTAACCCGAAAGTTGTTCGGAGTCCCGGATGAGATCCCGGACGTCACGAGGAGTTCCGGAATGGTCCGGAGGTGAAGAATTATATATAGGAAGTGCAGTTTCGGCCATCGGGAGAGTTTCGGGGGTCACCGGTATTGTACCGGGACCACCGGAAGGGTCCCGGGGGTCCACCGGGTGGGGCCACCTATCCCGGAGGGCCTCGTGGGCTGAAGTGGGGAGGGGAACCAGCCCCTGGTGGGCAGGTGCGCCCCCCCTTGGGCCTCCCATGCGCCTAGGGTTGGGAACCCTAGGGGAGGGGGCGCCTCCACTTGCCTTGGGGGGGGGGTACTCCACCCCCTTGGCCGCCGCCCCCTAGGATATCCCATCTCCTAGGGCCGGTGCACCCCCCTAGGGGGCCTATATAAAGGGGGGGGGGAGGGAGAGCAACACACCCCAAAAGTCTTGGCGCCTCCCTCTCCCCTGCTACACCTCTCCCTCTCGCAGAAGCTCGGCGAAGCCCTGCTGCGATCACTGCTACATCCACCACCACGCCGTCGTGCTACTGGATCTCCGTCAACCTCTCCTCCCCCCTTGCTGGATCAAGAAGGAGGAGACGTCATCCGCTTCATACGTGTGTTGAACGCGGAGGTACCGTCCGTTCGGCACTAGGATCTCCGGTGATTTGGATCACGGCGAGTACGACTCCATCATCCACGTTCTCTTGAACGCTTCCGCTCGCGATCTACAAGGGTATGTAGATGCACTCCTCACTCGTTGCTAGATGAACTCATAGATAGATCTTGGTGAAACCGTAGGAAATTTTTTATTTTCTGCAATGTTCCCCAACAGATTGTTGGTGCAATATTCACCCTCCTATGTTTTGGAGTTTGTTGACAGAAACAGGCATGGACTGATTTGTTTGCTAGTGCACAACAGAGAGAAATAGTCCATGCAAAACCGAAGAGAATACTATCTCTGGTGTCAAGTTCGAAGAACTTCACCGAAGAATATCTGTGACGCAGAGAAGAATGAGCTACAATCTGTTGAAGATACGTAGGCGAGAAGATTGATGAGCAGGAGTTACCCCCTCTAAGGCTTATTGCTGACGTAAAGCAATTTTTTCGGAGCTCTGGTTCGATGAAAATTGACTGCAGCAAATGGAAGTCGAAGACAAAGTGAAGACGTAGTATTCTTTTTGTTTTTCTTCCATTTATTTGAGTCATAGGACCTCTGTACTATTAAGAGGGGTATAGGTTCTCGAAGCTTAGATCCGCTGTGATGCTTAGCCCAAACCTATGAAAGATGTGAGAGAAATCCCTTTGAGTTTCGAATGATTACCTACCAACAGTAGACGTTATCCTTCGTGCTGCAGGAGATATCTTTCATACTGAGGTGTTAGCATTACTTGCTCCACAAGTAATGTTACCAGTGTGCTCAAAATCCGACCGTTGGACTCGTGCCATTCAGCCATTAGTTACCCTCGATGTCCAATTTGGTCTTTTCCCTTCAGGGAAGGCTGCGGCTATAAATAGCCACCCCGCTCCAACATTTTTTGTTGGTTGCTCCGCTTAAGATTTCCGAGAAGATTGATTGAGCATCCCCTCTCCGAGTGATTTGAGTTTAAGATCCACTAAGAGAAAAATCAAGAGCCCAAACTTAGATAATGGTTGAGCATCACAATAGTTCTGAGTTAGAGTTCTTGTACCTATTACTCTTGAGAGCTACGCACTCTCTAGACGGATAGGTTTTGGCTAGAGTGATTGAAGAGTTGTGGTCTTCACCGAGCTAGATCTTCAGCAACCAAGAGTCATTGTGGTTTGCGAAGGTCGTCCGAAGGTTTGGAGATCGCCGACAAGTATCTACCACGAGTGAAATCAACTAAAGTCTGATCAACTTCGAGTTGAAGGAGAATAGGGCGAAGAGAGTTCACCTTCTATGTTAAATCACAACCCCTCCAACCAGGCGTAGTCCTTTGGCAGAAGGGTGAACTGGTCTACCAAATCTCTCTGTCACCATCGAGCACCACTGTTTCTATCTACTTTACTGCATTACCTTCAGCAGTTTTCATTCGTGCTCTGTGTCGATAGATTACCTGATCAATCCACTTTTATTACATATCAATTGCATTCATCTTGTTCGTTATTTTCATCCATTTTGTTCGGTGCTCATCATTCTGTTATCTCATAATCTGTTCTGTTGTTCCATTCACATATCTCTCACTGCATCTATTGTGTGTTTCCCTTCATATTACCTACCCTGTTATCTTTCATGTTACTATATCTCTTCGCATACTGCATTACTATTGTTATTATCAAACCTGCTATATCCTTTGCGAAATCTATCATTGCTGCTTTCCTCGATAGATATGTTCCTCTATAGAGTGCTCAGTTAAGATTTTGTCTACCGAACCTTATTTTCGCTGTTGTGTTTGGGATCAGTTCAAAACATTCGAAAGAAATTTTGAATCTCCCATTCACCCCCTCTGGTCAATATACTCTTAGTCCCAACACATACATTCATGCATACATACAAGATCAGGGGAGGCCCGGGGAAGACGAAGCTCACCGAGGGGGGGGGAGGCAGCTGGGGGGAGGGGGCGCTGACTGGGTGGGTGGGGGGTAGAGGGTGGGGGCATCGGTAGCCTGCGAGGCGCCGACCGAGGAGGGGGTGGGGGGTGGGGGCACCGGTAGGGTGGGAGGCGCCATCCGAGGCGGGGGGAGGGGTGGGCCGCCGGTGGGGTGGGGTGGGCCGGGTGGGAAGAGAGAGAGAGAGAAGTGAGAGAAGAAGAGAACATAGGGGGAGTTTAAGTGTTCCACAACCTTTACCGAGTATCTGTCGGTGCAGCTCTCGAAAAGGCACGAACCCTAGATCTGGGCACTACAAAAAAAAGACACATCCGTGACATTTTGGGCCGAATGAATTTTTTCTGTCATACTTATGACACTTCTATGACGATAATTGTGACAAAACCCGGTATCATCATAGATGTGGTGGGGTCCTACTTCTATGACAAAAAATCATGACAGAAAATGGGCTTTTCGTCCTGGGCGGGCCGGAGACGCAGCTGCATGACATTCTTTGGGCCGTCCATGACGGAAAAAACTGTGGTAGAAGCGAGGGCGAGGAAAATATCGGGGTGTTCCCGGTTAAGGTGGGTGGTCGAGGCCGAGCGATGTGCGTTTCTCTCGTACACGCACGCGCGTGGGTGCGAGGCGTTGGGCTCTAACTGAACCCGAGCGAGGCGTTGGGATCTAACTGAACCCGAGCGATTGCACTGCAGGCTATGCGTTACTGAACCCGAACGATCGATCGATGGCTGTTAACTGAACCCGATCGAGCGATTCCTTCACTACTGCTGCTAGCTGAAGCCGATCGATGCTGCCTCTGGATGAACAGTGAGCATTGCTGGGGGGGTTTGGATGAAGAGTTCCCGGTGGGGGTGGATGAACAGGACCCCGTGGTGTTGCCTCTAGATGAACAAGACCCCGATCGATCGAGCCGGTTGGGGCTGGATGAACAGGACCCCGTGGTGTTGCCTCTGGATGAACAAGACCCCGATCGATCGAGCCGGTTGGGGCTGGATGAACAGGACCCCATGGAGGGCAGGATGAACAGGACCACCCCGTGGAGGGCTGGATGAACAGTAGACGATGGAGGGCTGGATGAACAGTAGCCCGTGGAGGGGTGGTTGAACAGGAGCCCGTGGAGAGGGCTGGTTGAATAGTAGCCAGTGGAGTAGCGCGCGGTGGAGGCTGGATGAACAGGAGCCCGTGGATGAACAGTCGCAGGTGGAGGCTGGAGGAGGTCGACGGTGGATGAACAGTAGCCCGTGGAGGCTGGAGGGGGTCGACGGTGGAGACGAACAGTATCCCGTGGAGTCCCGTTTTGCCATACGCCACACCCCTCCCGATGAACAGGACCCCTGTTTCGACCATAGCGCTCCAACACAAGTCCGTTTCCTCCTTTTTGCGGTACGCCACACCCCTCCCGATCAACAGGACCCCCGTTTCGATTGTAGGAGGTCCGTTTCCTCCGTTTTGCGGTACGCCAGACCCCTCTCGATGAACAAGATCCCATTTTGAACGTGGCCGGTCGAACACAAGGCCGTTTCCTCCGTTCTGCGGTACGCCAGGCCTCATTGCTATCAGCTGTTCCGTCCAAGCCGGTTGGCTCTCGCGCGTTCCGTTGCCTCTCGATGAACACGACGCATTCCGTTGCCTCCCCATGAACACGACGACGACGCAGTTTCTATTTCAACCCAGCCATGTACACGAGCCCTGGTCGTACGTACGCACGAGTAGGCGTTTGAGACCCCGCCCGTATGTATGTACGTGGCCGTATTTACTTTCTTGCACCCTGGCCGTTGTACGTACGTGTACATGCTACGTGCGCGCCTCTACTACGACACGTGCACGCCTCTACATCGACCAGTATGTACATACACGTTCGCGACCAGAATGGCAACGCTACGTACGCTTCAACCAGGTGGGTCCCGACTGTCAGACACTTCCTTGCGTGCGAAGATGTAGCTGGTGGGTCCCAGCAGTCAGGGGGGCGAATCGTGTTTTTGCCCGGATGCACTTCCTTGCGTGCGAAGATGTAGCTGGTGGGTCCCAGCAGTCAGGGGGAAATGTTTTTTTTCACAAAATATAGTGGCCCGTCCGGTGGGTCCCCGCTGTCAGGTGGAGGAATAATTATTTTGCGCGTAATAAGGAGGCACTTCCTTGCTGCGGCCGTGGACCCAGTTGTCAGCCTCTTCACGTACAGTACTCTTCTGATGGAAGTTGTTCCTTGACCATGTTGAACATGCCGTGCCGAGAGCACCAGGGCGGTGGACGACGGCGAGGCCTAGGAAGGGGACGACGCGGAGCCGGGGAAGACGCAACAGTGGAAGCCTGCGCGGAGAGGAGTACGAGGGTTCACTGGTTCGGCTGTGGTGTGAGGCTGCCGTCGCCGCAGGGTCTAGCGAGCGGTGGTAATAGTAGGGGGCGGTGAGGCCTCCACGACAGCACAGTCGGACACAGGAGGCAAGAGCATGCGGCACGACCGGCGCTACTCTGGGCAGCTGGAGCAAGAAGACCAGAGGTTGAAGAAGCACCACGGCCGTTGGATGGACATCATACGCTCACTGGAGCTAGAATCGTTCATATTGACTAAGTTGTCAAAGCACTCCGTCCCCGTCAACTTAGTAGGCCCACAAGTCAGCCACCCACCAAGGTGGGTCCCAACTAGCAGGGGGAGTATTCACTTTTTTGTGCGTAATAAGGCGGCACTTTCGGTGGGTCCGAGCTGACAGCGGGGGGAACATTTTTTTCGTGAAATACGATGGCCCGCCCGGTGGGTCCCAACAGTCAGGGGGAAACGTTTTTTTCGCCAAATACGGTGGCCCGTCCGGTGGGTCCCTGCTGTCAGGTGGAGGAATAATTATTTTTCGCATAATAAGGAGGCACTTCCTTGCGGCTGTCATGGACCCAGCTGTCAGCCTCTCCACGTACAGTACTCTTCCGATGGAAGTCATTCCATGACCACGTTGACCACGCCGCGCCGAGATCACCAGGGCGGTGGACGACAGCGAGGCCTAGGAAGGGGACGATGCGGAGCCGGGGAAGACGTGGCAGTGGATGCCCACACATAGAGGAATATGAGGGTTCACTGGTTCACTGCGGTGTGAGGCTGCCGACGCCGCAGAATAACAGGGGGTGTGGGCGAGTAGAGGGATGGCCTGGCCAGC
Source organism: Triticum aestivum (assembly GCF_018294505.1). Taxonomy (NCBI): domain Eukaryota; kingdom Viridiplantae; phylum Streptophyta; class Magnoliopsida; order Poales; family Poaceae; genus Triticum; species Triticum aestivum. The sequence continues at coordinate 47,484 of NC_057806.1, forward strand.
GGTGGGATTAGTAGGGGGCGGTGAGGCCTCTGCCGCATCGCAGCCGGCCACGGGAGGCTGGAGCACGAGGCACTACCGGTGCTGGTTTGGGCGGCTGGAGCAAGAAGACCAGAGGTTGAAGAAGCACTACGTATGGCCGTTGGATGGACATCGTACGGTCACTGGAGCTAGAATAGTGCATATCGACTAAGTTGACAAAGCCCTCTATCCCCGTCAACTTAGTAGGCCCACAAGTCAGCCTACCACTATACTGGGTCCTAGCTAGCAGGGGGAGTATTCATTTTTTTGTGCGTAATAAGGACGCACTTCCTTGTGTGCGAAGATATAGCTGGTGGGTCCGAGCTGTCAGCGACAGTAACGTTTTTTTCACGAAATACAGAGGCCCTTTCGGTGGGTCCCAGATGTCAGGTGGAGGAATCATTATTTTGTGCGCAATAAGGAGGCATTTCCTTGCGTGCTGCCGTGGACCCAGCTGTCAGCCTCTCCACGTATAGTCCACTTCAGATGCATGTTGGTCATTGACCATGTTGACCAGGTTGCGCCAAGAGCACCAGAGCGGTGGACGACGGTGAGGCCTAGGAAGGGAACGACACGGAGGCAGGGAAGACTAGGCAGTTGTTTCCCACGCGGAGGGGAGTACGACTGTACGAGGGTTTACTGGTTCGTCTGCCGTCACCAGAGAATAGTAGCATGTGTGGGTGAGTAGAGGGATGGCTAAGCCAACAATGGGAGTACGGTGGGGCGGTGAGGTCTGCGCGGCAGCACAACCGGCCACGGGGAGGAGGGAGCAGGCAGTCCCACCGGCGCTTGTTTGAGCGGCTGGAGCAGGAAGAGCAGTGATTGAAGAAGCACGACAGCCGTTGGATGGACATCCAACAGTCACTGCTTGTGCGTCAACCTTTTTTCAGGAAAGCCTCAAATATGTGGAAAACAGCATATAACCCATCTGCCATTATTTCTAATAATTTACAACCCATTTGCTTATTCTTAAGGTTTTTTTGGAGCCCATATTCTTTTTGTTAGCATTACAACCCATATTGTGGTCACGGTTAATTTTAAAAATAAATGTATATCAATATAAAATCCAACAAATTGTCCATGCATAAAAATTAATGCAATATAAAATCTCGAAATGAAAAAAAGAAATTTGAAACTAATTACCGGTTTGATGTGTTTTAAAAATGCACAACCCATTTCTCATTACTGATAGGCCATTTTCTCGTCCAGCTGAATGAAGCTCTCCTCGTCTTGAAAGATTTGCAGCCCAACAAGCCTGACAAAGGGACTTACTTGGCAAATCACAAAAAAAACTGGGCTAGCCATTTTCAGAAAGAAAAAAACTACTACTGGGCTGGTCCGTGGTAAACATAAAAGAGAAGGTTGTCTAGACAGGCCAGAGTGCCCCACACAGCCCAGTTGACACCCTGCTTCCGTCTCAAAAACAAATTAGATAAATGCCACTCCAATTATGGCGATTCATAAAAATGCCACTACAATTTGCAAACTTTGAAAAATGCCACTGCAATTTTTGCAAACTTTGGAAAACGCCACTACAATTTGCAAATTTTGAAAAACGCCACTCCAGACTTTGAAAAATGCCACTAGAAATGGCATGGAATGGCATTTTTCAAAGTTTGGAAATTGCAGTGGCATTTCTCAGAAACACCAGATTTGGAGTGGCATTTATCAAATTAACCCAAAACAAAAATAACCGGGCGAGCTGCTGGGTCCCTGGTGTCAGCCGCTCGTTGTGCAATTCTCTCGTTTATTGACTATGTTGACAATGGCATGGGACCCAGATGTCAGAAATCCATTAGGAGGAGCCATTTTTTATTGGCTTGAAATAAGGAGGCACTTTCTTGCGTACTGCCATGACCTTGGCGGGTCCCCGCTGTCATCCTCTCCACGTACAATCATCTCCTGATTGTGTACGCGTCAACTTGGTAGGCCCACAAGTTAGCCTCTAAACTCGTGGAGGACAAATACAACCCATTTAAAAAAATAACAGCCCATTCCATACGTTCAAACAGAAAGTTCAACATTCAGAGCAAAGTAATAGGTCTGATCCACATATAGAGTATTGAAATTCCATGTTGACAACCATCATAGCCAAGTTAACTATCTACTCCCACTAATACTCTAGTAGCGTACAAGTACTAACTTACTCTTAGCTAACTAGACGATGCCGACCGCCATCTGCGGTACACGCTAAACGCCGGCACCGGCGTCCTCCGCCTCGCCTCGGACTTGCTAGAGGTGCGATAGGGCGCATTGCTCGCGCACATTGGCCCTTTCCATGCCGGCGTGGTCCACCTAAGCTTCGGCTTCTAAGCGGGAAACCCACTTGACGAGCTGGTAGTAAAAATCGGCGTCGCGAATGCGTGCATGCCCGACAGCCTCCAGGGCTATTTGCCGGGCGCCGGCCTCCATGTAGTCGGCCCAGTTGCGGGCGCTCTGCTCACGACTCAGAGCGTCGGTGCGCTGCTGCTCCATGTCCCGCTGGCGGTGGAAATCGGTGATACGCTACTCCTCCGCCAAGCGGTTGCCCTCCAACAACTCCTGCTCCTCCGCCAGGCGGTCGCGCTCCAACAAGTCCTCGATCTCCGCATTGACATCTAAAGACCGATAGAATGCCTCCTCCCTCTATCTGCCTTTCGGTTAAAAACCAAACACTAGTTTCGGCGGTGACCACCTCCAGCCTCGCCTATCGCGGACGGGCGGGGGCATGGCAGACGTGGCGAGAGCAAGGATAAGTGGCGAGCTACGTCGGGCCAGTGGGGGCTTATGAGGATAGGGCGAGTTGGGTCATGGTGCCACCATAGAAGGCCGGGAAATAGTAATTATAGGCGGAAGGTAGCGCGACGGTCATCGGAATTCAATGCATAATTAAGCAGGCATGTCTTAGCACGCCAGCTTGCCGTGGAAAACTAGAGAAACTAAAATTCTGACTGTGCCGTCCCGTCCCGTCCGTGTTGGGTCGCACACGGCATGACGGTCAAATGAGTGCACTCGAATCATCTCCCTCATTGTCAATAATGATTCCACGGATTTAAAAGGCCCGCAACAATTAAAGCGCATCTTTTTTCGCATCAGTTAGCTGTCTTAATTACGGCCGGCTGCATGCAGGCACTCAAAATCGCTCGCAGCCAGTACGCAAAGCAGCATGCAACGAGTCACAGCCGAGGGCATTAGTTGATGAACTTTAGCTGGGAGATAAGGCATTTGCGAACGTTTTCGCTGGCAGTTTCTTCAGATTCGCATGACATTTTCTTCAGAGCAGCTTGTCAGTTTCTTCAGAGGTAGGCATTTTTATTCAAAAAACTGCCACTTCGGATCTTGCGTCACAACTAAAACTGCCAGGAGCGCATTAGTAGGCCAGCTAGTGATCGATCAGTAACTTGTAAACACTGAGCGAACAGATATAAGGAACTGTTAATGCATCTCAATGATTCACAGATCATATACAAATATGTAGCTCCAAAAGCAAAGATCAGCCACACCTAAAACCAACTAGTACGATTCCCATACATAAGATCAACATGTTAATGCATCTCAATGATTCACAGATCATATAAAAATATGTAGCTCCAAAAGCAAAGATCTAGAAAAAACATATGTTCTTCCTACTAACATGGATGCTTCTCTTGGCCAACATTCAGTACAGACTGAAAGACAAATTTGTTTGTGAAGTCTACAATTCCTCTTGCAAACATAAGTGGTTTCACCAACAGTTGGAACCATGAGAATGAACCACACATGATGGAGGAACATCCACTGCAATATGATTTGGTCTTCTCTCAATCACACGGCGAGACTATTTTCGGAACACAAACTTTAACTTAGGCAAAATGATGCTCATTGTATAATCAGACCAAAGCAATGAAGCACCTAGTGTTGTCCAATAAATAGTACAGTACTACTTTTCTACAGTCCATGAAGTGACTATTCAATCTTTGTGTGTCTATTTTCAAATGGCACTGCATGCAGTGACTATACTATTCTCTTGTGCAGTTCAACCAAAATTGCGGTCACTTTGTGTGTTTGCCAAATAGCAACGGACAGACATCTCTGTCTGCACAAATATCAAGCAACTAGTAAACATATACCCCACCTTGTATTTTCGGTTTAAACATGTCTCTTCCGCTTAGCATCTGTCATGTTTTGCATTGGACAATTTGATACAGTCATGTTTTGCCCTGGACAATTTCATACTGAATTGATTTGCTTGTTCAGAGCAGAAATATAGCGCCTATTCTTCATCAGACCAAGGATATCCATGTTCGCAGTGATGGAAGAGGCGAAATCGATACAACCGAAATTGAGCATCCAATCATTGAATCCTGTCCTGCACCTCCAATGTAGGTCCACCCTGCCAATAAATTCACATGCAAACCACTAGTATTACTATCTAATGACAGTACAAAAAGAGTGGCCAGATAGTAGCAAACCATGTACCTTCTTCATGAACAACTCATAGTGCCACCAATTGGATATAAAGGTTTGGAAGAAAACATAGTCCTAATGTTGAACCAGTTGGAATTTTTGTGCAGTTCCAATAAAATCGAGCATCCCTGTTTGCATAGATATTGAAAGTGTGATTACTATAAAAGTGGCACTAGTTGAAGCATAGACTCACAAATATAAGCATTCCAATTTCTTAATGGGAAAAGGTAGCAAGACTGTTTCTAACCACCTGTTTGAAGGAATAAATAAGGCAACAACGACTGATGTCAGAAAGGCATATATAGTTCTTTCTGAAATAACGATCGATTCCTAACCTTTCCTCTTCTTTTAAGCATATTTTGTGCAGTTCAACTAAAATAAAATGCCATCACCGCCTTGACAATTCAGTGACACTGTACAAAAGGAAATGACTTAACATTACATCATGATGTCAGGTATGTAGTCGACAGGCATTAGAGACAAACTTACAGACCTCCTCCAATAACATAATGAACATTAATTTTAACAAAGGTGTGACTAGCTTTACCGGGATAATTTGAGTGAACTCTACACCCTCTGTTCCTTAATATAAGACGTTTTCGCGGTTCAGTTTAAAGTACCCAAACGTCTAGTATTTAGAAAAACAGGTAGTAGTTTTCTTGAGCACATATCTGGGAAAGCTTGCCACACTTTATTTATGTCCATACGCTAATGCAACACCATTCAAAATTTCGAATACTACAAATATACACTAATCCAGCGGCTAGTGCAACAGTAGAGTAGTTATTTTATTACATGGTATAGTACAATGGTTTTACTGAACAGATTTCAATAAACTCTGGCACTGAAAGATTTCTATAAGAATTAATAATACAAAATGTAAAGGTAACACGTTTCAGCATTGGTATACTAGCCGTGCATGAGCATTAAACTAAATACAAAAGTCTGAAGGTAACTAGCATTATTAACTAATGACAATATAAAAAATTGCAAACAATGTACCTCCAAGGTAAATATCATTTCAAACTCGGAGGGACCTTAAAAATTGCTATCCCAATCTTGATAATCGATCAAACATAAAAACTTGATCGAATGAATCAAGAGAACAGCCGGAGGAGGAGGTGCCCACTCTTGACCGTTCCTCTTGTCTTCATAATTTTTTGTGTAGTTTAACCAAAATAAAATGACATCAGCGCCTTGTCATTTTGATGACACTGTACAAAAAAATTAACTTATCTCATGAAAGTGAGGTATGTAATCTATAAGCATTAACAGTGCAAAAATCTGAAGGTAGTAACAAGTTTAATCGTTGGTATACTAGCTGTGCAATAGCATTAGAATGCCTTAGCTGAAAAATCTTTAATACATCCACGATCAATAGCTAACCTTGAAATAATCCAGTGACATTAAATGGCATTGCTTAAATTTATCGGTGGCATTAGACTGAGTGCGGCATTAGTTAAATGTGGCATCACTTTAGCAGTAGTATTGCTTGACTTGACTGCTGGTGAGGGAGTCCTGGACTAAGGGGTCCTTGAGTGTCCGACCTATTATTCATTGGTCCGGACTGATGGGCTGTGAAGATATGAAGGCCGAAGACTATACCCGTGTCCGGATTGGACTTATCTTGGCATGGAAGGCAAGCTAGGCGACCAGCTGTGAAGATTCCTTCTTATGTAACCGACTCCATGTAACCCTAGATCTCTCTGGTGTCTATATAAACTGGAGAGCATAGTCCGGATAGGCGACATTCATTACCATATACACATAGGCTAGACTTCTAGGGTTTTAGCCATTACGATCTCGTGGTAGATCAACTCTTGTAACACTCATATTCATCAAGATCAATCAAGCAGGAAGTAGGGTATTACCTCCATAGAGAGGGCCCGAACCTGGGTAAACATCGTGTCCCCCGTCTCCTATTACCATCGATCCTAGACGCACAGTTCGGGACCCCCTACCCGAGATCCGCCGTTTTTGACACCGACATTGGTGCTTTCATTGAGAGTTCCACTATGCCGTCGGCAAAGGGCTCGATGGCCCCTTCGATCGTCAGTAATGACGTTGTCCAGGGAGAAACCTTCCTCCCCGGACAGACCTTCGTATTCGGTGGCTTCGTACTGTGGGCCAACTCGCTTGGCCATTTGGAGGAGATCGACAGCTACGCCCCTGGCCATCAGGTCAGATTCGGAAGCTCGAACTATGTCATGGATATCCGTGGAGACTTGATCTTCAAGGGATCTGATCCCGTGGTGATCACTCCCCCTCACCCCGATGAACGTGACTTAAATCTATCATCGGATCACATCCAGGAGATGGTTCCTACTGCTGCAACGGCCTTAGAGCCAAAGCAGATCGTGCCATCCGAGGCCGCAGAGTCTGTGGTGTTGGAGCCGCACACGAACTCAACGCCCTGCAATATTCGCTTTAACGGAACTTCGGACTTGTCTCCGGCTATAAGTTCCGGACTGTGTACGCTCGCGGACACCAAGCTAGATCGGTTATCGATCTTCGAGTTCAGCGCCGCTGACGTTTTCCAGCACTCGCCTTTGGGTGACGTGCTAAAATCTTTAAAGAATTTGTCCTTGGAGAAGGACTCATAGCCGAACTACGTCCGGTTCGAGCTAGAGACGGATGACAAAGAATTTTGCTTCCCACCCGCCACCCACTTCATAGCCACCGTCGATGACTTAACCGACGTGCTTGACTATGGCTCCGAAGACATCGACGGCATGGACGACGATGCTGATAAGGAGCAAGGCCAAGACCCGCCATTCACCGGACGTTGGACGGCTACCTCTTCGTATGACATGTACATGGTTGACACACCCAAAGGATCTGGCGAGCACAAAGAAGAGCCAGAGGCGAATAAAACCTCTAAGACGCAGTCCAAGCGCCGACGCCCCAAACGCCGTCCTAAGCCTCATCACTCAAATGACGGCAACACCGGCACCGGAGAGAATAGTACTCCAGGCGATGCCGAAAACAATGAAGACCCTATCGGAGCTACATTCGAATAGGAGGAACATGACAACATGAAAGGCAACCCTAATGAACAGGCCATATAAGATGACTCGGAGGATGACAGTTACCCTCTACCCTCCAAGGAGGAGACAAGCCTCGGCAACGAAGACTTCATCGTGCCTGAGGATCCTCTGGAGCAGGAGCGCTTTAAGCTTCAGCTCATAGCCACTGCAAGGAGCCTGAAAAAGAAACAGCAGCAGCTTCAAGCTGAACAAAATCTGCTCGTCGACAGATGGATTGATGTCCTGACAGCTGAAGAATATGGCCTCAGGCGCCCAGCCAAGAGCTACTCGAAATGCAGACTGCTAGCTCAATTCGATGAGGAAGCACTGGAGCACACATCTCCCTCGCGTAATGCGGAACGACCACCACGTGGTCGAGACAGGGCGGCCGACCGGCCACCCCGTGGCCGGGATAAAGCGGCAACTCAGGCCGAACAGCAGCCTGCCCCACCGCCTCGTAAAAATAGACAAGGAAGAGTTCGGGGTCACATGTACGACCTTCGACAGATCTTGGACGATAGAGCAGGACATACAAGATCGATCAACGGATCGCGAGGGCGTGCCTCGAGGCACGATGAGGGCTACCTATTCGGACGTGATAAACCTAACCACGCCCGGGCCGAATATCACAGACGGACTCCATCAGAGCTATGCCACGATGCGGCTCGATATAGGGGTGCCGCACACCCTCTCTGCTTCACAGATGAAGTACTGGATCACGAATTCCCAGAGGGGTTCAAGCCTGTCAACATTGAATCATACGACGACACAACCGATCCCACAGTATGGATCAAGGATTTCATTCTCCATATCCATATGGCTCGAGGAGATGACCTCCACGCCATCAAATACCTCCCATTAAAGCTCAAAGGGCCAGCTCGACACTGGTTAAATAGCCTGCCTAAGAATTCCACCGGCAGCTGAGAAGACTTGGAAGAGGCTTTCCTTGATAACTTCCAAGGAACTTATGTCCGGCCACCGGACGTTGATGACTTAAGCCACATAGTTCAACAACCCGGAGAATCAGCCAGAAAATTCTGGACTAGGTTCCTAACCAAAAAGAACCAGATCGTTCACTGTCCGGATGCCGAGGCCCTAACAGCCTTCGAACACAGCATCCTTGACGAATGGCTAGCACGCCACCTCGGCCAAGAAAAGCCGAAGTCTATGGCAGCCCTCACTGCACTCATGACCCGCTTCTGTGCGGGTGAGGACAGCTGGCTGGCTTGTAGTAAAAACATAGCCAGCGAGGCAGACCCTATTGAGGCCAAGAACAGCACCGGCAAGCTCCGGCGCAATAGACACAAACGCCGAAGGAATGGCGACAACACCGATGACACCACAGTCAATGCCAGATTCAGCGGCTCCAAGTCCGGCCAACGGAAGAAGCCATACAAAAGAAACAACGAAGGACCTTCCAGCCTGGACCGCATACTCGACCGTCCGTGCCAAATTCACGGCACCCCGGATAATCAAGCCAATCATACCAACAGGGATTGTTGGGTCTTCAAGCAGGCCGGCAAGTTAAATGCCGAAAACAAAGAAAAGGGATCACAAAGAGAGGACGAGGACGAAGAGCCCCGGCAGCCGAGCACTGGGGGACAGAAGAAATTTCCCCCTCAAGTCAAAACGGTGAACATGATATACGCTACACACATCCCCAAAAGGAAGCGTAAGCGAATACTTAGGGACGTCTACGCAGTAGAGCCAGTCGCCCCAAAATTCAATCCGTGGTCATCATTCCCGATCACCTTCGATCATCGGGATCACTCAACTAGTATCCGCCATGGCGGTTCAGCCACACTTGTCCTCGACCCAATTATTGACGGGTTTCACCTAACACGAGTCCTGATGGACGGTGGTAGCGGCCTCAACCTGCTTTATCAGGACACAGTGAGGAAGATGGGCATCAACCCCTCGCGAATCAAACCAACAAAGACTACCTTTAAAGGAGTCATACTAGGCATAGAGGCCCACTCTACGGGCTCAATCACGCTGGAGGTGGTCTTCGGTTTTCCGGACAACTTCTGAAGCGAAGAGTTAATCTTCAATATCGTCCCCTTCCGCAGTGGCTATCACGCACTGCTCGGACGAACCACGTTTGCTAGATTCAATGCAGTGCCACACTATGCTTATCTCAAGCTCAAGATGCCCGGTCCACGCGGCATCATAACAGTCAATGGCAATACGGAACGCTCCCTCCGAACAGAGGAGCAAACTGCCGCCCTAGCAGCGGAAGTACAGAGCGGCCTTCTCAAGCAGCACCATAGTATGGCTGTCGAGCCCTCAGACATCATTAAGAGGTTCCGGACTACACTGCAACAGGACGGCGCGGCTCGTCAAGAGCTCGACTAACAATTCGGCCTTCGTCCCAGTCCCAATGAGGTAGTGACCACTAAAAAAAAGACACATCTGTGACATTTTGGGCCGAATGAAATTTTTTTCTGTCATACATATGACACTTCTATGACGATAATTGTGACAAAACCCGGTATCATCATAGATGTGGTGGGCTCCTACTTCTATGACAAAAAATCATGACAGAAAATGGGCTTTTCGTCCTGGGCGGGCCGGAGACGCAGCTGCATGACATTCTTTGGGCCGTCCATGACTGAAAAAACCGTGGTAGAAGCGAGGGGGAGGAAAATTTCGGGGAGTTCCCGGTTACGGTGGGAGGTCGGGGGCCGAGCGATGCGCGTTTCTCTCGTACACGTACACGCGTGTGTGCGAGGCGTTGGCTCTAACTGAACCCGAGCGAGGCGTTGGGCTCTAACTGGACCCGAGCGATTGCACTGCAGGCTATGCGTTACTGAACCCGAGTGATCGATCGATGGCTGTTAACTAAACCCGATCAAGTGATTCCTTGGCTACTGCTGCTAACTAAAGCCGATCAATGTTGTCTCTAGATGAACAATGTGCGTTGTGTGTGTGTGTGTGGGGGGGGGGGTTGGATGAACAGTTCCCGGTGGGGGTGGATGAACAGGACCCCGTGGTGTTGCCTCTGGATGAACAGGACCCCGATCGATTGAGCCGGTTGGGGCTGGATGAACAGGACCCCGTGGAGGGCAAGATGAACAGTAGACGGTGGATGGGTGCCCGTGGAGGGGTGGTTGAACAGGACCCCGTGGTGTGGAGGGCTGGATGAACAGTAGACGATGGAGGGGTGGTTGAACAGTAGCCGGTGGAGTAGCGCGCGGTGGAGGCTGGATGAACAGGAGCCCGTGGAGGCTGGAGGAGGTCGACGGTGGATGAACAATAGCTCGTGGAGGCTGGAGGGGGTCGACGGTGGAGATGAAGAATATCCCGTGGAGTCCCGTTTTGCGGTACACCACACCCTCCCGATGAACATGACCCCCATTTCGACCATAGTGCTCCAACACAAGTCCGTTTCCTCCGTTTTGCGGTACGCCACACCCCTCCCGATCAACAGGACCCCCGTTTCGACCGTAGGAGGTCCGTTTCCTCCGTTTTGCGGTACGCCACACCCCTCCCGATCGACAGGACCCCTGTTTCGACCATAGCGCTCCAACACAAGTCCGTTTCCTCCGTTTTGCGGTATGCCACACTCCTCCCGATCAACAGGACCCCCGTTTCGACCATAGGAGGTCCGTTTCCTCCGTTTTGCGGTACGCCACACCCCTCCCGATCAACAGGACCCCCGTTTCGACCGTAGGAGGTCCGTTTCCTCCGTTCTGTAGTACGCCAGGCCTCATTTCCATCGCCTCTTCCATCCAAGCCTTCCCGATGAACACGACCACACAATCCGTTCCGACCCATGAACACGATGACAACACTGTTTCTCCGTTTCGACCCAGCCATGTACACGAGCCCTCGCCGTACGTATGCGCGAGCAGACGTTCGAGACCCCGCCCGTATGTACACATACGTGGCCGTATTTGCTTTCTTGCACCCTGGCTGCCTCTACTATGACACGTGCGCGCCTCTACATCCACCAGTATATATTTACGTACATGTTCGCGACCAGAATGACAACGCTACGTACGCTTCGACCAGGTGGGTCCCGACTGTCAGGCACTTCCTTGCCTGCGAAGATGTAGCTGGTGGGTCCCAACAGTCAGGGGGCGAAATACGGTGGCCCGTCCGATGGGTCCCCGCTGTCAGGTGGAGGAATAATTATTTTGCACGTAATAAGGAGGCACTTCCTTGCTGCGACCGTGGACCCAGCTGTCAGCCTCTCCACGTACAGTCCACGTCCGATGGAAGTTGTTCCTTGACCACGTTGACCACGCCGTGCCGAGAGCACCAAGGCGGTGGACGACGGCGAGGCCTAGGAAGGGGACGACGGGGAGCCGGGGAAGACGCGGCAGTGGAAGCCCGCGCGCGCGGAGAGGAGTACAAGGGCTCACTGGTTCGGCTGCGGTGTGAGGCTGCCGTCGCCACAGGGCCTGGCTAGCGGTGGGAATAGTAGGGGGCGATGAGGCCTCCACGGCAGCACAGCCGACCACGGGAGGCAGGAGCATGCGGCACGACCGGCGCTGCTTTGGGCGGCTGGAGCAAGAAGACTAGAGGTTGAAGAAGCACTACGGCCGTTGGATGGACATCGTACGGTCACTGGAGCTAGAATCGTTCATATTGACTAAGTTGACAAAGCCTTTCGTCCCCGTCAACTTAGTAGGCCCACAAGTCAGCCTCCCACCAAGGTGGGTCCCAGCAGTCAGGGGGAAACGATTTTTTTTCGCAAAATACTGGTGGCCCGTTCGGTGGGTCCCTGCTGTCAGGTGGAGGAATAATTATGTTGCACGTAATAAGGAGGCACTTCCTTGCTGCGGCCGTGGACCTAGCTGTCAGCCTCTCCACGTACAGTCCACGTCCGATGGAAGCCGTTCCTTGACCACGTTGACCATGCCACGCCAAGCGCACCAGGGCGGTGGACGACGGCGAGGCCTAGGAAGGGGACGACGCGGAGCCGGGGAAGACGCGGCAGTGGATGCCCACGCGTAGAGGAGTACGAGGGCACTAGTTCGCTGCGGTGTGAGGCTGCCGTCGCCGCAGAGTAACAGGGGGTGTGGGTGAGTAGAGGGATGGCCTGGCCAGCGGTGGGAGTAGTAGGGGGCGGTGAGGCCTCCGCCGCATCGCAGCCGGCCACGGGAGGCAGGAGCACGAGGCACGACCGGCGCTGGTTTGGGCGGCTGGAGCAAGAAGACCAGAGGTTGAAGAAGCACTACGGCCGTTGGATGGACATCGTACGGTCACTGGAGCTAGAATCGTGCATTATTGACTAAGGTGACAAAGCCCTCCGTCCCCGTCAACTTAGTAGGCCCACAAGTCAGCCTGCCACTATACTGGGTCCCAGCTAACAGGGGGAGTATTCATTTTTTTGTGCGTAATAAGGAGGCACTTCCTTGCGTGCGAAGATATAGCTGGTGGGTCCGAGCTGTCAGCGGCGGTAACATTTTTTTTCGCGAAATACAGAGGCCCTTTCGGTGGGTCCCTGATGTCAGGTGGAGGAATCATTATTTTGCGCGTAATAAGGAGGCATTTCCTTGCGTGCGGCCGTGGACCCAGCTGTCGGCCTCTCCACGTACAGTCCACTTCAGATGCATGTCGGTCGTTGACCACGTTGACCAGGCCGCGCCGAGAGCACCAGGGCGGTGGACGACGGTGAGGCCTAGGAAGGGAACGACACGGAGGCAGGGAAGACTCGGCAGTTGTTTCCCACGCGGAGGGGAGTACGACTGTACGAGGGTTTACTGGTTCGTCTGCCATCGCTGGAGAATAACAGCAGGTGTGGGTGAGTAGAGGGATGGCTAGGCCAGCGATGGGAGTACGGTGGGGCGGTGAGGCCTGCGCGGCAGCAGAGCCGGCCGCGGGGAGGAGGGAGCAGGCAGTCCCGCCGGCGCCTGTTTGAGCGGCTGGAGCAGGAAGAGCAGAGATTGAAGAAGCACGACGGCCGTTGGATGGACATCCAACAGTCACTGCTTGTGCGTCAACCTTTTTTAGGAAAGCCTCAAATCTGTGGAAAACAGCATACAACCCATCTGCCATTATTTCTAATAATTTTCAGCCCATTTGCTAATTCTTAAGGTTTTTTTGGAGCCCATATTCTTTTTGTTAGTATTACAGCCCAAATTGTGGCCACGTTTAAAAAATTATACGAAATTTTGCATATTTCGGTGCGGTCCGAACTGTTTTTAATCCCGAAATTTCGACTCACATTCAAACTGATTTTAAAAATAAATGTATATCAATATAAAATCCAACAAATTCTCCACGCATAAAAATTAATGTAATTTAAAATCTTGAAATGAAAAAAAAGATATTTGAAACTAATTGCCGGTTTGATGTGTTTTAAAAATGTACAACCCATTTCTCATTACTGATGGGCCATTTTCTCGGCCAGCCGAATGAAAGCTCTCCTCGTCTTGAAAGATTTGCAGCCCAACAGGCCTGACAAAGCGACTTACTTGGCAAATCACAAAAAAACTGGGCTGTGGCCGTGGACCCAGCTGTCAGCCTCTCCACGTACAGTACTCTTCCGATGGAAGTCGTTCCTTGACCACGTTGACCACGCCGCGCGGAGAGCACCACGGCGGTGGACGACGGCGAGGCCTAGGAAGGGGACGACGCGGAGCCGGGGAAGACGCGGCAGTGGAAGCCCGCGCGGAGAGGAGTACGAGGGTTCACTGGTTCGGCTGCGGTGTGAGGCTGCCGTCGCCGCAGGGCCTGGCCAGCGGTGGGAATAGTAGGGGGCGGTGAGGCCTCCGCGGCAGCACAGCCGGCCACGGGAGGCAGGAGCATGCGGCACGACCGGCGCTGCTTTGGGCGGCTGGAGCAAGAAGACCAGAGGTTGAAGAAGCACTACGCCCGTTGGATGGACATCGTACGGTCACTGGAGCTAGAATCGTTCATATTGACTAAGTTGACAAAGCCCTCCATCCCCGTCAACTTTGTTGGCCCACAAGTCATCCTCCCACTATGGTGGGTCCCAGCTAGCAGGGGGGTATTCATTTTTTTGTGCGTAATAAGGAGGCACTTCCTTGCGTGCGAAGATATAGCTGGTGGGTCCGACATGTCAGCGGGGGAACGTTTTTTTCGCGAAATACAGAGGCCCTTCCGGTGGGTCCCAGCTGTCAGGTCCTCGCAAAAAAGGGAAAGAAAATCAAAGACTTGGGAAGGCGTACAGAACAAGCTAGTGTACCAGTAAAGAGACGTTGCCGAGTTTTAGAAAAAAGAAAGACGTGCTCCTGTAGCTGGTTCGAATCCAAACCTAGACTATGACTATATATGGTGCTATGCTACTCTGCAAGTAATGAAACTGACATATCCAATGTTCGCTTCTCCTCTTCTCTACTTACTCTGCCTAGCATCAGAAGCTCTGGCCGCAGCAACCATGTCCGCTGGCTGCTCGTCCACCTGCTCTTCAGCAGGCAACAACCAGATATGCGCCAAGTCGCAACCCGTACCATCGCCTGTGGGTCTCATCACACCCTCGCCGGCACGCGCACCGCAGCCGATTGCTCATCGCAACCCGCTGCCGTTGGTGTGGTGCCACTGCTGCAAATCACGCAGAGTCATCCGTCGCGTCTCAACCACAATCCGCAACCCTGGCCGAGTCTTCTACAAATGCCCGAATCATGGGGTAATAATATGTTTAAGTGTTGTTCTGCTGCTTTCAGTTGCTGATTTTTTTAATAGTTTGGTTGATGATCTACCAATTTGATTCGTGCAGAAAAGGGAAGATTCGTGTGATTTGTATTTCTGGGAAGTTGCTGATGTGGGGGAATGCAACTACGCTGATTATTTGGTTAGCCGAGGAATCCCAATACCAGCAGGTTGGGGTGTTGGACAAGTAACTGAAGGAACGGCAGAAGAGGAAGATGCAGAGCAGAAGGTTAAAGATGCAGTTCCTCTGATCATGGCCAAGCAACAGCTGCTGAACGGCCTTGACAGCAATGAGGAGATGAAAGAGCTTGTGAAGATAATGGGCAAAATCGATGTGCTCTGTAGGATGATTGTCTCTTTATTTGCAGTGTATGTAGCACTCGTGATGTATTCAGTGGCTACGACATGAGCACTTTGCTGAAACTAGTAATGAATGAAACCTGTGTAGCAGGCTGGGCGTAGTGTTTTGAACATCTAATGATTTCTATTAACGGAAATCAGGGGGTATCCCCTTTTGCTCATATAAATAAATAAATAGCAGAGGCCCTGTCGGGTCAGCTTTGTTCTCATTCGAAGACGTCGAGCAAATTGCAGTCCAACAGCAAACTATGTCATCAAATTCAAGTTTCACAGCCAAATATGAGTACAACTAAACAACAATGTCATCATGTTTTAGTTGTCATACAATCACCAAACACAAATCAGCATACATAACAAGTGATGTTCTCACAGCAAAATACTAAACAACATGTTCATCAGGTTTCAGTTGTCATAGCAAACACAATTTCACATAGTAGATAAAAAACGTCTTCTGACAGGCAAATACGACAAAAGCAATGTAATCATCATCCGCAGCAGCAGCGTCAACATCTTCGCCATGTGTATCAGTCTGAATCGTAATTCCCCACGGTGTCATCTTCTTCTTCGTCCTCAACGTCCTCGAACGTTGGCTTCTTCTTGATCAACTCTTGTATGTCCACAGCACGACAGGCAATCTTTTCGCCGGCGTCATTGACGTGATGGTTCTCAAAGATATTAGGAACATCTGTGTTATCTTGTACATCAGGAGCAGTGTAAGCATCATCTTGTTGTGCAACTTCATTAAACGAATTCCTCTGCTCAAACCTTTGCAATACTCTCCAGTCATCGCTACGTGCAAATGTGTCTTCCAAGAAAAATATCTGTGTTGCTTGATTTGCCAAAATAAAAGGCTCGTTGGTCTGGTACGCCGCCTTGACATTGATGGATTTGAAATAATCATCAGCTCTGGGTTTTGCGATCCTGGAAAACAGGTTATACCAACGACAGCACAACAGAACCACACACCGATGATCCTCGAAACTGGAGATATACTGCAACTGAACAATGTCTGTTATGTTAGCATACATTTCAGTTGTCTCTTTGTCATACGTATCCGTGCTCATGATGGCACTGTTTTGTGTCTTCCTGCCTTCGTCTCGTGCAAGGGTGTTGTAGCGCACATCTCCAACAACGCAAGATTCATAATGTCTTACCGAGTATCAGGACCCATTGCTAGTGAGTAAAGGGCATCATCAACTGCCTGCCCATCCTCCCGCATCTTCTTAACCTATGGTTAGAAAATAGACAAGCTGATCATCTTATGTACTCAATATATTAAAAAAACTGACAGTGCACTTCAAAAGCTTACATGGTTCTTGAACCATTTCGCAAATCCTGCCATAACCAGTTTGTCAATGTTTCTTGGATTTTGCGGCAGTAACTCCTCTTTGTAGATGCTGCACAACATAGTGATCGCGTCAAACATCTAAATATATAAGAATGTGCTGCAAGTTTAGTAGATTACGATGTATAAGCTGCAGTACTGCACTTACTTGATATAAGGTAGTATCTCAGGACAGTTATTCAACACATACCAAACCATTTTGTCCAAATCTTTAGGTTTGTCCTCTTGTCGACTCTTCCCTGTAACTCGAACAGAATAATCGAAAACATTGAGCCCGGGATTGTCTTCACCCACCTCTTTGCTAAGCTGATCAGCTGTTTCAATGTATTTTGAGCAGAATGTCAACGCTTCTGTAGCAATGTAGGCCTCTGCAATGGAACCCTCGGGTCTAGCTCTGTTCCTAACATAGCCCTTGAAAGTGCCTAGCCG
The DNA here is from genome assembly GCF_018294505.1 of Triticum aestivum. Taxonomy (NCBI): domain Eukaryota; kingdom Viridiplantae; phylum Streptophyta; class Magnoliopsida; order Poales; family Poaceae; genus Triticum; species Triticum aestivum. The sequence continues at coordinate 64,710 of NC_057806.1, forward strand.
CCTTTCAATAGGGTACATCCAGCCATACTGTACTGGACCTCTAAGTAGTGCCTCATCAGGTAGATGAACAGCCAAATGCACCATCACATCAAAGAAGGCTGGAGGATATATCTTCTCAAGGTCGCATAGGATAGTTGGTATCTTGTCTCTAAGACGCTCCAAAGCATCTATCCTGATATTCCTACTGCAGAGTTCCCTGAAGAATTGTCCCAACTCTGCAACTGCTCTGTATAAGTCAGGGCGGCCCAATCCTCTAAGGATAACAGGTAAAACCCTTTGAAGTAGGACGTGGCAGTCATGAGTTTTCAACCCTTGTACCTTGTTTCCATCTGCACTGACTCTCCTTTCAGGGTTGGAAGCAAATCCATGTGGGAATCTCACACGTGACAGGACCTCGCAGAATTCTTTTCTTTTTACCTTGTCCAAGACGTACACAGCTGGTGCCATATCCTGTGGTTTACCTTCATCTTGCACCTGCAAATCCTGTCTGATACCCAGGTGTGTCAAATCAATCCTAGATTTTAAGGTATCTTTCGTCTTGCCTTCAATATTAAGAAGTGTGCCGATAATGCTGTCACATATATTTTTCTCGATGTGCATCACATCAAGATTATGCCGCAGATCCAAATCTTTCCAATACTCCAAGTCCCACAAAGTGGACCTGCGGGTAAACAATAATCTCTCTTCTGCCCTGCCACGCTTCCTTTTCCCGCTACCATTATCAGGATGGTTTCCTAGTGTAATATGCCTGACCTTCTCTAATTCCACTTGCAACTCATCGGCGGTGAGCCTCTTTGGCGCATCACGGTTTTCATGCTTTGCATTGAACACATGTCTTCGGTATTTTCTAGGAAGCGGCTTGTCCTTGGCAAGGAAACGGCGGTGTCCAATGTAACAGATCTTGCTAAGTATTGCGTATGACAGCGGATTCCTGTCACAGCGAACACATGCATTGTAACCATGTGTCGTTCGCCCTGACATAGTGCCCAAAGCCGGATAATCATGGATGCACCAAATTATAACAGCACGCAGAAAGAAATCAGCTGGTGGGCTGCTATATAGGTCTCGAGTGAGAACACCCTTCCATAGCTGTTGAAGTTCCTCCACAAGAGGCTCCATGAACAAATCAAAATCCTTTCCAGGACTTTTTGGACCTGGGATGAGCAAGGCCATCATGTAGTTTGATTCTTTGGTGCAGACATTTGGAGGCATGTTGTAAGGGATAACAAGCACTGGCCACATGCTATATGTGGCGCTCTGGTGGCCAAATGGGTTAAATCCATCTGAAGCTAAGCCAAGTCTAATGTTTCTCGGGTCAGCAGCAAACTCTTTGTGTTTATCATTGAAGCTTTTCCACTCACTACCATGAGATGGATGGCTCATTACATTCTGATCTCTGTACTCCTGGTTCCTAGAATGCCACAGTACATCCTCTCTTGTTTCAGCATCATGAAACAACCTCTGCAATCTTGGTGTAATTGGAAAATGTCTCAGAACATTATGAGGAATCCTCTTCACAGCATCGCCATCTTTCCATCTTGATGATTTGCATTTCGGGCATTCACTTAAGTTGGCATAATCCTTCCGGAACAGAACACAATTATTCTTACAAACATGGATCATATCATATCCAATTCCAACTGCACGAAGGAAATTCTTCATTTTACTGTAGGTGTGTGGCAGCTCAGACGCATCTGGGAAAGATTCGCGGAAAGCAGCCAACATCGCATCGAATGATTTGTTGGTCATCCGCTCAGATGTCTTCACCTGAAGAAAGGTGACCATAGCTGAGAATACTGACAGCTTATTTCCTGGGGTGACAGCAACGTTGCATTGTTCCAACATGCGGGCCCACCGTTTTTCTTCTGCAGGTGAAAGTTCACGGAATGCACGAGCATTTCGTAGCATTGTTTCAATGTTGGTCAAACTCACTGGCTCCGCCACCACCACCTCCTCCTCCTCTTCCACCTGAGCATCAGGCAGATCAAGATGGTGATCTGCTGCTTCCACGTAGTCAATAACATTGACGTTCACAGCTTCACCATGATGAACCCACCTAGTATATGTGACCGACATCCCATACAAGTGTAGATGATTTTGCACAGTTGACTGGGGTCTTGTAACTGAATTCATACAACTGCTACACGGGCAGAGCACATCTGATTTCGGACCACCGTACTCAGCTCTGATAAAGTTCATGAAGTTTTCAACCCCCTCGACATATGCAGCGGAGAATCTTCGAGCAGAAGTTATCCAAGTCCTGTCCATCTGTTAGACATACAAATTAGTTCTTCTACTAGATATTACAGGAAAAACATATATGCTTTTTTATGAAGTCCAGAAAAAAATACCTAGGTCGATGTCTAAAGCTATGGCAAGATATTTGGACGAGCAGATCTAAGTAACGAAATATATGTAAAGCTAATTCAGCAAACAGATTTGAGTGCCAAATTATGGCAGGCTGTTTCAGCAGTCAATGAGGCCGAGCACACAACCATCGAACTATCGAAGGCCATCGCAGCAACAAAGATCGAGTATAAAACGGTGTAGAGCTATTTCACCTAACAGATTGGCTACTAGACCATGGCAATCTACGTCACAATAAATATATGGCAGGATATTTTAGCAACTAATCGGCCTTGGCATGCCATCTCAGCTAAGCAGATTGAGTGCAGAACAGGGCAAGGAAGCTTCTTAAGCAGAGCATATTGACAGTAAACTACTTCGGCAAACAGTGAGATTAACAGCGTCTATCAGCTAACATTCAGCGCTACACCGACATGAACGGGGCCTCAGTCTAGAATGCGCGTACCGTGGGAGAAGCTGACCACCGTGCGTCTCCACACGAACATCGCCAGCGGTGGCGGCGCTGACCGCCGTGCGCCTCCACAAGAACGTAGCCAGAGGTGGCGGCGCGGCTAGAGGACGACAGTCTACGAGAGCGTACTGTGGGAGCGAGAGGATCGCCGAACCGCGGCGCTGACGTATCGGTGTGACGGGGAGGGCGGCTTTGGCAAAGCGAATGGAGTGGAGGGGGACAGGGGGGAGGGGGTTTGGGGAATATTATTGGCTAGTTGGCCGAAGGGCGGTTGAATCGGATTTGGGGGGAATTTTTGGGTTGGGGGGGGGGGGAGGATTTTCGCGTGGTGGGCGGGGGGAGTTTGGTGCATGGTCGGTTTCTCCAAGTGCAGTCCCACGTGTCAGTGAAGAGGCAAGACGAAGCGCGTTCCGTTTGCGTGAGCCGTGCGCAGGACTGAACGTGTGTGGGGTGCAATGCGACCGCGACAGGAGTGCTGTGAGTGTACTGCATTGTTTCCTTTTAAACTAGGTGCTTCGCCCCCACAAAAAATCTGTTGCTTCACGCGATCCATCGATACTACTACTAGTAATCCGGTAATCCCGACTAAAACGGCGCGGCCGGGTCTTTTCCCGCGCGATATGCTGGGAGGTTGGCTTAGTTGGGTTTTTTAGGACGAGTAATGCTACACCTACGTAATCCCAGTTACGTAATTAACGTAATGTGAAACGTGTGAGCTGTTGATTGTAGATTGGGGGGAGGGAGGGGCCCACCACCATGAAAATCAGGGGAGGAGAGAGAGAGGCAATTTACGTTAACCCTTTCGTAGGTTCCCGTAGATGTAGAAAGATGTGTCCGATCCTGCAATATAGGCCGTCCGATCTATATCTAACGGATAGGAAGGAAACTATGACAATTTACCCGCACTCCTCTCCACATTTGCAGATAAGGCTTTCCCTCGTTCATCCTTTTCTCCCACAAGATCTTGATCTTCCATGCAACGCACAGGCATCTTGCTAGTACTCCTACAATATGTATATTATTGTGAAAGTTCATATACACCGGCCGAGATTAATGCAAACACGACAGATTTTCATTACATTTCGAACTTTTATAGGACAAAAAAAATAAAAGAAACCCGACCCTAAACCTATTCTACGGCGGCGACCGACGTCCTCCATCTGTGATCTCCATGTACGGGGCGGGGTTCAAGACCCGTGAAGTGAAGGTGCGGTCTCCGGCGAGGAAAAGTAGAACACGGGAGACGGACCGGCCAGTTGGCACACCATGCCCTGCCGCCTCCCATGCCCTACTCATCCTCGGCGGAGTCCCCGACCTCGGCGGTGCCGGACGTTGGACGGCAGCAAGTAGGACGCGTGGCTGACGGTGCTCCCGTCGTCGGCCGCTAGCGTGGCCACCGCTTGTGCGGCGACTTCAGCGAGGGCGGCGACCTCAAGCTCCATCCCCGAAGACAAGCTCTCCCGCAGAGCATTCGCGCTTGCGGTCATGGCGGATGTGGTTCCAGGTAGGAGGACGATGCACTATGGTGTGGAGGTTAGCTGGGCGTTGCCGCTTTAAGTCGCGCATTCCGGTGAGGCCAAGCGTCCGGGTGCGTCATTAAGTCGCCGGAGTTGTTCCTCGGGCACCGAGCCTCTTAATGACGACATACGAACGGACGGCATGAATGCGGGCAGCTGGCGCCGGCTGGGAACGCACCGCGCGACGGCGCGAGGGACGAGGGTTTTGGTGTGCCAGGGTAGTCAGCTGCGGTCGTGGCAACGTTGGAGATGCCCTTTGCTCACATGCAATCCCCGCATGTCATTGAAAAAGCAAGACGACCCGGCATGGTCTCAGGTCCAGAGGATGCAGTTGGCCGCGCTACACCACTCCGCGGACGCGTCGCGGCGCCCCGTGCATCCTCGACGAGCCGGGTGTTGGGGTGTGTTTGGATTGTGGCCAAAGTGCACCTTGCCAAAATTTTGGTCATGACCAAAAGATTGGTCTTTGTTTGGATGGTTGCCATTTTTTTGGCATGCCAATGAACTCTAGCCAACTCTAGTTCATTTTTCTTGCCAATGTCGGCCAAATCATGGGCAACCAATACCTCAACCAAAATTTTGGTCATGACCCAAAGATTGGTCTTTGTTTGGATGGTTGCCATTTCTTTGGCATGCCAATGAACTCTAGCCAACTCAAGTTCATTTTTCTTGCCAATGTCAGCCAAATCATGGGCAACCAATACCTCAACCAAAATTTTGGCTACCCAATGCTTTGATGGGGAAACCTTGGGCACAAACCAAACATACCGTTGGTCGTGCCACAACACTAACGCCACCCTCGGCAAACTGAAACCGACCGTGTCTAGCGACGATATGAGCGTGTCGCTCACCGCGGTCGCCGTGTCCAGAGGCGGTGCTGGAGCTGCGCCCCGTTGTTGTCCCCAACGACCCACATGAACGGTTGTTGGTGGCGAGGAGGTCGTGGGCCAGCTCCTCCATTGGACTAGTCTGCGCTACGTCGTCCCGACGGGTGTGCCCCACATGTCTGTTTCCCTGTTTTCCCGGCCATATTCGAGCGTCAGTGCGCCGCGTTGCGCATTAGGCCTTTCACTATGTAGGCCAAGCGAGACAACTTATTGTTTATTTGAGCCGTTCAAGTATGATCATGTGGCGTTTGCTTATTTCTCATTCCTCTCCAACCCTCTTCTCCATTGATCATGTCACCCTCCAGTCGAGTCCATCCTCCCGCATGCCTTATTTGAACATTCCGCCGAGTATCATTCGCATGTACCCACCCTAGTCCTCTTTCAATAGATCTTCGGACCCCGAGATGAAATCAAGAGGGAACGAGTGGGGGCACGTGATACCTAAGGCAGATTCAAAATTTTGAACCGGTGATCATAGCATCCGCAAATCATATATAAAGGGTATTCAATGTTCGTTTCGTTTTTGAACGTACAATATACTCCCTCCTATCCTTTCTACTCCGCAAATCATATATAAAGAGTAGTTTACATATAAGTTTTATGTGTAGTCAAAGTATATCTACTTTGATAAAAAGGTATCAACATTCAACAACGCCCAATCAATATTGTTAGATTCGTACGTACTCCTAGATTTGTACTCGAGATGGTTTCCAATTTGACTATTGACAAGATTAATAGTACATGAGATGTATATTGTGAAAATTATATCATTGGAAACTCCTTTCACATACGAATTTGACCGTATGCTTTGTGTAAGTTGCATGTCATATATTATTACTCTAACATTTGGTCAAAGTTAGCCTCGAAAAATGCATTAGACCCTGTATGCTTTGTGTAAGTTGCATGTCATATATTATTACTCTAACATTTGTGTAAGTTGCATGTCATATATTATTACTCTAACATTTGGTCAAAGTAGTATACTGGAAGTGGATCCTCTGACGTAGGTATCCCTGCCTTACCCTCCCTTTCGGTCACTTACTGGCGGACCCCATGCTTGCTAGGCCCTGCATGTCAGTTACTCAATGGGTTCGGCCACGTCAGCGGATCCTCATCCGCAGTAATACTGCCTCTGTTTTTATTTACTCCGCATAAAATGGAGGGAGTGGTGGTATAATAAATGACGTGGGCGGGGGAGGGGGAGGGACGTCGGTTTGCTCTCAACTGCGGTCCCACAAGCGAGCAAAAATGCAAGACGAAGCACGTTCCTTTCGGTGAGCGACATGGAGGGTCCAGCGTGCCGGGCTGCAACGCGAACGCGACAAGAGCGATGTACAGTCAAAACCGATTGACCGGTCGTCACCGGAACCACTATTCACACCAGAACCTTCGCTACTCGGCCTACGCCAGCCACTGCCCTAAAACCACACCAAATCTCCAGCCCATTCCCCCACCTTTCGATCCCCTAGCCTGCATCAAGCGTCCCCTAGTTCGCCAGAAAGCCATGGTGCGTCGCAAGATCACTTACTACAAGATGCTGACGCCGGAGCGCCGCGCAGAAATCGCGGTGGCGGTCGGCGCCACAGACCTCCGTTCCCAAGCTCGCTTTGCGGTGGGCCAATCCCCAAGTTCTCTGGAGCCAAGCTACGAGGAGGAGGAAGCCGATCCAATGTTCATGGCGGAGGTCACGGCGCAGAAGGCCCCCGATGGGTATGAGACGATGGACTTCGACTTCGTGCCGGCGTCCGAGTCCCGCATGGTGCAGGCGGACCAGCGGTTCAACATGGCGATACTAAAGGAGGACCGGGAGGCAGAGGCTCAACTTGACGCGGAGCGCGCGCATGCCGCTGCCATCGAGGCTCTCCTGCAGGAGGAACTGGATGTCGTGGATGTGAACCGGACGGCGGAGGCTCAACTTGAGGCGGAGCACGCGGATGCTGCTGCCATCAAGGCCCTCCTGTAGGCGGAACCGGACGTCCTGGACTTGAACCGGGCGGCAGAGGCTCGACTCGACGCAGAGCGCGCTGATGTCACTCTCATCGACGCCCTCCTGCAGGCGGAACCAGACATCCTGGACTTGAACCGGGCGGTGGAGGCTCGACTCGACGCAGAGCGCGCGGATGCCGCTGCCATCGAGGCCCTCCTGCAGGCAGAACCGGACGTCCTCGACTTGAACCGGCCTGTGCTCTCTTCCGTGCAGAGCACCCGCACGCTCTGCTTGAACGGGTAGCTGGAGGCCGAGGACAACCACGGAGCGGAGACACACGTTGGCAGCGACGGCTGGTTCGCGCCGGCAGCCAAAGACGACGAGGCCGTCTCTTTCCACGAGCAGTGATAGTTTTTCTTTATGTTGTTGTTTTCATGGATCTTTTGCTATGTAAAAACATATATTTGTTATGCAAGTCGCCTAACTTGGGTCAGTCTACCATTTCAGGCGGTTGGATGAATATCCTACATCTCCTTACCCTTCTTTCCTTCTTCCTCACCTCTTCTTCTTCCCCAACAGACCACCGCACGGGCCGTATGGATACTCCCCAACATGCGGTTGGATAAACATACTCTATGAATGAAAATTATGTGTCAGCAATAGGATGGCTGAGTTTGGTGTGTTCACATGCGACAACACGTGTCAGTGAGGGTGCATTCCCTTGGTTGGGTTTGTGGCGTGCAGGAGCGATTGTGTGAGGGTGCGGTGCGACCGCGGCGTGCAGGAGCGACCGTGTGAGGGTGCGGTGCGACCGTGATAGCCGCGCGCAAGTGTACCTCCTTCTCATTTTGAAAACTTTAGGCAAGCTTGGCAAAAATGTGTGGCGAAGTTTGGCAATGCAAGGCCTAGACCCAAACAGGATAAGTACGTATGTACTAGGAGTACTAGTGTTAAAAAAGAAAGGCTGGGTTTTCCTTCGCGGGATTTAATCGATACAAATCCTCGTTTCACGTGTCAATTAATGCGTATTTTCTTCTCCAAAGACCAAAGAGCTAACCATCTCACTCCTCATCACTTGATTAATGCAGCGCCATGCAAACCAACCTTCTCACTTCCGCATGCATGCAGGGGATATTATTGTCCTTGGTTGCTAACCCCATTAATTTTGCCTCGATTAGTGTTAGTGGCCCTTTCCAAATTGTAATTTTGATATACTGGCCTTGTGTACAAAAAAAATGGAGGTAGTAACTATATTTGACTTCCTTCCCCATTGCGGTGACGTCGAAGATATTTTTTTTGGTGGTTTGGCGAAGTGCGTTCGACGGAGAACACCATTGAGGGAGACCACGGTAAGTCGTTCACAAGTGCCGCCTGCAAGCCGAGACAACCACCTTATTTGCATCCAGGAAGTCCTTTACTAGTACTACTAGGAGTAACTAATGCGGTGAGATGGCTTCTCAAAGAATAGGATGGAGAAGCGGAGTCAGCGAAGAGTGAAATGATGGTTGCTTCGTCCGTGCTTTTGTGATTTGACGCCTCACTGCTTTGTGATTTGTGATAGAAGGGACAGGGGAGTAGACTCTGCGCTCTATACTGTAGTACTACATGCGTCCAAGCATGGGAGAAAGAGGAGAGACGTTGCATTTTTCTATTCCTTCAATCAATCAATCACGGAGCTTCGGTTCCATCTTTTTGGATTTGGCAACACCGTCCACAATGGTTCCCACGATGCCAAAAGCTATTTTCACATTTGGCTACACATTGTGGATGCCCTTAACCGTACCACTTGGTTTTGCTCCTGTGTGCTATCTATACAAATCTCAATTATATTGATCTAAAAAATTATAGAATCGAGATTAGTAAAAAGGAGGTGATTTTGCCGCGCGGATGGCGGGGGAGGTTTCTTATTTGAGCAACTATGTAGCCCTTTGTAAGTCTAGGATTAGGCTTCTTATTTTCGGAGGATGTTGTCCTGGCGGTTTGCTAACATGCGGTCCCACGTGTCAGTGCTTTACCAAGCCGATCCGCGTCCCACATGAGGCAGAACAACGGCAGAAGCAACACGTGGTTAAGTTGAAGAAGATGAGGGAGAAGCGGATTCAGCAACGAGTGAAATGATGGTTGCTTCGTCCCTCCAACTTAACTGCGGGAAAGGTGCAGCTTTGTGATTTGATGCCTCATTGCTCATTACTACGCCGGTGCCATGACTGGGGTGCTTCACCCCGGCTGCTCTGCACTATATTCCGGTATGGCACGTGGACCCGGTAGCTTGATGTCCCACATGTCGGCGAAAGAGACTAGAAGATTTATGAAAGCGAGCGCTCCACTCTTACGACGGAGGAGTAGACGACACGACGGCCCAGTGAAATGTCACTTGTACTATATAGTACTAGTATATTTTTGCTGTTTCGCACGATCCATCGATACAAACCCGATTAAACAGGAAAGGGCGGGATTTTTCCCACGCGGTAGATGATACTGGCCATACATTTCAAAGGCAATTTTAATGTATGCAAACTGAATAATTATAAGTAACAATGTGATATCTAGTAAAACTAAAAACACATATGATTTATTGTGTTAGAGTGTAGTAGTAGTGCTGTATTGCATAGTTGTTAGATGTAACATGCGAGAACGTGTAGAGATGTAGTTTTGGAGGGCCTACAGAGAGAAAAGCGTAATACGGTCACCGAACTTCAGCATAAGCTGATTACGGTCACTATATACGTTTTGCGGTGATTATACGGTCACTTGCTCACAGCTCAACATCAGATTGCACTCTGTTGACTGGCCAAATAGTCTGCATGGCGCCATGTTGACTAGTTAAATTGACCACGTTCGTTGTGTGTCCCACCTGTCAGTTCGCATAGGCAAAAGGTCAGATAAACACATTTATGCAGGTGCGAGAAGGCTCCAACCCGTGCGTGGGAATCACCTGGTTGTGTATGTGTCTGTCAGGGCCTGATGTGTGCGCATGCACGTGTAGGCTGAGCACTTGAGGTGTGTGTGTTGTCGTGTGGTGTACTGGTGTGTGCATGCATGCGTGCGTGCGTGCGTGTGAGTGTTGCGTGCGTGCGTGGCTGCGTGTGTACGTGTGAGTGTTGCGTGCGTGCGTGGGTGCATGTGTTTGTGTGAGTGTTGCGTGGATGCAATTCGTGTGCATTCGTGCGTGTGTGTATAATCACCACACCAGCTCCTGTGTGTTAAAACAGACGACTCAGCATACCAATACAAGGCCACCTTGTCCGCTGTGCCCGCGGTCATGGCTTTGAACCACCGTCCAAATATTTTTTTGTCGTTTGTTTTCATTCTTACTAGCAAGATGCCCGTGCATTGCACGTAACATCAATATGCATTTGTATGACTTGTTTATCTTGTGAGAGAAAAGGATGAACGAGGGAAGGCCTTATTTGCAAATGTGGAGAGGTGTGTGGGTACCTTTTTGCAAAATTGCCATAGTTTCTTTCCTATCCGTCAGATATAAATCGGATAACCTATATTGCAGGATGGCAGGCACACCATCATCACCAACTCTGTTTTTTATAAGAGTGTATTTTATGTATTTTATAAGAGTGTAGATGTAGAGTAGATACAATTCGACAGGTGGGCACGATGGTAGTGAGATAATGTGATGGAACACTAGAGGTGCCATGTGGAGCGTTTAACTGGTCAACTAGTCATGTCATGAGCAAATACAGAGTTGTACGGTGAGCCCGTGACTGCATAATAACCACTAAACATAAATGGTGACCGTAATGAGTGGATTCTGAAGTCCAATGTATGTATCGTGCTTTCGCTTCAAATACAATGATCGTCATTGCATATATCGCGAGAGAAAGATGAAACATGCCTGAATTTTCTAGGGGGCTTACTTTTAGAGGACCTGGAGATAGTTTTGTGTGCATACGTGAAAGGGCGTACTGGGGGGGGGTATGCGATGGAGAGAGAGATGCTCTTCATTTCTCTTTATTATGACTAACTTTGTATATAGTATAAAAATATACAAATTCACAGTGCAGAACAAATATCATTGTGGGCACCATGCAATGCAAATTAGCGTTTGTACTCCTCCATATAACTTTGTAATGTTATATATATGTAGAAACTCTAAAATATTTTTTTGCCCACACTTTATTCAAAAGGAATGTTGTATGCGAAATAAACGTGAAGAGAGGGCTTTTTAGATCAATGGGGTACGTGATGTAACATGTGTGAATGTGTAGTTGATGCATTTGGCGGGGCCTAGAGAGGTATGTGTGTGTATTACGTATTCGAGAGAGAGAGGCATGGATAGAGGGGCCAACGGGGGGGGGGCGTGGGAGAGATATCACAAGAAATGAGAGTGGTCTAGAGAGAGAGAGACGAATATGACGTCACGACAAGAGATTCCATTCCCTTGAGTGTGTATATGCAAGGGGGGAGGGAATAGAGGCACCAGGAGAAATTTTCTGTGTGTGTGGTGTTTGTGTTGGTATGTGTGGGTGTGAGAAGATAATGAGACGGGGGGGGGGGGGGGCAGAGGGTGTATCACCGCGTGAGGTCCGATGGGTCGAGGTGAGGCCCTTCATTCTGTTCCGTCCTGCGCCACATTGGTCGGCCCGTGACGCATTTAGGAAGACCCATGGATGACTAGTCGTACAAGACAAAGATAGCAGAATTGTGAAGGACTCTGTGTCCACTGACAAAGCCGGCTAGGATTTGTAACCCTAGGTTCTCGGACTAAGGTAACCCCTTTATCTTTGATATTACTATTCATCCAACCTAACTTTAAGGGGCATCCTACAGAATGCTCTGCTAGAATCATACTCGTCAATTAGAAAGAGAGGTGTGAGACAATGCATGAGAGACAGGCGTAAAGATAATGTGCGTACATGAGACACGTAGGCAGGTCCATGTATATAGAATGGGTCGATGAGGATTGCGCGTGTGTATGTTTGCGAGAGGAAGAGTGCTTGTGATAAAGGTTAGTGAAAATAGTTGTAAATGGTTACGAGAGTGAGGGAGGGTTATATCTAGAGCATGTGTGAGAGAAAGACACCTCGGGAGAGTGTGTGTGAGCATGTGTGAGAGACCACCGATGGAGAGTGAAACTACACGTAAAAGACTGCTCTACACATTGATTAAAGATATAAATTGTATCCAAATATTAGGATGGGATCATGATATTTGCAATTCGCGTAAGGAGCGGTCATTGATCCATCAGACATCTAGATTCTATCGAATTTGAGCATGTCTATGTTATTATTCGACACAATTGATCCACATAGTTAGTATTTTGAACTCCAGACAATGCATCGCTTTAGCAATCGAATATAAACGTGAGTATAGTTCATGTTGTGTGTGTAAAGCACATTATACATACGAAAGTTACACAATGGACATTATAAATAGCTACTACCTATGAACTAGCATACATTTGAATTCAACTTAAGGTGGTTTAAAAAAACGAATTCAACATGAAGTCCATTAAATTATTTGAATTTGATATCATGGCATTTGTAAACCATACCTAAATTATGGGGGCACCAATCTTTGCTCTGATTTTGTACATAATAGCATATGTAGTCGTGTACAAAATAGATTCAAATTTAGCTCCTCCATTCCAAAATAATCGTAGTTATAGGATTTTCAAGTGTCAAAATTTCAAAAAGAAGCGGATAATTTAATGAGGTTTTCAAACATACAAGGTCAAATATAACGTTGTATATTTAGGTCAATCCTCATAGTTCAAGAGTACTCTAAACGTGAATGCTTGTGTTTCAAAATTTCAAACAAAGCGCCAAAAGAGCCTCTACTCGCCCGAAACCGCGTGAGACCAATGTTTGGTAGTACAAGGAAATTACTTTTCTAATAACTCCGACCCGTGAAACCTACCGGCCCGATGTCCAAAGGTCTAAACCGGGGTAGGTTTGTAGCTTCATCTAGACGCCACACAACCGCATCCGAAAAACATTCATACACAATGGTGCCTAAGCACACATGCGCGCGGCCGAAATCGCTCCCGCCCACTATTTGGGACACCTGGGATTACCATCCTACCCCCGACCCGCAGTAGGTACGAAATTTAAGAAGGGGGGAAAGTTTGTACTTTCCCCAAATTTCAAACAAGCGCGTCCCATCTTCTGTTCAAAAAAGCCAAAAACAAGCGCGTCCCAGACCGAAACATGGTTCCCCCCACCCGTCCGATTCCCCATTCGTACTCCGTGGGCCCCAAAACTACCTCTCCACCAGCCGTGAAACCTCGGCGTCCTCCGTCCGCCACCCCATCCCACCCATCAACCGCCGCCCTCCTCCATCACGCCGGAGCCGATACCCCGACATCGTCGTCCACCGCAACCTCAACCGCAACACCCTCCACGGCTAGTAGTTGAAGCCGAGGCCGAGCCGTCCGTACCCGAGCCAGTTCAACCACGCCGTCCTGCGCCTCACCGCTGCCGCTCCAACTTCGCCACCCTCCACCGCACCAGAGCTGTTCCTGCTACGCCGTCCTTCGCCGCCTCGGATCTGCTTCCCCTCCGCCGACATACGGCCACGGCAACACAATCAACAATTTGGCCATGGGTTTGTCCAAGCATGCACCCTCCAGAACATCGGTTTCCCCAGTAAAAACAAGAAGATCGGCACGACATGTGGGGGTGACCACACCGGCAACCGAAAAAGGTACTCGTCTTCCCTTATTCGTGCAAATCTTACGTCTCTGCTTGCACGGTATTCATCCCACAGAAGACACTAGTTGACCGCTTCTTCTTGATACTAGATGTTCCTAGTAACTCGCGATGCACAAGGTTTCTCCTCATATACTATTTCACCTTAGCTAGAGGTTCGTCGCCCCCCTGAATTTCAATTTCTGGCCAGTTGATTCCCAATTAACGGAAGCATTCCCCGGTGTAACAGGCGCTAGTATGCCATTACGCCAGGGAAGCAGCGCCTTGGTGTTTATCTCAGGGGCGTGTGCGGCCTAGAGCTACTGGCGCCCAATCTGGAGGTCGACCGGGATTAAAGGGATGGCCTGGGGGTGCTGCCAAGCATGGCGGTGGTGTGAGGTCAATGGGAGGGCGGGGCGGCGGAGGCAGGGGTCTGGGCCGGTGGTCGCTGGCGGTTCGAGAAAGATCGTCAACAGTGAGTGGCGAGAGGTAGACGAAGGCCATGTGCCCGTTCCTTATAGATCAGACGGTTCATTAAAAAATCGACTGGCCTATTTATTTTCAGTCGACTGTTATCTTAGATATGACCACATGTGGTGGTGTGCTGGAGGAGTACCTGCATTTCCTGTGCTCATATATTACAAAATCATACGGAGTAGAATCTAATTTTGTTTGCCATGCAATTTTGTAGAGCTATCATATGTCTCCTGTCATTTATTTTTCAGCCACCTGCTATCTGCTACTTTTACAGTGCACTAGTTCTGCACATACTTCACCCTTACTCTCACTATTGTGTTTTTATGCAAGGGTATTTCAGACTCTGCTGCCATGAGAGAAGCCAAAAAGAAAAGAGATAAGTCGCTCCAGCTTGTTGTGCGGCTAGGCAAGACACGTCTCAATGCTTTAATGGGTGCAGTGTCAGCAGATGGAGACGGGGAACGTAGCTCTGGAGTTGATGACCTCGCTGACAATGAACCACCATCCTAGGTGCGTGCTTTAACTTCGCGGTGTCATATGTGGTTGCATGTTCCATATGGTGTCTAGCTTGTATTCGAAAGGCCGAAGTCGATAAGATAAGGAAAGATATTTTTTTACATGAACCACCATCCCCGTGAGCACCAGAAGACAAATAGCTAGTCAGGGCACTGGTCGAGCCAGTGACAAGCCCAGCAAAGATAGGCATCACCTGGAAGCCAACTAAAAAGCTGCGATGGTGGCGAAGTAGCCTGCCTCCCACCAGGCTCTCAGGTCCTAGATGATCATGCTCACCACTCCAGCCGGATGTCTAGCTTGTATTGCTTCCAATTTGGTTAAATTGCATCTGCTTAGCTTACACATTATACCTTTGAATATGACATGCCTTTCTGTTTTTGGTACATACTAGTACATCTGTGTATTAACCATGTTCTTACATCAAACTAATGTTCTTGTGTATCCCTCATCAATCACTTATGACGAGGCAGGCAGGCAAGGGGACTACTCCTCATTTAAAGAATGCAGCGTCAGCCTCCCGACATGATTCTCAAGAAACAGAAATGCTACATGAAGATAGTGAACGTAGCTCTGTAGTTGATTACAACATTTCCCCTACACTAGCATCGCAGGTGCTTGCTCTAACTTGGCAGCGTGATATGTGGTTGCATGTTGCATATGGTGTCTAGATTGTAATTCTTCCAATCTGGTTAAACTGCATGTGCTAGTCTGCTTAGCTTATACATTATACCTGTTAATGTGACATGCCTTCCTGTATTTAGTACATAGTACATCTGTCTATTAAGCATGTCCTTACATAAAACTATTGTTTTTTTGTATCCCGCATCAATCAACATGACAAGACACCTTTAGTATATGCAGTGCGATATTAGCTGCATCTTTCATATGATTTATAGCATGTGCTGCTTCTAATTTGTTGAAATTCCATTTATGATGGGACGCTTTTAACTTGGCAGAGTCATATTGGTTGCATCTTTCATGTGGTGTCTAGCTTGCATTGCTTCTTATTTGCTGGAATGGTTTTGCTTAGTTTACACAAACAGTTGTGAACATGCCATGTCGTCCTGTTTTTCGTACATATTCCATCCTGGTATCATGTGTTTGCCTTACATCAAAGTAGTGATTGTCAGTATCATGCATGAATGAGTTCTGAAGAGACAATTTATTGCTTTTTCTTGTCGGTTTTACTTGACAATTCAAAATCAATAAAGCGGAAGGAAGTTAGCAAGGCAGCGGATAAAGGTGCTCCTTCCGAACGGAGGGCCTCTACAGTTTCTACTCCTCCACACCCCCAAGATGATTTCCAAGACAACACTTGCATAGACACTCAACAAAGCTGTGTTTATGATGAGCATGTCTCCCCTAGTGCAGCATCACCGGTGCTCCCTCTAACTTGGCACTGTTATATGTGGTTGCATGTTATGTGTGATGTCTAGCTTGTATTGCTTCTAATTTTGTTGAATTCCATCTGCTTACTTTACACATTATACTTGAGTAAGACACGTGTTCCTGTTTCTAGAACATACAATATCTGTCTATCACACCATGTTCTTACATCATATTACTACTGTTGTGTAACCTGCAATAATCACTTATCATAAGACACGTTTGACGTTAGAGTGTGATATAGGTTACATCTCACATTCTTTTCTAGCTTGTACTACTAATTTGTTGAAATGACACTTATGACGAGACAATTTTAACTTGGTAGAGTGGTATTCGTTGCATCTTTCATATGGTGTCTAGCTTTCATTGCTTCTAATTTGTTGAAATGTCTTCTCCTTAGTTTACACATCATAAGCTGTGAATATGCAATGGCACTAATGACGAGAGACCTCTAACATGGTAGTGTGATGTTGTTTGCATCTTGCATATGCTTTATTTCTTGTACTGCTTCACATTGTTTAAACGCCATTTATGATGAGACACTGTTAACTTGAAGAGCGATATTTGTAGCATCTTTCATATGGTGTCTACCTTCCATTGCATTGCTTCTAATTTGGTGAAATGTCTTCTTCTTAGTTTACACATCATAGTTCTGGTTATCTCTTCCGTCCTGTTTTTCATACATATTACATCCTCCTATCATGTGGTTGTCTAACATCAAAGTTCAGTTCGTCTGCATCACGCATCAATTTGTTCTGAAGAACTAAATTGTTATTCGTTTTTCTTGTCGGCTTGACTTAACATGGTACAGAGAAAGAGGAAGAAACACAGAATGGCAGGGAATGAGAAGCGGATGAATCCTGCAGATTCTGCTGGTACTGATGGTGCAATAGAAGGTCAAAGTCCAGCAAAAATTCTACAAACACGGCATCCCATGCTACACGAGTTGCAAAAAAAGACAAACAGAAACAAATAGCTGCCACCAAACAAGCAGAGACAGCCCTAGTTCTTGCAACACCTACCACAGTACTACTAGCTGCACGATGTACTCGTGCGTCAACTGAGCTAGCAGCACGTTCCCAAGCTCCCTTGCCACCTGACACTACTTCCCAAGCACTCTTGACACAAGACGAGTTGGCAATATCAGATGAACCTTGTGAGCTTCAACAACAAGAAGGTAGTTGCTGGAGTCAAGTTACAGTTGCATGCTTCTTTATATGTAGTCTCACAGTTTGATGTACACTAACACTTCCTATGTTTGTTGTTGGACTAGCACCTAGGCGCAAGAGGAAACAAACATCAGGGATAATGCTCGATAGGTTAACTAAATCTAGAGGAGGAAGAATGGAGATCCGTTTTGAGGCAGGTTTAAAAAGGCCACGTGATGCTACAGAGTCAGCCAAGTTAGTATCAGAGGCAGTGGTTGCTGTTAGGTGTCATGTACGTATCCTCCCAACATGGATTCAGTACAGGAATGACAAAGACGAAACCCAGTTCAACACCTTCCTCGACCATTTATCTGTAAGTATGGTTATGTATGGAAACTAGTAATATCGTCTTGCTCTGTCCAATACTTTCTAGGTTGCTGATAATGAGACTCCCATAATTTTCAACAGATGAGGTTCAAGTTGGATAGCCAAGATGATGCAACCAGACAAGCTTGCACCCATGTTTTCAAGTCTGCTCTGCGACAGTATCGGTATAACTTGAGGAAAACTCACTTTGAAGGCAAGGCTAACAATGAACTTGCCCAAACATCTCCAGTGGAAAATATATCTGATGAAGACTGGAGAGGCCTCGTTAAACATTGGTCCGATCCGAAGTATCAGGTACATTATATATATGTCATCAGATCACATGTTGAAGTCCTATTTACGCATGTGCCATACAAATCTATCTTCCTGTAGGTGAACTGTTCAAAGAACAAGGCCAACCGTACGAAAGTGAAATTCCAACAGACGACAGGATCTCGTAGCTATATTGCACACTGCGAGGCTCTTGTAATTAGCTGTTGTTTCACTCTTTTCGCTGTACCATATTATCAGATCTATATTGACTTGTTCCAAATGCAGAGGAAAGCCCACAAGGACCAAAAAGTACATGAACCAAATGCTGTGTAAATCTTCAAGGACTGTCACACCAGCAAGAAGAAGGGCATGACTACACCAGTCAAAGCCGCTATTGTAAGTCCTTAATCCTCATGCCTTTTAACTACTACTTACTCTGACTTGTGCCTCGAACTGCATGGTTTGCAGCCAATGTCTATTACTCTTTTCAATTTTATACACAATTGTCTTAGCGTATCATTGCACCTTACAAGGTTTAAAAGAGAGGAGTGATGTTCCTTTGATCTTGACCCGTAATCTAGTTCCGTGATGGACTTGCCCACACAATGTTACAATTGCCTGTTTGTCTGTTCTCAGTTGTTTTGTGATATGAATGACGTCATACTATGCTTACCGTATTATAAACTTCGTCTCTTCATCCTTAGCCCTCAATACAATGTGAAGAAATAGAGAATACATTAGCGATGGTACATGGTCATATGTTTGGAACCTGGTTTTATTATGTACTTTGCAATAAAATACAACTAATATTTTACATGGGTTCACCAGAATAAGTTCTGTATATAGACCAAAGCTATTTCGTTTGGTTTTGCTGCCTCCTTAATATCTTCTGTTCTGGTACTACTAATGTAAAACCTCAACTTTTCAGTGAGCTATGGAAAAAATGGTGGAACCGCCACCTTCTAAAGGTGGCGAGGCAACTATAACCGCAATGTCAGCTCTTGCTGCAGTGGGTCAGTACCTGTCCACTAACAGTGCCGAAAGCACGTTCCTGCGTAATACTGGGTTGGTTGTTAAGGCAATATCGTCCAAACTGCCTCATGATCAAGATATGCAAGCTCAAAGCAATGTTGTATCTGCGCTCCAGACACAAGTCCATTCCCTAACAGAGACCCTTTGTGAAACAAGGAGAAACATTGCTCAATGTCGTCAAGATATGCATGGTTTTGAAACCAGACTATTAGACATTTGCTACGTTGTTCAGGAGCCTAGGGGAAATGAAGGCGAGGGTTATGGTGCTCCATCGGACAATACAGCATGAAAACGTAATAGTCAGGTCAAATGAACTGAGCTTCTGAACTTCTGGTGGTGCATTTATTTGCTAGACTGTTAAGTTTTATGCCAGCCTTCTTTTTGTTATATAGTTGTAATTTGTTTTGGTGCGATACAAAATGTATTCTTAACATGCAGCCACCACCTGAAGAAAACATCAAGCCATTTTTGTATAGTGTAGGGTGTTCCCTATATTTGCACTGGTGGCGATCTTTGATGCCGAGTGGATGTAATCTGTGCAATCGCCTTAATAGCCTAGCATTAGTTTCGGCCTTATTTATTTCCTAGTCTTCTTTTTCCCTGGTTTGCTAGTGGTCGCAACTACCATGGGCCATATACGGGCCGTAGGATCCATGGGTCTCCTACGGGCCGTCGATAAATGGGCCTGTAATCGGTGGGCCTCGGGCCGTCGGATAAATGTGTCTACATGGGCCATAATCGGGCGTAATTGGTATCGGCCCAGCACGGTAACAGGCCATAGGAAAGCAAAGGCTTAATTCTGTCATGGGCATAATGGGTCGTTAATGGGCCAGAATATAGGACGGGCTGGAAACAGCGCAACGGGTTAACAGGATAGAAACGGGCCGACTCTTGCCATGGGCCGTTTTTGGCCCATTATGGTAACAGGCCAGTAACGGGCCGACTCTTGCCATGGGCCGAATTTGGCCCATTAGTGGAACAGGCCAGTAATGAGCCGACTCTTGCCATGGGCCGAATTTGTCCCATTAGGGGAACAGGCCAGTAACGGGCCGGAAGTAATCGAGGGCCAAAAGGAGCCCAAGAACGTATGGGCCGTTAATAGGCCGAAAGCTAACACGGGATGGAAACGGCCCATGTAAATCACGGGCCGTTAACGGGTATAAAGAAAATTACTGTTCATTATGGGCTAGACTCACCGTGGGCCTGTAATGGGCCGAAAGATACGAAGGCCTCATATGGGCCGAAAGGCGTCGTGGGCCATACATGGGCTGAAAGTGAAATGGGCTGGTATTATATTCAACGGCCCACATGACGTTGTTGGGCCGATTTCCTTTAGGGCCTAACGGGCTGTGAGTTAACGGGCCGTAAAATGGGCTATTTGCGAAGAGACCATTAACAGGCTTTTCATGGGCCAGCCCGTTAACTTTTGACCAAGTCAAACGGGCCGGCTTTGTAAGCTAAATGGGCCACTGTTGGGCCGTGCCACGTGTGGACATATCATAGGCGCCTATCTGACCCACTGACGAGCTGACACGTGTTTCGTCTGGCCAGTAAGAATTTTACATGTGGAAATTTCCCATTGGTCGGGGCTGTTAACGGGTTATCGGATCCAAAACCCGACCCAATAGCTTAACGGCATTCCGTTACGGTGGATGCCACATGTCGGTCACCCTTGACGAAAGCACTTCTATGACGCGCGATTTATCGTCATGGAAGTGGACACTTCCGTGATGATAATTTTGGTAATGTCATGGAACACTTCTACGACAGGACAGGTATGACTATCTTGATTCTGTCATAAATTTGTCATGGATATACATGCATGACAAAAAAAGTGACCTACTGTGACAAACACGTATCATCACGGAAGTGTATTTTTTTGTAGTGGGCATTTGTACCAGCGTACACAATTACGCACTCAAAATTCCATGGACATCGACAGAGGCACAAGATAACCCCGGGGCTACAGTTCGGCCAGACCGATCACGGACACACATACTTTAACCTTTTTTTGTTTCAGGTTTTGTTTTTTTCGCGGGCCTGATCGCAAGTCCTTTAGAAGGATTGGCATACAACGGAGGCAAGCAGCACAGGTGTGTAGGGTAACCTTTATACGTTCTTCTTGACGGTATTCATACTTATTTCTTAGGACCCGCACGCTGCGCCCTACTGATTCCGGCATGTTAAATAGCCCGGATACTTCTTGCACCATCTGTACAAGATACGCCTTGACGTATCCATCCAGTTATAATATAAATGGTTGGTGGTGCAGTTTATATGGTTTTCGCTTCTTACTTCGTTTTATTTTGATTTGCTTATTTGCTGCATCGATACTCTTCTGTACGTTTCATATTCGCCAGGGGCTACTTATCGCCCCACAACACGGCAGCAAAGTCCGAACACTTCTTATACATAAGTTTGGCACCCCGAATTTAGCATTGTATGCATTGGCTCCGAATCATGCCTTTGGTCAATAGTTGGGTTGCCCGGCTCCTGTGCTTGCTACCCTATGTTCCGCTCTATCGACTAGGGTAGTAAAGGGAGAACTACTGCGATTGTGCCCTGGCCTTGACCGGATGAGCACCTTAGTAGAGAAAGCCGAAAACTGACTGTCATGATACGGCGAGAGCCGGTCAGCTGTTCGAGGGTTACAAAATCATTGGAGATTTTTTCCGCGCCATGCGAAGGATCGACACTTCCCGATCAAATGCTGACAGCACCCTGGCTTGGACCAAGGGCTGCGCACTTACTTAATTATAAAACTCCTATGGCTAAGTGAGGGCGTTTAAGCCGTACAGTTCGATTGCCTTGTTCGTTGCGCTAAACAACTCCTCCAAAGGACCATATAATTGGATCAAGATTGTTTAGAATCCATCCCAAACACCTCCATAATACCTACGCGAGGGCAAAAGCCGACGACTGGCCAACCCTCAGATTACAAATAACACGGCCGCACAGGAGGAAACAATTCAAAGCATAATTATTTTACAAAAACCGTCTTTGTTCCCATAATACAAGGCAAGGGCAACATGAATACATTTATTCAAATACAATATCCTGCGAACATTGCGCTGCTACAAGTCGAGACCCCTCTATGACATCCGTGAAATATCGCTCGGGTGTGCGGTGCTCCATGCCCTCCGGTGGCCCGCTGGCAACTTCAACAACGTTCATCTTCGCCCACCACATCTTGCAGCGAGCAAAGGCCATACGGGCACCTTCAATACAGGTGGAGTGCTTGATGACGTCTGCTACCTCTTGAGCACTGCGTTGGATTTCCTTGAAGAGGAAAGGGTGATGCAGCAGAGTAGAGTAAGTATTTCCCTCAGTTTTTGAGAACCAAGGTATCAATCCGGTAGGAGGCTACGCGCGAGTCCCTCGTACCTACACAAAACAAATAGCTCAACGCAACCAACGCGATTAGGGGTTCTCAATCCCTTCACGGTCACTTACGAGAGTGAGATCTGATAGAGATGATAGATAATATTTTTGGTATAAAGATGCAAAGTAAAATAAAAGGTAAAGTAAAAAGCAAAGCAATAATAAAGTGATGGAAGATTTATATGATGAGAATAGACCCCGGGGCCATAGATTTCACTAGTGGCTTCTCTCAAGAGCATAAGTATTCTATGGTGGGTGAACAAATTACTGTTGAGCAATTGACAGAATTGAGCATAGTTATGAGAATATCTAGGTATGATCATGCATATAGGCATCACGTCCGAGACAAGTAGACCGACTCCTGCCTGCATCTACTACTATTACTCCACTCATCGACCGCTATCTAGTATGCATCTAGAGTATTAAGTTCAAGAAAACAGAGTAACGCCTTAAGCAAGATGACATGATGTAGATGGATAAATTCATGCAATACGATAAAAACCCAACCTTGT
Source organism: Triticum aestivum (assembly GCF_018294505.1). Taxonomy (NCBI): domain Eukaryota; kingdom Viridiplantae; phylum Streptophyta; class Magnoliopsida; order Poales; family Poaceae; genus Triticum; species Triticum aestivum. The sequence continues at coordinate 87,594 of NC_057806.1, forward strand.
TATCCTCGATGGCAATAATACAATATATGCCTTGCGGCCCCTACTGTCACTGGGAAAGCACACCGCAAGATTGAACCCAAAGCTAAGCACTTCTCCCATTGCAAGAAAAACCAATCTAGTAGGCCAAACCAAACTGATAATTCAAAGAGACTTGCAAAGATAACCAATCATACATAAAAGAATTCAGAGAAGATTCAAATATTGTTCATAGATAATCTTGATCATAAACCCACAATTCATCGGTCTCAACAAACACACCGCAAAAAGAAATTACATCGAATAGATCTCCACGAGAGAGGGGGAGAACATTGTATTGAGATCCAAAAAGAGAGAAGAAGCCATCTAGCTACTAACTATGGACCCGAAGGTCTGAAGTAAACTACTCACACTTCATCGGAGATGCTATGATGATGTAGAAGACCTCCGTGATGGATGCCCCCTTCGGCGGAGCTCTGAAACAGGCCCCAAGATGGGATCTTGTGGGTACAGAAGGTTGCGGTGGTGGAATTAGGTTTTTGGCTCCGTTTCTGATCGTTTGGGGATACGTAGGTATATATAAGAGGAAGGAGTACGTCGGTGGAGCAAAGGGGGGCCCACGAGGCAGGGGGCGCGCCCTAGGGGGGGCGCCCTCCACCCTCGTGACCACCTCTCTTCTTTCTTGACGGAGGGTGCAAGTCTCCTAGATCACGTTCGGTGAGAAAATCACGTTCCCGAAGGTTTCATTCTGTTTGGACTCCGTTTGATATTCCGTTTCTTCGAAACACTGAAATAGGCAAAAAAACAACAATTCTAGGCTGGGCCTCCGGTTAATAGGTTAGTTCCAAAAGGAATATAAAAGTGGAAAATAAAGCCCAATATGGTCCAAAACAGTATAATATAGCATGGAGCAATAAAAAATTATAGATATGTTGGAGACGTATCAGGCATCCCCAAGCTTAATTCCTGCTCGTCCTCGAGTAGGTAAATGATAAAAAGAGAATTTTTGATGCGGAGTACTACTTGGCATAATTTCAATGTAATTCTTCTTAATTGTGGTATGAATATTCAGATCCGAAAGATTCAAGACAAAAGTTCATATTGACATAAAATAGTAATACTTCAAGCATACTAACTAAGCAATTATGTCTTCTCAAAATAACATGGCAAAAGAAAGTTCATCCCTACAAAATCATATAGTTTAGTCATGCTCCATTTTTGTCACACAAGAATGCTCTCATGATGCACAACCCCGATGATAAGCCAAGCAATTGTTTCATACTTTAGTAATCTCAAACTTATAAACCTTCACGCAATACATGAGCGCGAGCCATGGATATAGCACTATGGGTGGAATATAATAATGATGGGGGTTATGTGGAGAAGACAAAAAAGGAGAAGATCTCACATCAACGAGGCTAATCAATGGGCTATGGAGATGCCCATCGATTGACGTTAATGCAAGGAGTAGGGATTGCCATGCAATGGATGCACTAGAGCTATAAATGTATGAAAGCTCAACAAAAGAAACTAAGTGGGTGTGCATCCAACTTGCTTGCTCACGAAGACCTAGGGCACTTGAGGAGGCCCATTGTTGGTATATACAAGCCAAGTTCTTATAATGAAAAATTCCCACTAGCATATGCAAGTGACAAAACAAGAGACTCTCTATCATAAAGATCACGGTGCTACTTTGAAGCACAAGTGTGGAAAAAATGATAGTAGCATTGCCCCTTTTTTCTCTTTTTTTGGGCCTTTTTTTGGCCTTTCTTTTTTTTCTTTTTTTCTTTTGGGACAATGCTCTATTAAATGATGATCATCACACTTCTATTTATTTACAACTCAATGATTACAACTCGATACTAGAACAAAGTATGACTCTATATGAATGCCTCCGGCGGTGTACCGGGATATGCAATGAACCAAGAGTGACATGTATGAAATAATTATGAATGGTGTCTTTGCCACAAATACTATGTCAACTACATGATCATGCTAAGCAATATGACAATGATGAATGTGTCATGATAAACGGTATGGTGGAAACTTGCATGGCAATATATCTCGGAATGGCTATGGAAATGCCATAATAGGTAGGTATGGTGGCTGTTTTGAGGAAGATATAAGGAGGTTTATGTGTGAAATAGTGTATCATATCACGGGGTTTGGATGCACCGGCGAAGTTTGCACCAACTCTCAATGTGAGAAAGGGCAATGCACGGTACCGAAGAGGCTAGCAATGATGGAAGGGTGAGAGTGCGTATAATCCATGGACTCAACATTAGTCATAAATAACTCACATACTTATTGCAAAAATCTACAAGCCATCAAAGACCAAAGCACTACGCGCATGCTCCTAGGGGGATATATTGGTAGGAAAGACCATCGCTCGTCCCCGACCGCCACTCATAAGGAGGACAGTCAAAGAACACCTCATGTTTCAAATTTTTTACAGAATGTTTACCATACGTGCATGCTACGGGACTTGCAAACTTCAACACAAGTATTTCTCAAATTCACAACTACTCAACTAGCACGACTTTGATATTATCACCTCCATATCTCAAAACAATTATCAAGCATCAAACTTTTCTTAGTATCCAACGCACTCAAAAGAAAGTTTTACAAATCTTGAATACCAAGCATATTATATTTTTAAGCGAATTACCATGCTATTTAAGACTCTCAAAGTAATCTAAGTGAAGCATGAGAGATCAATAGTTTCTTTAAAACAAATCCACCACCATGCTCTAAAAGATATAAGTAAAGTACTAGAGCAAAACTATATAACTCCAAAGATATAAGTGAAGCACATAGAGTATTCTATCAAATTCCAATTCATGTACGACTCTCTCAAAGGTGTGTACAGCAAGGATGATTGTGGTAAACTAGAAAGCAAAGACTCAAATCATACAAGACGCTCCAAGCAAAACACATATCATGTGGTGAATAAAAATATAGCTCCAAGTAAAGTTACCGATGGAAGTAGACGAAAGAGAGGATGCCTTCCGGGGGTATCCCCAAGCTTTGGCTTTTTGGTGTCCTTAGATTATCTTGGGGGTGCCATGGGCATCCCCAAGCTTAGGCTCTTGCCACTCCTTGTTCCATAATCCATCAAAAGATTTCACCCAAAACTTGAAAACTTCACAACACAAAACTCAACAGAAAACTCATGAGCTCCGTTAGCGAAGGAAAACAAAAGATCACTTCAAGGTACTATAATGAACTCATTCTTTATTTATATTGGTGCTAAACCTACTGTATTCCAACTTCTCTATGGTTTATAAACTATTTTACAAGCCATAGATTCATCAAAATAAGCAAACAACACACGAAAAACAGAATCTGTCAAAAATAGAACAGTCTGTAGTAATATGTAACTAACGCAAACTTATGGAACTCCAAAAAATCAGCCAAAATAGGAAGACCTAGGAAATTTGTTTATTGATCAGCAGCAATTGGAATCGCTATTTTATCACGTTCTTTTGATTTTTAATAATTGTTTTCGTGAACGGAAAGTTTCTGGAAATTACAGCAAGATCAAATAACTATCATCCAAGAAGATCCTATAGGTTTAACTTGGCACAACCACTAATTAAAACATAAAAACACATCTAACCAGAGGCTCGAACAAATATTTATTCCTAAACAGAAGCAAAAACAAAAAAAACTAAAAATAAAATTGGGTTGCCTCCCAACAAGCGCTATCGTTTAACGCCCCTAGCTAGGCATAAAAGCAAAGATAGATCTAGGTATTGCCATCTTTGGTTTTAGGGAAGAAGAGAGCAAAATTTCTATCTATGGAATTAATCCTTCTATTATGACAAAGTACATGGCCATTAATGGTAGAAGAAAGATTTAAGTATGCTGCGGAAATTGGCATCTAGGCTAGCTTTTATCTCTTTGATAGATTCGTTCTGGCAAGAAAGCAAAACAGATGTAATTTCAACTTTCTCGTTAATGGGGTGCCCAAATATAGTTTTCATCTTTTCGTAGCTATCTATGGGGTCTCCTTCAAGGAAACCCTCTTCAAAAATAGAATCCAAGACTTGTTTGAATGAAGCGGGTAACCCAACATAAAAGCTTTTTAAGTAAACCTCAATTTGGTATTGGGGTACATAGCTAGCACGGATCTTTAAGAGCCTATCCCAAGCATCTTTCAAAGATTCATCAAGTAAATAACGAAATATTCCAGGATCTTCTTCATCAAAATTGCTAAGGTTTTCATTGATAATTCCGGCAGGTTTTTCCATAGCATTTTTATTTATGAGTTTAGATAAGATAGCAGGATTGTCTAAAGCACTAGAACTCGGGAGAGAACCCCCAAATCTTTTTGGTTCCGACATGGCAAGGGAAAAGCGAGCGAAAAGAGGTAAATGGAAAAAGAGAGGGCGAATAAAACGGCAAGGGTGAAGTGGGGGAGAGGAAAACGAGAGGCAAATGTCAAATAATGTAGTGCGGGAGATAAGGGTTTGTGATGGGTACTTGGTATGTGACTTTTGCGTAGACTCCCCGGCAACGGCGCCAGAAATCTTCCTGCTACCCCTTGAGCACTGCGTTGGATTTCCTTGAAGAGGAAAGGGTGATGCAGCAGAGTAGAGTAAGTATTTCCCTCAGTTTTTGAGAACCAAGGTATCAAAGTTAGCCTCGAAAAACGCATTAGACCCTGTATGCTTTGTGTAAGTTGCATGTCATATATTATTACTCTAACATTTGTGTAAGTTGCATGTCATATATTATTACTCTAACATTTGGTCAAAGTAGTATACTGGAAGTGGATCCTCTGACGTAGGTATCCCTGCCTTACCCTCCCTTTCGGTCACTTACTGGCGGACCCCATGCTTGCTAGGCCCCGCATGTCAGTTACTCAATGGGTTCGGCCACGTCAGGGGATCCTCATCTGCAGTAATACTCCCTCTGTTTTTATTTACTCCGCATAAAATGGAGGGAGTGGTGGTATAATAAATGACGTGGGCGGGGGAGGGGGAGGGACGTCGGTTTGCTCTCAACTGCGGTCCCACAAGCGAGCAAAAACGCAAGACGAAGCACGTTCCATTCGGTGAGCGACATGGAGGGTCCAGCGTGCCGGGCTGCAACGCGAACGCGACAAGAGCGATGTACAGTCAAAACCGATTGACCGGTCGTCACCGGAACCACTATTCACACCAGAACCTTCGCTACTCGGCCTACGCCAGCCACTGCCCTAAAACCACACCAAATCTCCAGCCCATTCCCCCACCTTTCGATCCCCTAGCCTGCATCAAGCGTCCCCTAGTTCGCCAGAAAGCCATAGTGCGCCGCAAGATCACTTACTACAAGATGCTGACGCCGGAGCGCCGCGCAGAAATCGCGGTGGCGGTCGGCGCCACAGACCTCCGTTCCCAAGCTCGCTTTGCGGTGGGACAATCCCCAAGTTCTCTGGAGCCAAGCTACGAGGAGGAGGAAGCCGATCCAATGTTCATGGCGGAGGTCACGGCGCAGAAGGCCCCCGATGGGTATGAGACGATGGACTTCGACTTCGTGCCGGCGTCCGAGTCCCGCATGGTGCAGGCGGACCAGCGGTTCAACATGGCGATACTAAAGGAGGACCGGGAGGCAGAGGCTCAACTTGACGCGGAGCGCGCGCATGCCGCTGCCATCGAGGCTCTCCTGCAGGAGGAACCGGATGTCGTGGATGTGAACCGGGCGGCGGAGGCTCAACTTGAGGCGGAGCGCGCGGATGCTGCTGCCATCAAGGCCCTCCTGTAGGCGGAACCGGACGTCCTGGACTTGAACCGGGCGGCAGAGGCTCGACTCGACGCAGAGCGCGCTGATGTCACTCTCATCGACGCCCTCCTGCAGGCGGAACCAGACATCCTGGACTTGAACCGGGCGGTGGAGGCTCGACTCGACGCAGAGCGCGCGGATGCCGCTGCCATCGAGGCCCTCCTGCAGGCAGAACCGGACGTCCTCGACTTGAACCGGCCTGTGCTCTCTTCCGTGCAGAGCGCCCGCACGCTCCACTTGAACGAGTAGCTGGAGGCCGAGGACAACCACGGAGCGGAGACACACGTTGGCAGCGACGGCTGGTTCGCGCTGGCAGCCAAAGACGACGAGGCCGTCTCTTTCCACGAGCAGTGATAGTTTTTCTTTATGTTGTTGTTTTCATGGATCTTTTGCTATGTAAAAACATATATTTGTTATGCAAGTCGCCTAACTTGGGTCAGTCTACCATTTCAGGCGGTTGGATGAATATCCTACATCTCCTAACCCTTCTTTCCTTCTTCCTCACCTCTTCTTCTTCCCCAACAGACCACCGCACGGGCCGTATGGATACTCCCCAACATGCGGTTGGATAAACATACTCTATGAATGAAAATTATGTGTCAGCAATAGGATGGCTGAGTTTGGTGTGTTCACATGCGACAGCACGTGTTAGTGAGGGTGCGTTCCCTTGGTTGGGTTTGTGGCGTGCAGGAGCGATTGTGTGAGGGTGCGGTGCGACCGCGGCGTGCAGGAGCGACCGTGTGAGGGTGCGGTGTGACCGTGATAGCCGCGCGCAAGTGTACCTCCTTCTCATTTTGAAAACTTTAGGCAAGCTTGGAAAAATGTGTGGCGAAGTTTGGCAATGCAAGGCCTAGACCCAAACAGGATAAGTACGTACGTACTAGGAGTACTAGTGTTAAAAAAGAAAGGCTGGGTTTTCCTTCGCGGGATTTAATCGATACAAATCCTCGTTTCACGTGTCAATTAATGCGTATTTTCTTCTCCAAAGACCAAAGAGCTAACCATCTCACTCCTCATCACTTGATTAATGCAGCGCCATGCAAACCAACCTTCTCACTTCCGCATGCATGCAGGGGATATTATTGTCCTTGGTTGCTAACCCCATTAATTTTGCCTCGATTAGTGTTAGTGGCCCTTTCCAAATTGTAATTTTGATATACTGGCCTTGTGTACAAAAAAATGGAGGTAGTAACTATATTTGACTTCCTTCCCCATTGCGGTGACGTCGAAGATATTTTTTTTGGTGGTTTGGCGAAGTGCGTTCGACGGAGAACACCATTGAGGGAGACCACGGTAAGTCGTTCACAAGTGCCGCCTGCAAGCCGAGACAACCACCTTATTTGCATCCAGGAAGTCCTTTACTAGTACTACTAGGAGTAAATAATGCGGTGAGATGGCTTCTCAAAGAAGACGATGGAGAAGCGGAGTCAGCGAAGAGTGAAATGATGGTTGCTTCGTCCGTGCTTTTGTGATTTGACGCCTCACTGCTTTGTGATTTGTGATAGAAGGGACAGGGGAGTAGACTCTGCGCTCTATACTGTAGTACTACATGCGTCCAAGCATGGGAGAAAGAGGAGAGACGTTGCATTTTTCTATTCCTTCAATCAATCAATCACGGAGCTTCGGTTCCATCTTTTTGGATTTGGCAACACCGTCCACAATGGTTCCCACGATGCCAAAAGCTATTTTCACATTTGGCTACACATTGTGGATGCCCTTAACCGTACCACTTGGTTTTGCTCCTGTGTGCTATCTATACAAATCTCAATTATATTGATCTAAAAAATTATAGAATCGAGATTAGTAAAAAGGAGGTGATTTTGCCGCGCGGATGGCGGGGGAGGTTTCTTATTTGAGCAACTATGTAGCCCTTTGTAAGTCTAGGATTAGGCTTCTTATTTTCGGAGGACGTTGTGCTGGCGGTTTGCTAACATGCGGTCCCACGTGTCAGTGCTTTACCAAGCCGATCCGCGTCCCACATGAGGCAGAACAACGGCAGAAGCAACACGTGGTTAAGTTGAAGAAGATGAGGGAGAAGCGGATTCAGCAACGAGTGAAATGATGGTTGCTTCGTCCCTCCAACTTAACTGCGGGAAAGGTGCAGCTTTGTGATTTGACGCCTCATTGCTCATTACTACGCCGGTGCCATGACTGGGGTGCTTCACCCCGGCTGCTCTGCACTATATTCCGGTATGGCACGTGGACCCGGTAGCTTGATGTCCCACATGTCGGCGAAAGAGACTAGAAGATTTATGAAAGCGAGCGCTCCACTCTTACGACGGAGGAGTAGACGACACGACGGCCCAGTGAAATGTCACTTGTACTATATAGTACTAGTATATTTTTGCTGTTTCGCACGATCCATCGATACAAACCCGATTAAACAGGAAAGGGCGGGATTTTTCCCACGCGGTAGATGATACTGGCCATACATTTCAAAGGCAATTTTAATGTATGCAAACTAAATAATTATAAGTAACAATGTGATATCTAGTAAAACTAAAAACACATATGATTTATTGTGTTAGAGTGTAGTAGTAGTGCTGTATTGCATAGTTGTTAGATGTAACATGCGAGAACGTGTAGAGATGTAGTTTTGGAGGGCCTACAGAGAGAAAAGCGTAATACGGTCACCGAACTTCAGCATAAGCTGATTACGGTCACTATATACGTTTTGCGGTGATTATACGGTCACTTGCTCACAGCTCAGCATCAGATTGCACTCTGTTGACTGGCCAAATAGTCTGCATGGCGCCATGTTGACTAGTTAAATTGACCACGTTCGTTGTGGGTCCCACCTGTCAGTTCGCATAGGCAAAAGGTCAGATAAACACATTTATGCAGGTGCGAGAAGGCTCCAACCCGTGCGTGGGAATCACCTGGTTGTGTATGTGTCTGTCAGGGCCTGATGTGTGCGCATGCACGTGTAGGCTGAGCACTTGAGTGTGTGTTGGTCGTGTGGTGTACTGGTGTGTGCATGCATGCGTGCGTGCGTGCGTGTGAGTGTTGCGTGCGTGCGTGGCTGCGTGTGTACGTGTGAGTGTTGCGTGCGTGCGTGGGTGCATGTGTTTGTGTGAGTGTTGCGTGGATGCAATTCGTGTGCATTCGTGCGTGTGTGTATAATCACCACACCAGCTCCTGTGTGTTAAAACAGACGACTCAGCATACCAATACAAGGCCACCTTGTCCGCTGTGCCCGCGGTCATGGCTTTGAACCATCGTCCAAATATTTTTTTGTCGTTTGTTTTCATTCTTACTAGCAAGATGCCCGTGCGTTGCACGTAACATCAATATGCATTTGTATGACTTGTTTATCTTGTGAGAGAAAAGGATGAACGAGGGAAGGCCTTATTTGCAAATGTGGAGAGGTGTGTGGGTACCTTTTTGCAAAATTGCCATAGTTTCTTTCCTATCCGTCAGATATAAATCGGATAACCTATATTGCAGGATGGCAGGCACACCATCATCACCAACTCTGTTTTTTATAAGAGTGTATTTTATGTATTTTATAAGAGTGTAGATGTAGAGTAGATACAATTCGACAGGTGGGCACGATGGTAGTGAGATAATGTGATGGAACACTAGAGGTGCCATGTGGAGCATTTAACTGGTCAACTAGTCATGTCATGAGCAAATACAGAGTTGTACGGTGAGCCCGTGACTGCATAATAACCACTAAACATAAATGGTGACCGTAATGAGTGGATTCTGAAGTCCAATGTACGTATCGTGCTTTCGCCTCAAATACAATGATCGTCATTGCATATATCGCGAGAGAAAGATGAAACATGCCTGAATTTTCTAGGGGGCTTACTTTTAGAGGACCTGGAGATAGTTTTGTGTGCATACGTGAAAGGGGCGTACCGGGGGGGGTATGCGATGGAGAGAGAGATGCTCTTCATTTCTCTTTATTATGACTAACTTTGTATATAGTATAAAAATATACAAATTCACAGTGCAGAACAAATATCATTGTGGGCACCATGCAATGCAAATTAGCGTTTGTACTCCTCCATATAACTTTGTAATGTTGTATATATGTAGAAACTCTAAAATATTTTTTGGCCCACACTTTATTCAAAAGGAATGTTGTATGCGAAATAAACGTGAACGAGAGGGCTTTTTAGATCAATGGGGTACGTGATGTAACATGTGTGAATGTGTAGTTGATGCATTTGGCGGGGCCTAGAGAGGTATGTGTGTGTATTACGTATTCGAGAGAGAGGCATGGATAGAGGGGCCAACGGGGGGGGGGGGGGCGTGGGAGAGATATCACAAGAAATGAGAGTGGTCTAGAGAGAGAGACGAATATGACGTCACGACAAGAGATTCCATTCCCTTGAGTGTGTATATGCAAGGGGGGAGGGAATAGAGGCACCAGGAGAAATTTTCTGTGTGTGTGGTGTTTGTGTTGGTATGTGTGGGTGTGAGAAGATAATGAGACGGGGGGGGGGGCAGAGGGTGTATCACCGCGCGAGGTCCGATGGGTCGAGGTGAGGCCCTTCATTCTGTTCCGTCCTGCGCCACATTGGTCGGCCCGTGACGCATTTAGGAAGACCCATGGATGACTAGTCGTACAAGACAAAGATAGCAGAATTGTGAAGGACTCTGTGTCCACTGACAAAGCCAGCTAGGATTTGTAACCCTAGGTTCTCGGACTAAGGTAACCCCTTTATCTTTGATATTACTATTCATCCAACCTAACTTTAAGGGGCATCCTATAGAATGCTCTGCTAGAATCATACTCGTCGATTAGGAAGAGAGGTGTGAGACAATGCATGAGAGACAGGCGTAAAGATAATGTGCGTACATGAGACACGTAGGCAGGTCCATGTATATAGAAAGGGTCGATGAGGATTGCGCGTGTGTATGTTTGCGAGAGGAAGAGTGCTTGTGATAAAGGTTAGTGAAAATAGCTGTAAATGGTTACGAGAGTGAGGGAGGGTTATATCTAGAGCATGTGTGAGAGAAAGACACCTCGGGAGAGTGTGTGTGAGCATGTGTGAGAGACCACCGATGGAGAGTGAAACTACACGTAAAAGACTGCTCTACACATTGATTAAAGATATAAATTGTATCCAAATATTAGGATGGGATCATGATATTTGCAATTCGCGTAAGGAGCGGTCATTGATCCATCAGACATCTAGATTCTATCGAATTTGAGCATGTCTATGTTATTATTCGACACAATTGATCCACATAGTTAGTATTTTGAACTCCAGACAATGCATCGCTTTAGCAATCGAATATAAACGTGAGTATAGTTCATGTTGTGTGTGTAAAGCACATTATACATACGAAAGTTACACAATGGACATTATAAATAGCTACCTATGAACTAGCATACATTTGAATTCAACTTAAGGTGGTTTAAAAAAACGAATTCAACATGAAGTCCATTCAATTATTTGAATTTGATATCATGGCATTTGTAAACCATACCTAAATTATGGGGCACCAATCTTTGCTCTGATTTTGTACATAATAGCATATGTAGTCGTGTACAAAATAGATTCAAATTTAGCTCCTCCATTCCAAAATAATCGTAGTTATAGGATTTTCAAGTGTCAAAATTTCAAAAAGAAGCGGATAATTTAATGAGGTTTTCAAACATACAAGGTCAAATATAACGTTGTATATTTAGGTCAATCCTCATAGTTCAAGAGTACTCTAAACGTGAATGCTTGTGTTTCAAAATTTCAAACAAAGCGCCAAAAGAGCCTCTACTCGCCCGAAACCGCGTGAGACCAATGTTTGGTAGTACAAGGAAATTACTTTTCTAATAACTCCGACCCGTGAAACCTACCAGCCCGATGTCCAAAGGTCTAAACCGGGGTAGGTTTGTAGCTTCATCTAGACGCCACACAACCGCATCCGAAAAACAATCATACACAATGGTGCCTAAGCACACATGCGCGCGGCCGAAATCGCTCCCGCCCACTATTTGGGACACCTGGGATTACCATCCTACCCCTGACCCGCAGTAGGTCCGAAATTTAAGAAGGGGGAAAGTTTGTACTTTCCCCAAATTTCAAACAAGCGCGTCCCATCTTCTGTTCAAAAAAGCCAAAAACAAGCGCGTCCCAGACCGAAACATGGTTCCCCCCACCCGTCCGATTCCCCATTCGTACTCCGTGGGCCCCAAAACTACCTCTCCACCAGCCGTGAAACCTCGGCGTCCTCCGTCCGCCACCCCATCCCACCCATCAACCGCCGCCCTCCTCCATCACGCCGGAGCCGATACCCCGACGTCGTCGTCCACCGCAACCTCAACCGCAACACCCTCCACGGCTAGTAGTTGAAGCCGAGGCCGAGCCGTCCGTACCCGAGCCAGTTCAACCACGCCGTCCTGCGCCTCACCGCTGCCGCTCCAACTTCGCCACCCTCCACCGCACCAGAGCTGTTCCTGCTACGCCGTCCTTCGCCGCCTCGGATCTGCTTCCCCTCCGCCGACATACGGCCACGGCAACACAATCAACAATTTGGCCATGGGTTTGTCCAAGCATGCACCCTCCAGAACATCGGTTTCCCCAGTAAAAACAAGAAGATCGGCACGACATGTGGGGGTGACCACACCGGCAACCGAAAAAGGTACTCGTCTTCCCTTATTCGTGCAAATCTTACGTCTCTGCTTGCACGGTATTCATCCCACAGAAGACACTAGTTGACCGCTTCTTCTTGATACTAGATGTTCCTAGTAACTCGCGATGCACAAGGTTTCTCCTCATATACTATTTCACCTTAGCTAGAGGTCCGTCGCCCCCCTGAATTTCAATTTCTGGCCAGTTGATTCCCAATTAACGGAAGCATTCCCCGGTGTAACAGGCGCTAGTATGCCTATTACGCCAGGGAAGCAGCGCCTTGGTGTTTATCTTAGGGGCGTGTGCGGCCTAGAGCTACTGGCGCCCAATCTGGAGGTCGGCCGGGATTAAAGGGATGGCCTGGGGGCGCTGCCAAGCACGGCGGTGGTGTGAGGTCGATGGGAGGGCGGGGCGGCGGAGGCAGGGGTCTGGGCCGGTGGTCGCTGGCGGTTCGAGAAAGATCATCAACAGTGACTGGCGGGAGGTAGACGAAGGCCATCTGCCCGTTCCTTATAGATCGGACGGTTCATTAAAAAATCGACTGACCTATTTATTTTCAGTCGACTGTTATCTTAGATATGACCACATGTGGTGGTGTGCTGGAGGAGTACCTGCATTTCCTGTGCTCATATATTACAAAATCATACGGAGTAGAATCTAATTTTGTTTGCCATGCAATTTTGTAGAGCTATCATATGTCTCCTGTCATTTATTTTTCAGCCACCTGCTATCTGCTACTTTTACAGTGCACTAGTTCTGCACATACTTCACCCTTACTCTCACTATTGTGTTTTTATGCAAGGGTATTTCAGACTCTGCTGCCATGAGAGAAGCCAAAAAGAAAAGAGATAAGTCGCTCCAGCTTGTTGTGCGGCTAGGCAAGACACGTCTCAATGCTTTAATGGGTGCAGTGTCAGCAGATGGAGACGGGGAACGTAGCTCTGGAGTTGATGACCTCGCTGACAATGAACCACCATCCTAGGTGTGTGCTTTAACTTCGCGGTGTCATATGTGGTTGCATGTTCCATATGGTGTCTAGCTTGTATTCGAAAGGCCGAAGTCGATAAGATAAGGAAAGATATTTTTTTACATGAACCACCATCCCCGTGAGCACCAGAAGACAAATAGCTAGTCAGGGCACTGGCCGAGCCAGTGACAAGCCCAGCAAAGATAGGCATCACCTGGAAGCCAACTAAAAAGCTGCGATGGTGGCGAAGCAGCCCGCCTCCCACCAGGCTCTCAGGTCCTAGATGATCATGCTCACCACTCCAGCCGGATGTCTAGCTTGTATTGCTTCCAATTTGGTTAAATTGCATCTGCTTAGCTTACACATTATACCTTTGAATATGACATGCCTTTCTGTTTTTGGTACATACTAGTACATCTGTGTATTAACCATGTTCTTACATCAAACTAATGTTCTTGTGTATCCCTCATCAATCACTTATGACGAGGCAGGTAGGCAAGGGGACTACTCCTCATTTAAAGAATGCAGCGTCAGCCTCCCGACATGATTCTCAAGAAACAAAAATGCTACATGAAGATAGTGAACGTAGCTCTGTAGTTGATTACAACATTTCCCCTACACTAGCATCGCAGGTGCTTGCTCTAACTTGGCAGCGTGATATGTGGTTGCATGTTGCATATGGTGTCTAGATTGTAATTCTTCCAATCTGGTTAAACTGCATGTGCTAGTCTGCTTAGCTTATACATTATACCTGTTAATGTGACATGCCTTCCTGTATTTAGTACATAGTACATCTGTCTATTAAGCACATCCTTACATAAAACTATTGTTTTTTTTGTATCCCGCATCAATCAACATGACAAGACACCTTTAGTATATGCAGTGCGATATTAGTTGCATCTTTCATATGATTTATAGCATGCACTGCTTCTAATTTGTTGAAATTCCATTTATGATGGGACGCTTTTAACTTGGCAGAGTCATATTGGTTGCATCTTTCATGTGGTGTCTAGCTTGCATTGCTTCTTATTTGCTGGAATGGTTTTTGCTTAGTTTACACAAACAGTTGTGAACATGCCATGTCGTCCTGTTTTTCGTACATATTCCATCCTGGTATCATGTGTTTGCCTTACATCAAAGTAGTGATTGTCAGTATCATGCATGAATGAGTTCTGAAGAGACAATTGTATTGCTTTTTCTTGTCGGTTTTACTTGACAATTCAAAATCAATAAAGCGGAAGGAAGTTAGCAAGGCAGCGGATAAAGGTGCTCCTTCCGAACGGAGGGCCTCTACAGTTTCTACTCCTCCACACCCCCAAGATGATTTCCAAGACAACACTTCCATAGACACTCAACAAAGCTGTGTTTATGATGAGCATGTCTCCCCTAGTGCAGCATCACCGGTGCTCCCTCTAACTTGGCACTGTTATATGTGGTTGCATGTTATGTGTGATGTCTAGCTTGTATTGCTTCTAATTTTGTTGAATTCCATCTGCTTACTTTACACATTATACTTGAGTAAGACACGTGTTCCTGTTTCTAGAACATACAATATCTGTCTATCACACCATGTTCTTACATCATATTACTACTGTTGTGTAACCTGCAATAATCACTTATCATAAGACACGTTTGACTTAGAGTGTGATATAGGTTACATCTCACATTCTTTTCTAGCTTGTACTACTAATTTGTTGAAATGACACTTATGACGAGACAATTTTAACTTGGTAGAGTGGTATTCGTTGCATCTTTCATATGGTGTCTAGCTTTCATTGCTTCTAATTTGTTGAAATGTCTTCTCCTTAGTTTACACATCATAAGCTGTGAATATGCAATGGCACTAATGACGAGAGACCTCTAACATGGTAGTGTGATGTTGTTTGCATCTTGCATATGCTTTATTTCTTGTACTGCTTCACATGTGTTTAAACGCCATTTATGATGAGACACTGTTAACTTGAAAGAGCAATATTTGTAGCATCTTTCATATGGTGTCTACCTTCCATTGCATTGCTTCTAATTTGGTGAAATGTCTTCTTCTTAGTTTACACATCATAGTTCTGGTTATCTCTTCCGTCCTGTTTTTCATACATATTACATCCTCCTATCATGTGGTTGTCTAACATCAAAGTTCAGTTCGTCTGCATCACGCATCAATTTGTTCTGAAGAACTAAATTGTTATTCGTTTTTCTTGTCGGCTTGACTTAACATGGTACAGAGAAAGAGGAAGAAACACAGAATGGCAGGGAATGAGAAGCGAATGAATCCTGCAGATTCTGCTGGTACTGATGGTGCAATAGAAGGTCAAAGTCCAGCAAAAAATTCTACAAACACGGCATCCCATGCTACACGAGTTGCAAAAAAAGACAAACAGAAACAAATAACTGCCACCAAACAAGCAGAGACAGTCCTAGTTCTTGCAACACCTACCACAGTACTACTAGCTGCACGATGTACTCATGCATCAACTGAGCTAGCAGCACGTTCCCAAGCTCCCTTGCCACCTGACACTACTTCCCAAGCACTCTTGACACAAGACGAGTTGGCAATATCAAATGAACCTTGTGAGCTTCAACAACAAGAAGGTAGGTGCTGGAGTCAAGTTACAGTTGCATGCTTCTTTATATGTAGTCTCACAGTTTGATGTACACTAACACTTCCTATGTTTGTTGTTGGACTAGCACCTAGGCGCAAGAGGAAACAAACATCAGGGATAATGCTCGATAGGTTAACTAAATCTAGAGGAGGAAGAATGGAGATCCGTTTTGAGGCAGGTTTAAAAAGGCCACGTGATGCTACAGAGTCAGCCAAGTTAGTATCAGAGGCAGTGGTTGCTGTTAGGTGTCATGTACGTATCCTCCCAACATGGATTCAGTACAGGAATGACAAAGACGAAACCCAGTTCAACACCTTCCTCGACCATTTATCTGTAAGTATGGTTATGTATGGAAACTAGTAATATCGTCTTGCTCTGTCCAATACTTTCTAGGTTGCTGATAATGAGACTCCCATAATTTTCAACAGATGAGGTTCAAGTTGGATAGCCAAGATGATGCAACCAGACAAGCTTGCACCCATGTTTTCAAGTCTGCTCTGCGACAGTATAATCACCACACCAGCTCCTGTGTGTATTCGTGCGTGTGTGTATAATCACCACACCAGCTCCTGTGTGTTAAAACAGACGACTCAGCATACCAATACAAGGCCAAGTTGTCCGCTGTGCCCGCGGTCATGGCTTTGAACCACCGTCCAAATATTTTTTTGTCGTTTGTTTTCATTCTTACTAGCAAGATGCCCGTGCGTTGCACGTAACATCAATATGCATTTGTATGACTTGTTTATCTTGTGAGAGAAAAGGATGAACGAGGGAAGGCCTTATTTGCAAATGTGGAGAGGTGTGTGGGTACCTTTTTGCAAAATTGCCATAGTTTCTTTCCTATCCGTCAGATATAAATCGGATAACCTATATTGCAGGATGGCAGGCACACCATCATCACCAACTCTGTTTTTTATAAGAGTGTATTTTATGTATTTTATAAGAGTGTAGATGTAGAGTAGATACAATTCGACAGGTGGGCACGATGGTAGTGAGATAATGTGATGGAACACTAGAGGTGCCATGTGGAGCGTTTAACTGGTCAACTAGTCATGTCATGAGCAAATACAGAGTTGTACAGTGAGCCCGTGACTGCATAATAACCACTAAACATAAATGGTGACCGTAATGAGTGGATTCTGAAGTCCAATGTACGTATCGTGCTTTCGCTTCAAATACAATGATCGTCATTGCATATATCGCGAGAGAAAGATGAAACATGCCTGAATTTTTTAGGGGGCTTACTTTTAGAGGACCTGGAGATAGTTTTGTGTGCATACGTGAAAGGGCGTACCGGGGGGGGGGGTATGCGATGGAGAGAGAGATGCTCTTCATTTCTCTTTATTATGACTAACTTTGTATATAGTATAAAAATATACAAATTCACAGTGCAGAACAAATATCATTGTGGGCACCATGCAATGCAAATTAGCGTTTGTACTCCTCCATATAACTTTGTAATGTTGTATATATGTAGAAACTCTAAAATATTTTTTTGCCCACACTTTATTCAAAAGGAATGTTGTATGCGAAATAAACGTGAAGAGAGGGCTTTTTAGATCAATGGGGTACGTGATGTAACATGTGTGAATGTGTAGTTGATGCATTTGGCGGGGCCTAGAGAGGTATGTGTGTGTATTACGTATTCGAGAGAGAGGCATGGATAGAGGGGCCAACGGGGGGGGGGGGGGGGGCGTGGGAGAGATAGCACGAGAAATGAGAGGGGTCTAGAGAGAGAGAGACGAATATGACGTCACGACAAGAGATTCCATTCCCTTGAGTGTGTATATGCAAGGGGGAGGGAATAGAGGCACCAGGAGAAATTTTCTGTGTGTGTGGTGTTTGTGTTGGTATGTGTGGGTGTGAGAAGATAATGAGACGGGGGGGAGGGGGGCAGAGGGTGTATCGCCGCGTGAGGTTCGATGGGTCGAGGTGAGGCCCTTCATTCTGTTCCGTCCTGCGCCACATTGGTCGGCCCGTGACGCATTTAGGAAGACCCATGGATGACTAGTCGTACAAGACAAAGATAGCAGAATTGTGAAGGACTCTGTGTCCACTGACAAAGCCGGCTAGGATTTGTAACCCTAGGTTCTCGGACTAAGGTAACCCCTTTATCTCTGATATTACTATTCATCCAACCTAACTTTAAGGGGCATCCTACAGAATGCTCTGCTAGAATCATACTCGTCGATTAGGAAGAGAGGTGTGAGACAATGCATGAGAGACAGGCGTAAAGATAATGTGCGTACATGAGACACGTAGGCAGGTCCATGTATATAGAAAGGGTCAATGAGGATTGTGCGTGTGTATGTTTGCGAGAGGAAGAGTGCTTGTGATAAAGGTTAGTGAAAACAGTTGTAAATGGTTACGAGAGGGAGGGAGGGTTATATCTAGAGCATGTGTGCGAGAAAGACACCTCGGGAGAGAGTGTGTGAGCATGTGTGAGAGACCACCGATGGAGAGTGAAACTACACGTAAAAGACTGCTCTACACATTGATTAAAGATATAAATTGTATCCAAATATTAGGATGGGATCATGATATTTGCAATTCGCGTAAGGAGCGGTCATTGATCCATCAGACATCTAGATTCTATCGAATTTGAGCATGTCTATGTTATTATTCGACACAATTGATCCACATAGTTAGTATTTTGAACTCCAGACAATGCATCGCTTTAGCAATCGAATATAAACGTGAGTATAGTTCATGTTGTGTGTGTAAAGCACATTATACATACGAAAGTTACACAATGGACATTATAAATAGCTACTACCTATGAACTAGCATACATTTGAATTCAACTTAAGGTGGTTTAAAAAAATCGAATTCAACATGAAGTCCATTCAATTATTTGAATTTGATATCATGGCATTTGTAAACCATACCTAAATTATGGGGGCACCAATCTTTGCTCTGATTTTGTACATAATAGCATATGTAGTCGTGTACAAAATAGATTCAAATTTAGCTCCTCCATTCCAAAATAATCGTAGTTATAGGATTTTCAAGTGTCAAAATTTCAAAAAGAAGCGGATAATTTAATGAGGTTTTCAAACATACAAGGTCAAATATAACGTTGTCTATTTAGGTCAATCCTCATAGTTCAAGAGTACTCTAAACGTGAATGCTTGTGTTTCAAAATTTCGAACGAAGCGCCAAAAGAGCCTCTACTCGCCCGAAACCGCGTGAGACCAATGTTTGGTAGTACAAGGAAATTACTTTTCTAATAACTCCGACCCGTGAAACCTACCGGCCCGACGTCCAAAGGTCTAAACCGGGGTAGGTTTGTAGCTTCATCTAGACGCCACGCAACCGCATCCGAAAAACATTCATACACAATGGCCGCCTAAGCACACATGCGCGCGGCCGAAATCGCTCCCGCCCACTATTTGGGACACCTGGGATTACCATCCTACCCCCGACCCGCAGTAGGTCCGAAATTTAAGAGGGGGGCAAAGTTTGTACTTTCCCCAAATTTCAAACAAGCGCGTCCCATCTTCTGTTCAAAAAAGCCAAAAACAAGCGCGTCCCAGACCGAAACATGGTTCCCCCCACCCGTCCGATTCCCCATTCGTACTCCGTGGGCGCCAAAACTACCTCTCCACCAGCCGTGAAACCCCGGCGTCCTCCGTCCGCCACCCCATCCCACCCATCAACCGCCGCCCTCCTCCATCACGCCGGAGCCGATACCCCGACGTCGTCGTCCACCGCAACCTCAACCGCAACACCCTCCACGGCTAGTAGTTGAAGCCGAGGCCGAGCCGTCCGTACCCGAGCCAGTTCAACCACGCCGTCCTGCGCCTCACCGCTGCCGCTCCAACTTCGCCACCCTCCACCGCACCGGAGCTGTTCCTGCTACGCCGTCCTTCGCCGCCTCGGATCTGCTTCCCCTCCGCCGACATACGGCCACGGCAACACAGTCAACAATTTGGCCATGGGTTTGTCCAAGCATGCACCCTCCAGAACATCGGTTTCCCCGGTAAAAAGAAGAAGATCGGCGCGACATGTGGAGGTGACCACACCGGCAACCGAAAAAGGTACTCCTCTTCCCTTATTCGTGCAAATCTTACGTCTCTGCTTGCACGGTATTCATCCCACAGAAGACACTAGTTGACCGCTTCTTCTTGATACTAGATGTTCCTAGTAACTCGCGATGCACAAGGTTTCTCCTCATATACTATTTCACCTTAGCTAGAGGTCCGTCGCCCCCCTGAATTTCAATTTCTGGCCAGTTGATTCCCAATTAACGGAAGCATTCCCCGGCGTAACAGGCGCTAGTACGCCTATTACGCCAGGGAAGCAGCGCCTTGGTGTTTATCTTAGGGGCGTGTGCGGCCTAGAGCTACTGGCGCCCGATCTGGAGGTCGGCCGGGATTAAAGGGATGGCCTGGGGGCGCTGCCAAGCACGGCGGTGGTGTGAGGTCGATGGGAGGGCGGGGCGGCGGAGGCAGGGGTCTGGGCCGGTGGTCGCTGGCGGTTCGAGAAAGATCGTCAACAGTGAGTGGCGGGAGGTAGACGAAGGCCATGTGCCCGTTCCTTATAGATCGGACGGTTCATTAAAAAGTCGACTGACCTATTTATTTTCAGTCGACTGTTATCTTAGATATGACCACATGTGGTGGTGTGCTGGAGGAGTACCTGCATTTCCTGTGCTCATATATTACAAAATCATACGGAGTAGAATCTAATTTTGTTTGCCATGCAATGTTGTAGAGCTATCATATGTCTCCTGTCATTTATTTTTCAGCCACCTGCTATCTGCTACTTTTACAGTGCACTAGTTCTGCACATACTTCACCCTTACTCTCACTATTGTGTTTTTATGCAAGGGTATTTCAGACTCTGCTGCCATGAGAGAAGCCAAAAAGAAAAGAGGTAAGTCGCTCCAGCTTGTTGTGCGGCTAGCCAAGACACGTCTCAACGCTTTAATGGGTGCAGTGTCAGCAGATGGAGACGGGGAACGTAGCTCTGGAGTTGATGACCTCGCTGACAATGAACCACCATCCTAGGTGCTTGCTTTAACTTCGCGGTGTCATATGTGGTTGCATGTTCCATATGGTGTCTAGCTTGTATTCGAAAGGCCGAAGTCGATAAGATAAGGAAAGATATTTTTTTACATGAACCACCATCCCCGTGAGCACCAGAAGACAAATAGCTAGTCAGGGCACTGGCCGAGCCAGTGACAAGCCCAGCAAAGATAGGCATCACCTGGAAGCCAACTAAAAAGCTGCGATGGTGGCGAAGTAGCCCGCCTCCCACCAGGCTCTCAGGTCCTAGATGATCATGCTCACCACTCCAGCCGGATGTCTAGCTTGTATTGCTTCCAATTTGGTTAAATTGCATCTGCTTAGCTTACACATTATACCTTTGAATATGACATGCCTTTCTGTTTTTGGTACATACTAGTACATCTGTGTATTAACCATGTTCTTACATCAAACTAATGTTCTTGTGTATCCCTCATCAATCACTTATGACGAGGCAGGCAGGCAAGGGGACTACTCCTCATTTAAAGAATGCAGCGTCAGCCTCCCGACATGATTCTCAAGAAACAGAAATGCTACATGAAGATAGTGAACGTAGCTCTGTAGTTGATTACAACATTTCCCCTACACTAGCATCGCAGGTGCTTGCTCTAACTTGGCAGCATGATATGTGGTTGCATGTTGCATATGGTGTCTAGATTGTAATTCTTCCAATCTGGTTAAACTGCATGTGCTAGTCTGCTTAGCTTATACATTATACCTGTTAATGTGACATGCCTTCCTGTATTTAGTACATAGTACATCTGTCTATTAAGCATGTCCTTACATAAAACTATTGTTTTTTTGTATCCCGCATCAATCAACATGACAAGACACCTTTAGTATATGCAGTGCGATATTAGTTGCATCTTTCATATGATTTATAGCATGCGCTGCTTCTAATTTGTTGAAATTCCATTTATGATGGGACGCTTTTAACTTGGCAGAGTCATATTGGTTGCATCTTTCATGTGGTGTCTAGCTTGCATTGCTTCTTATTTGCTGGAATGGTTTTTGCTTAGTTTACACAAACAGTTGTGAACATGCCATGTCGTCCTGTTTTTCGTACATATTCCATCCTGGTATCATGTGTTTGCCTTACATCAAAGTAGTGATTGTCAGTATCATGCATGAATGAGTTCTGAAGAGACAATTGTATTGCTTTTTCTTGTCGGTTTTACTTGACAATTCAAAATCAATAAAGCGGAAGGAAGTTAGCAAGGCAGCGGATAAAGGTGCTCCTTCCGAACGGAGGGCCTCTACAGTTTCTACTCCTCCACACCCCCAAGATGATTTCCAAGACAACACTTGCATAGACACTCAACAAAGCTGTGTTTATGATGAGCATGTCTCCCCTAGTGCAGCATCACCGGTGCTCCCTCTAACTTGGCACTGTTATATGTGGTTGCATGTTATGTGTGATGTCTAGCTTGTATTGCTTCTAATTTTGTTGAATTCCATCTGCTTACTTTACACATTATACTTGAGTAAGACACGTGTTCCTGTTTCTAGAACATACAATATCTGTCTATCACACCATGTTCTTACATCATATTACTACTGTTGTGTAACCTGCAACAATCACTTATCATAAGACACGTTTGACTTCAGAGTGTGATATAGGTTACATCTCACATTCTTTTCTAGCTTGTACTACTAATTTGTTGAAATGACACTTATGACGAGACAATTTTAACTTGGTAGAGTGGTATTCGTTGCATCTTTCATATGGTGTCTAGCTTTCATTGCTTCTAATTTGTTGAAATGTCTTCTCCTTAGTTTACACATCATAAGCTGTGAATATGCAATGGCACTAATGACGAGAGACCTCTAACATGGTAGTGTGATGTTGTTTGCATCTTGCATATGCTTTATTTCTTGTACTGCTTCACATTTGTTTAAACGCCATTTATGATGAGACACTGTTAACTTGAAAGAGCGATATTTGTAGCATCTTTCATATGGTGTCTACCTTCCATTGCATTGCTTCTAATTTGGTGAAATGTCTTCTTCTTAGTTTACACATCATAGTTCTGGTTATCTCTTCCGTCCTGTTTTTCATACATATTACATCCTCCTATCATGTGGTTGTCTAACATCAAAGTTCAGTTCGTCTGCATCACGCATCAATTTGTTCTGAAGAACTAAATTGTTATTCGTTTTTCTTGTCGGCTTGACTTAACATGGCACAGAGAAAGAGGAAGAAACACAGAATGGCAGGGAATGAGAAGCGGATGAATCCTGCAGATTCTGCTGGTACTGATGGTGCAATAGAAGGTCAAAGTCCAGCAGAAAATTCTACAAACACGGCATCCCATGCTACACGAGTTGCAAAAAAAGACAAACAGAAACAAATAGCTGCCACCAAACAAGCAGAGACAGCCCTAGTTCTTGCAACACCTACCACAGTACTACTAGCTGCACGACGTACTCGTGCGTCAACTGAGCTAGCAGCACGTTCCCAAGCTCCCTTGCCACCTGACACTACTTCCCAAGCACTCTTGACACAAGACGAGTTGGCAATATCAGATGAACCTTGTGAGCTTCAACAACAAGAAGGTAGGTGCTGGAGTCAAGTTACAGTTGCATGCTTCTTTATATGTAGTCTCACAGTTTGATGTACACTAACACTTCCTATGTTTGTTGTTGGACTAGCACCTAGGCGCAAGAGGAAACAAACATCAGGGATAATGCTCGATAGGTTAACTAAATCTAGAGGAGGAAGAATGGAGATCCGTTTTGAGGCAGGTTTAAAAGGCCACGTGATGCTACAGAGTCAGCCAAGTTAGTATCAGAGGCAGTGGTTGCTGTTAGGTGTCATGTACGTATCCTCCCAACATGGATTCAGTACAGGAATGACAAAGACGAAACCCAGTTCAACACCTTCCTCGACCATTTATCTGTAAGTATGGTTATGTATGGAAACTAGTAATATCGTCTTGCTCTGTCCAATACTTTCTAGGTTGCTGATAATGAGACTCCCATAATTTTCAACAGATGAGGTTCAAGTTGGATAGCCAAGATGATGCAACCAGACAAGCTTGCACCCATGTTTTCAAGTCTGCTCTGCGACAGTATCGGTATAACTTGAGGAAAACTCACTTTGAAGGCAAGGCTAACAATGAACTTGCCCAAACATCTCCAGTGGAAAATATATCTGATGAAGACTGGAGAGGCCTCGTTAAACATTGGTCCGATCCGAAGTATCAGGTACATTATATATATGTCATCAGATCACATGTTGAAGTCCTATTTACGCATGTGCCATACAAATCTATCTTCCTGTAGGTGAACTGTTCAAAGAACAAGGCCAACCGTACGAAAGTGAAATTCCAACAGACGACAGGATCTCGTAGCTATATTGCACACTGCGAGGCTCTTGTAATTAGCTGTTGTTTCACTCTTTTCGCTGTACCATATTATCAGATCTATATTGACTTGTTCCAAATGCAGAGGAAAGCCCACAAGGACCAAAAAGTACATGAACCAAATGCTGTGTAAATCTTCAAGGACTGTCACACCAGCAAGAAGAAGGGCATGACTACACCAGTCAAAGCCGCTATTGTAAGTCCTTAATCCTCATGCCTTTTAACTACTACTTACTCTAACTTGTGCCTCGAACTGCATGGTTTGCAGCCAATGTCTATTACTCTTTTCAATTTTATACACAATTGTCTTAGCGTATCATTGCACCTTACAAGGTTTAAAAGAGAGGAGTGATGTTCCTTTGATCTTGACCCGTAATCTAGTTCCGTGATGGACTTGCCCACACAATGTTACAATTGCATGTTTGTCTGTTCTCAGTTGTTTTGTGATATGAATGACGTCATACTATGCTTACCGTATTATAAACTTCGTCTCTTCATCCTTAGCCCTCAATACAATGTGAAGAAATAGAGAATACATTAGTGATGGTACATGGTCATATGTTTGGAACCTGGTTTTATTATGTACTTTGCAATAAAATACAACTAATATTTTACATGGGTTCACCAGAATAAGTTCTGTATATAGACCAAAGCTATTTCGTTTGGTTTTGCTGCCTCCTTAATATCTTCTGTTCTGGTACTACTAATGTAAAACCTCAACTTTTCAGCGAGCTATGGAAAAAATGGAGGAACCACCACCTTCTAAAGGTGGCGAGGCAACTATAACCGCAATGTCAGCTCTTGCTGCAGTGGGTCAGTACCTGTCCACTAACAGTGCCGAAAGCACGTTCCTGCGTAATACTGGGTTGGTTGTTAAGGCAATATCGTCCAAACTGCCTCATGATCAAGATATGCAAGCTCAAAGCAATGTTGTATCTGCGCTCCAGACACAAGTCCATTCCCTAACAGAGACCCTTTGTGAAACAAGGAGAAACATTGCTCAATGTCGTCAAGATATGCATGGTTTTGAAACCAGACTATTAGACATTTGCTATGTTGTTCAGGAGCCTAGGGGAAATGAAGGCGAGGGTTATGGTGCTCCATCGGACAATACAGCATGAAAACGTAACAGTCAGGTCAAATGAACTGAGCTTCTGAACTTCTGGTGGTGCATTTATCTGCTAGACTGTTAAGTTTTATGCCAACCTTCTTTTGTTATATAGTTGTAATTTGTTTTGGTGCGATACAAAATGTATTCTTAACGTGCAGCCACCGCCTGAAGAAAACATCAAGCCATTTTTGTATAGTGTAGGGTGTTCCCTATATTTGCACTGGTGGCGATCTTTGATGCCGAGTGGATGTAATCTGTGCAATCGCCTTAATAGCCTAGCATTAGTTTCGGCCTTATTTATTTCCTAGTCTTCTTTTTCCCTGGTTTGCTAGTGGTCGCAACTACCATGGGCCATATACGGGCCGTAGGATCCATGGGTCTCCTACGGGCCGTCGATAAATGGGCCTGTAATCGGTGGGCCTCGGGCCGTCGGATAAATGTGTCTACATGGGCCATAATCGGGCGTAATTGGTATCGGCCCAGCACGGTAACAGGCCGTTAAGGCGAGGAAGCAAAGGCTTAATTCTGTCATAGGCATAATGGGTCGTTAATGGGCCAGAATATAGGACGGGCTGGAAACAGCGCAACGGGTTAACAGGATAGAAACGGGCCGACTCTTGCCATGGGCCGTTTTTGGCCCATTATGGTAACAGGCCAGTAACGGGCCGACTCTTGCCATGGGCCGAATTTGGCCCATTAGTGGAACAGGCCAGTAACGGGCCGACTCTTGCCATGGGCCGAATTTGGCCCATTAGGGGAACAGGCCAGTAACGGGCCGGAAGTAATCGAGGGCCGAAAAGGAGCCCAAGAACGTATGGGCCGTCAATAGGCCGAAAGCTAACACGGGATGGAAACGGCCCATGTAAATCACGGGCCGTTAACGGGTATAAAGAAAATTACTGTTCATTATGGGCTAGACTCACCGTGGGCCTGTAATGGGCCGAAAGATACGAAGGCCTCATATGGGCCGAAAGGCGTCGTGGGCCATACATGGGCTGAAAGTGAAATGGGCTGGTATTATATTCAACGGCCCACATGATGTTGTTGGGCCGATTTCCTTTAGGGCCTAACGGGCCGTGAGTTAATGGGCCATAAAATGGGCTATTTGCGAAGAGACCGTTAACAGGCTTTTCATGGGCCAGCCCGTTAACTTTTGACCAAGTCAAACGGGTCGGCTTTGTAAGCTAAATGGACCACTGTTGGGCCGCGCCACGTGTCGACATATCATAGGCGCCTATCTGACCCACTGACGAGCTGACACGTGTTTCGTCCGGCCAGTAAGAATTTTACACGTGGAAATTTCCCATTGGTCGGGGCTGTTAACGGGTTATCGGATCCAAAACCCGACCCGATAGCTTAACGGCATTCCGTTACGGTGGATGCCACATGTCGGTCACCCTTGACGAAAGCACTTCTGTGACGCGCGATTTATCGTCATGGAAGTGGACACTTCCGTGATGATAATTTTGGTAATGTCATGGAACACTTCTACGACAGGACAGGTATGACTATCTTGATTCTGTCATAAATTTGTCATGGATATACATGCATGACAAAAAAAGTGACCTACTGTGACAAACACGTATCATCACGGAAGTGTATTTTTTTGTAGTGGGCATTTGTACCAGCGTACACAATTACGCACTCAAAATTCCATGGACATCGACGGAGGCACAAGATAACCCCGGGGCTACAGTTCGGCCAGACCGATCACGGACACACATACTTTAACCTTTTTTTGTTTCAGGTTTCGTTTTTTTCGCGGGCCTGATCGCAAGTCCTTTAGAAGGATTGGCATACAACGGAGGCAAGCAGCACAGGTGTGTAGGGTAACCTTTATACGTTCTTCTTGACGCTATTCATACTTATTTCTTAGGACCCGCACGCTGCGCCCTACTGATTCCGGCATGTTAAATAGCCCGGATACTTATTGCACCATCTGTACAAGATACGCCTTGACGTATACATCCAGTTATAATATAAATGGTTGGTGGTGCAGTTTATATGGTTTTCGCTTCTTACTTCGTTTTATTTTGATTTGCTTATTTGCTGCATCGATACTCTTCTGTACGTTTCATATTCGCCAGGGGCTACTTATCGCCCCACAATACGGCAGCAAAGTCCGAACACTTCTTATACATAAGTTCGGCACCCCGAATTTAGCATTGTATGCATTGGCTCCGAATCATGCCTTTGGTCAATAGTTGGGTTGCCCGGCTCCTGTGCTTGCTACCCTATGTTCCGCTCTATCGACTAGGGTAGTAAAGGGAGAACTACTGCGATTGTGCCCTGGCCTTGACCGGATGAGCACCTTAGTAGAGAAAGCCGAAAACTGACTGTCATGATACGGCGAGAGCCGGTCAGCTGTTCGAGGGTTACAAAATCATTGGAGATTTTTTCCGTGCCATGCGAAGGATCGACACTTCCCGATCAAATGCTGACAGCACCCTGGCTTGGACCAAGGGCTGCGCACTTACTTAATTATAAAACTCCTATGGCTAAGTGAGGGCGTTTAAGCCGTACAGTTCGATTGCCTTGTTCGTTGCGCTAAACAACTCCTCCAAAGGACCATATAATTGGATCAAGATTGTTTAGAATCCATCCCAAACACCTCCATAATACCTACGCGAGGGCAAAAGCCGACGACTGGCCAACCCTCAGATTACAAATAACACGGCCGCACAGGAGGAAACAATTCAAAGCATAATTATTTTACAAAAACCGTCTTTGTTCCCATAATACAAGGCAAGGGCAACATGAATACATTTATTCAAATACAATATCCTGCGAACATTGCGCTGCTACAAGTCGAGACCCCTCTATGACATCCGTGAAATATCGCTCGGGTGTGCGGTGCTCCATGCCCTCCGGTGGCCCGCTGGCAACTTCAACAACGTTCATCTTCGCCCACCACATCTTGCAGCGAGCAAAGGCCATACGGGCACCTTCAATACAGGTGGAGTGCTTGATGACATCTGCTACCTCTTGAGCACTGCGTTGGATTTCCTTGAAGAGGAAAGGGTGATGCAGCAGAGTAGAGTAAGTATTTCCCTCAGTTTTTGAGAACCAAGGTATCAATCCGGTAGGAGGCTACGCGCGAGTCCCTCGTACCTACACAAAACAAATAGCTCAATGCAACCAACACGATTAGGGGTTCTCAATCCCTTCACGGTCACTTACGAGAGTGAGATCTGATAGAGATGATAGATAATATTTTTGGTATAAAGATGCAAAGTAAAATAAAAGGTAAAGTAAAAAGCAAAGCAATAATAAAGTGATGGAAGATTTATATGATGAGAATAGACCCCGGGGCCATAGATTTCACTAGTGGCTTCTCTCAAGAGCATAAGTATTCTATGGTGGGTGAACAAATTACTGTTGAGCAATTGACAGAATTGAGCATAGTTATGAGAATATCTAGGTATGATCATGCATATAGGCATCACGTCCGAGACAAGTAGACCGACTCCTGCCTGCATCTACTACTATTACTCCACTCATCGACCGCTATCCAGTATGCATCTAGAGTATTAAGTTCAAGAAAACAGAGTAACGCCTTAAGCAAGATGACACGATGTAGATGGATAAATTCATGCAATATGATAAAAACCCAACCTTGTTATCCTCGATGGCAATAATACAATATATGCCTTGCGGCCCCTACTGTCACTGGGAAAGCACACCGCAAGATTGAACCCAAAGCTAAGCACTTCTCCCATTGCAAGAAAAACCAATCTAGTAGGCCAAACCAAACTGATAATTCAAAGAGACTTGCAAAGATAACCAATCATACATAAAAGAATTCAGAGAAGATTCAAATATTGTTCATAGATAATCTTGATCATAAACCCACAATTCATCAGTCTCAACAAACACACCGCAAAAAGAAATTACATCGAATAGATCTCCACGAGAGAGGGGGAGAACATTGTATTGAGATCCAAAAAGAGAGAAGAAGCCATCTAGCTACTAACTATGGACCCGAAGGTCTGAAGTAAACTACTCACACTTCATCGGAGATGCTATGATGATGTAGAAGACCTCCGTGATGGATGCCCCCTCCGGCGGAGCTCTGAAACAGGCCCCAAGATGGGATCTCGTGGGTACAGAAGGTTGCGGCGGTGGAATTAGGTTTTTGGCTCCGTTTCTGATCGTTTGGGGATACGTAGGTATATATAGGAGGAAGGAGTACGTCGGTGGAGCAAAGGGGGGCCCACGAGGCAGGGGGCGCGCCCTAGGGGGGGCGCCCTCCACCCTCGTGACCACCTCTCTTCTTTCTTGACGGAGGGTGCAAGTCTCCTGGATCACGTTCGGTGAGAAAATCACGTTCCCGAAGGTTTCATTCTGTTTGGACTCCGTTTGATATTCCGTTTCTTCGAAACACTGAAATAGGCAAAAAAACAACAATTCTAGGCTGGGCCTCCGGTTAATAGGTTAGTTCCAAAAGGAATATAAAAGTGGAAAATAAAGCCCAATATGGTCCAAAACAGTATAATATAGCATGGAGCAATAAAAAATTATAGATATGTTGGAGACGTATCAGGCATCCCCAAGCTTAATTCCTGCTCGTCCTCGAGTAGGTAAATGATAAAAAGAGAATTTTTGATGCGGAGTACTACTTGGCATAATTTCAATGTAATTCTTCTTAATTGTGGTATGAATATTCAGATCCGAAAGATTCAAGACAAAAGTTCATATTGACATAAAATAGTAATACTTCAAGCATACTAACTAAGCAATTATGTCTTCTCAAAATAACATGGCAAAAGAAAGTTCATCCCTACAAAATCATATAGTTTAGTCATGCTCCATTTTTGTCACACAAGAATGCTCTCATGATGCACAACCCCGATGATAAGCCAAGCAATTGTTTCATACTTTAGTAATCTCAAACTTATAAACCTTCACGCAATACATGAGCGCGAGCCATGGATATAGCACTATGGGTGGAATATAATAATGATGGGGGTTATGTGGAGAAGACAAAAAAGGAGAAGATCTCACATCAATGAGGCTAATCAATGGGCTATGGAGATGCCCATCGATTGACGTTAATGAAAGGAGTAGGGATTGCCATGCAATGGATGCACTAGAGCTATAAATGTATGAAAGCTCAACAAAAGAAACTAAGTGGGTGTGCATCCAACTTGCTTGCTCACGAAGACCTAGGGCACTTGAGGAGGCCCATTGTTGGTATATACAAGCCAAGTTCTTATAATGAAAAATTCCCACTAGCATATGAAAGTGACAAAACAAGAGACTCTCTATCATAAAGATCACGGTGCTACTTTGAAGCACAAGTGTGGAAAAAATGATAGTAGCATTGCCCCTTTTTTTCTCTTTTTTGGGGCCTTTTTTTGGCCTTTCTTTTTTTCTTTTTTCTTTTGGGACAATGCTCTATTAAATGATGATCATCACACTTCTATTTATTTACAACTCAATGATTACAACTCGATACTAGAACAAAGTATGACTCTATATGAATGCCTCCGGCGGTGTACCGGGATATGCAATGAACCAAGAGTGACATGTATGAAAGAATTATGAATGGTGTCTTTGCCACAAATACTATGTCAACTACATGATCATGCTAAGCAATATGACAATGATGAATGTGTCATGATAAACGATATGGTGGAAACTTGCATGGCAATATATCTCGGAATGGCTATGGAAATGCCATAATAGGTAGGTATGGTGGCTGTTTTGAGGAAGATATAAGGAGGTTTATGTGTGAAAGAGTGTATCATATCACGGGGTTTGGATGCACCGGCGAAGTTTGCACCAACTCTCAATGTGAGAAAGGGCAATGCACGGTACCGAAGAGGCTAGCAATGATGGAAGGGTGAGAGTGCGTATAATCCATGGACTCAACATTAGTCATAAATAACTCACATACTTATTGCAAAAATCTACAAGCCATCAAAGACCAAAGCACTACGCGCATGCTCCTAGGGGGATATATTGGTAGGAAAGACCATCGCTCGTCCCCGACCGCCACTCATAAGGAGGACAGTCAAAGAACACCTCATGTTTCAAATTTTTTACAGAATGTTTACCATACGTGCATGCTACGGGACTTGCAAACTTCAACACAAGTATTTCTCAAATTCACAACTACTCAACTAGCACGACTTTGATATTATCACCTCCATATCTCAAAACAATTATCAAGCATCAAACTTTTCTTAGTATCCAACGCACTCAAAAGAAAGTTTTACAAATCTTGAATACCAAGCATATTATATTTTTAAGCGAATTACCATGCTATTTAAGACTCTCAAAGTAATCTAAGTGAAGCATGAGAGATCAATAGTTTCTTTAAAACAAATCCACCACCGTGCTCTAAAAGATATAAGTAAAGTACTAGAGCAAAACTATATAACTCCAAAGATATAAGTGAAGCACATAGAGTATTCTATCAAATTCCAATTCATGTACGGCTCTTTCAAAGGTGTGTACAGCAAGGATGATTGTGGTAAACTAGAAAGCAAAGACTCAAATCATACAAGACGCTCCAAGCAAAACACATATCATGTGGTGAATAAAAATATAGCTCCAAGTAAAGTTACCGATGGAAGTAGACGAAAGAGGGGATGCCTTCCGGGGGTATCCCCAAGCTTTGGCTTTTTGGTGTCCTTAGATTATCTTGGGGGTGCCATGGGCATCCCCAAGCTTAGGCTCTTGCCACTCCTTGTTCCATAATCCATCAAAAGATTTCACCCAAAACTTGAAAACTTCACAACACAAAACTCAACAGAAAACTCATGAGCTCCGTTAGCGAAGGAAAACAAAAGATCACTTCAAGGTACTGTAATGAACTCATTCTTTATTTATATTGGTGCTAAACCTACTGTATTCCAACTTCTCTATGGTTTATAAACTATTTTACAAGCCATAGATTCATCAAAATAAGCAAACAACACACGAAAAACAGAATCTGTCAAAAATAGAACAGTCTGTAGTAATATGTAACTAACGCAAACTTCTGAACTCCAAAAAAATCAGCCAAAATAGGAAGACCTAGGAAATTTGTTTATTGATCAGCAGCAATTGGAATCACTATTTTATCACGTTCTTTTGATTTTTAATAATTGTTTTCGTGAACGGAAAGTTTCTGGAAATTACAGCAAGATCAAATAACTATCATCCAAGAAGATCCTATAGGTTTAACTTGGCACAACCACTAATTAAAACATAAAAACACATCTAACCAGAGGCTCGAACAAATATTTATTCCTAAACAGAAGCAAAAACAAAAAAACTAAAAATAAAATTGGGTTGCCTCCCAACAAGCGCTATCGTTTAACGCCCCTAGCTAGGCATAAAAGCAAAGATAGATCTAGGTATTGCCATCTTTGGTTTTAGGGAAGAAGAGAGCAAAATTGCTATCTATGGAATTAATCCTTCTATTATGACAAAGTACATGGCCATTAATGGTAGAAGAAAGATTAAGTATGCTGCGGAAATTGGCATCTAGGCTAGCTTTTATCTCTTTGATAGATTCGTTCTGGCAAGAAAGCAAAACAGATGTAATTTCAACTTTCTCGTTAATGGGGTGCCCAAATATAGTTTTCATCTTTTCGTAGCTATCTATGGGGTCTCCTTCAAGGAAACCCTCTTCAAAAATAGAATCCAAGACTTGTTTGAATGAAGCGGGTAACCCAACATAAAAGCTTTTTAAGTAAACCTCAATTTGGTATTGGGGTACATAGCTAGCACGGATCTTTAAGAGCCTATCCCAAGCATCTTTCAAAGATTCATCAAGTAAATAACGAAATATTCCAGGATCTTCTTCA
The DNA here is from genome assembly GCF_018294505.1 of Triticum aestivum. NCBI lineage: Eukaryota > Viridiplantae > Streptophyta > Magnoliopsida > Poales > Poaceae > Triticum > Triticum aestivum. The sequence goes on from NC_057806.1 coordinate 120,792, forward strand.
TCAAAATTGCTAAGGTTTTCATTGATAATTCCGGCAGGTTTTTCCATAGCATTTTTATTTATGAGTTTAGATAAGATAGCAGGATTGTCTAAAGCACTAGAACTCGGGAGAGAACCCCCAAATCTTTTTGGTTCCGACATGGCAAGGGAAAAGCGAGCGAAAAGAGGTAAATGGAAAAAGAGAGGGCGAATAAAACGGCAAGGGTGAAGTGGGGGAGAGGAAAACGAGAGGCAAATGTCAAATAATGTAGTGCGGGAGATAAGGGTTTGTGATGGGTACTTGGTATGTGACTTTTGCGTAGACTCCCCGGCAACGGCGCCAGAAATCTTCCTGCTACCCCTTGAGCACTGCGTTGGATTTCCTTGAAGAGGAAAGGGTGATGCAGCAGAGTAGAGTAAGTATTTCCCTCAGTTTTTGAGAACCAAGGTATCAATCCAGTAGGAGGCTACGCGCGAGTCCCTCGTACCTACACAAAACAAATAGCTCAATGCAACCAACGCGATTAGGGGTTCTCAATCCCTTCACGGTCACTTACGAGAGTGAGATCTGATAGAGATGATAGATAATATTTTTGGTATAAAGATGCAAAGTAAAATAAAAGGTAAAGTAAAAAGCAAAGCAATAATAAAGTGATGGAAGATTGATATGATGAGAATAGACCCCGGGGCCATAGATTTCACTAGTGGCTTCTCTCAAGAGCATAAGTATTCTACGGTGGGTGAACAAATTATTGTGTGCATGATATGCCCATGAGCTCTACGTGTGTTTTGTTATATGTTTTGCCATCTTTCCAGAGGTGTTATCCATGTATTTTTGTGATGTGTGTGGTGACTAGCACAAGCTTGCAAAGTAGCGTACTCGGTAATGCTGATTTCAGGGACTTAGAATTTCTCTAAGTCCTCGTCCTATTTTTGTCGTCATGCCATATGTTCATGTTGTTTCCTAGTGATCCATGCCTCTTTTAAGGATGATCAGTAAGGATGTTTTGTTAATCTTGTAGTGCTCTATCCATCCATGTCTTTGTTTGCAATTATGGAGCACCCTAGCTCGAGTCAATCGAGCTCTACTTTTGTCATGTCATGAATCTGGGCAGATTGTCTACTTGTTAGCGATTTTGCCGAGGATGTTGTTGTTGATCCGTGCATGCTAAGTTGTTTTTCTTGCCATGTATAGCTTATATAATGTGTATTCTTGACGGGTGTATGCTTATATTGTCATGCCTTGCTCTGTAGTGAGTGCATCGAGCTCGTAAACATGCCTACTTGATATCTGTTTTGCATGCTCCAGTTTTCACTAAGTCTGTAATCTGATTATGTTTTTGCCATGTTCACATGCTTGCAATTGTATTTTCTGATCCCTTTTGGCTCAAGGTCACTAAGGGACTTTTGTTAAGCTCTTTGAGTAGCTCCATGCCATGCCTTACTTTGCCATGTTAAGTTCCTGTAGCATATAGTTTTCATGCTCCAAAGTGTGGCACCTGATCTGAAATTCCAGGCTTGTGTTAATTTCACTAAGTCTGAAACCTGTTCATCATTTGCACTTTTGTCATGCTTGTTTGAACCTGTTAATGGACGAATTGGCCGTAGCTCAGTGTTCATCTTTTGTCAAGCATCATGAATGGATCCCTGCCATGTATTTTGTTGTCATGTTTGAGTGCTATAGCATATTTAATGTGATGCATGTAGATGGTAACTTACTGTTTATCGCAGACCGGTGCCATATTTGTTTTGCTTGCCATTTCCAAACCGTGCATCCGATTCCGGCGATCTTTATATCGATTTCAACCGAAATCACCTTACCTTTCTAGTGGCACTCTTGGATTTCCAAGTTGAGGCCAGGTTCAATAATTCCTTGTCAAATCTTGCATATGCATCACATATCGCATCCCGTATAGCATACCATGTTTGCATCATGTTGTTTGAGCTCTGCACGTGGTTAATTGTGTTCCTTTTGCTCTTTATCTTGTTTGGGTAGAGCCGGGAGACGAGTTCACTAACGAGGAGCCCGTTGAGTTTGCTTTCGAGGATCCAGTCAACTCTGACAACTTTGCAGGCAAGATGATCATACCCTCGAAATCACTTCTATCTTTGCTTGCTAGATGCTCGCTCTTTTGCTATGCCTATGCTACGATACCTACCACTTGCTTATCATGCCTCCTATATTGTTTAACCAAGCCTCTAACCCACCATGTCCTAGCAAACCGTTGATTGGCTATGTTACCGCTTTGCTCAGCCCCTCTTATAGCGTTGCTAGTTGCAGGTGAAGATTGGAGTTTGTTCCTTGTTGGAACATTGTTTATTGTTGGGATATCACTATATTATCTTGTTATCTTAATGCATCTATATACTTGGTAAAGGGTGGAAGGCTTGGCCTTTTTCCTAGTGTTTTGTTCCACTCTTGCCGCCCTAGTTTCTGTCATATCGGTGTTATGTTCCCGGATTTTGCGTTCCTTACGCGGTTGGGTAATAATGGGAACCCCTTGACAAATCGCCTTGAATAAAGCTTTGCCAGCAATGCCCAACCTTGGTTTTACCATTTGCCACCTAGCCTTTTTTCCCTTGGGTTTCCGGAGCCCGAGGGTCATCTTTATTTAAACCCCCCCGGGCCAGTGCTCCTCCGAGCGTTGGTCCGAAATAGAGCCCTGTGCAGCGCCACCTCGGGGAAACTCGAGGACTGGTTTTAGTTGTATGGACTGCTCATCTGAGTGTGCCCTGAGAACGAGATATGTGCGGCTCCTATCGGGATTTGTCGGCACATTCGGGCGGTGTTGCTGGTTTTGTTTTGACTTGTCGAAGTTGTCTTGTAGAACCGGGATACCGAGTCTGATCGGAATGTCTCGGGAGAAGGTATATCCTTCGTTGACTGTGAGAGCTTGTCATGGGCTAAGTTGGGACTCCCCTGCAGGGATTTGAACTTTCGAAAGCCGTGCCCGCGGTTATGGGCAGATGGGAATTTGTTAATGTCCGGTTGTAGATAACATGAAACTTAACTTAATTAAAATGAATCAATCGCGTGAGTTACCATGATGGTCTCTTCTCGGCGGAGTCCGGGAGGTGAACACGGTGTTGGAGTAATGTTTGACATAGGTTGTTTAGGATCACTTCTTGATCATAGTTCTTCGTTCGTGCTTTGCCTTCTCTTCTCGCTCTCTTTTGCGAACAGGTTAGCCACCATATATGCTAGTCGCTTGCTGCAGCTCCACATATTTTACCTTACCTTACCTATAAGCTTAAATAGTTTTGATCGCGAGGGTGCGAGATTGCTGAGTCCCCGTGACTCACAGATTACTTCCAAACCAAATGCAGGGACCGATGATACCGTTCCAGATGATGCGCTTGAGCTCAGATGGGAGTTCGACGAAGACTCATGCCGTTACTACGTGTCTTTCCCTGATGATCAGTAGTGGTGCCCAGTTGGGCGATCGGGGCCTTGTCGCTTGTTGGGGTTGATCTTCTATTTTGGTACCGTAGTCGGACCATGAGTGTATCGGATGATGTAATGTTATTTATGTACTTTGTGTGATGTGGCGAGTGTAAGCCAACTATGTACCTTTTCCCCTCTTATCTTTTTCCTTGGGTTGTTGTGAAGATTACCTTACTTGCGACATTGCTTTCAATGCGGTTATGCCTCTAAGTCGTGCCTCGACACGTGGGAGATATAGCCGCATCGAGGGTGTTACAAGTTGGTAATCAAAGCCTTCCCCGATCTTAGGAGCCCCACTGTTTGATCGTTATTAGCTGCCGTTGTTGAGTCTAGAAAAATATTTTGAGTCATTTAGGAATTATATATCGGAGAGTTTAGGAATTCTTTTTACTCCCCAGTCCCTTCATCGCTCTGTAAGGCATCCTGACGTAGAGTTTTGACTCTTCTCTTCTTAAATTTCACTAATTTTTTTAGGATCACGCGGGTATCTTGGAATCGTTTCGATCGATTTGTGACGAGAATATTGTTCTTGGTGCCTCCTATCATTTAGGGGTTGTGGCAGTGTCCCGGGGAGTTGAGCTCCGAGGTGTTGTCGTCACAATTTTATCATTGCAGTTCTGGAATACCTGAGTTTAGTTCGCGGACATCGAAAATCTCTTTTATGCAGTTGTTGGTGAGATAACCTCGACGCCACCCAGTACTGGGGCGGGAGTTCGGGAGTATTGCCATAACTTGTATAACGGATGCTTTTCTAAGGTTGAGGTAGATGGTTTCCGAAGTTTTTCTCGGTTATGTGTTGAAGGATGGATACAGCTGGATGTAGGATTTGCTAGATTTGGGTGAGATATTATGCTTCCCCTGTATCCCCAACACCTGATTGCATAACCGGAAATGTTCGGGAGTTTCTTATGTGGGAATTCTTGTAGCTCTAGTTCTTCTTCCACGGATATTTGGTTGATATTGGGTGATCTTTACCGAGTATTCGTTCTTGTTCCATACCTTGTTGTTGCTTTTCTTCAACATCTATTTTAAGTGGCTTCTCAATTTATGGATATGTGACCATTTCAATTGGAATGCATTCATTCATTTTGTTCGGATGTGAAGACTATATGTTGCATTTTCAACCCGTTTGATTCAGCTTCAATATTAACCTGTCAATGTGCTAATGGATGTCAACCTGTTCAGGATGGCTCCTCCAACGCGCACGACTCTGAATCCTGATCCGCCACCACCACCTCCTCCTCCTCTGGAGGCATGGCAAGCTGTGATGGCCGCTACCAATGCAAACACGCAGTTTATCATGCAAATTCTTCAAGAGCGCACTCAAGGGAATCAAGGCAAAAATCAGAATCACTTTGCTACACTCAACCAGTTCCTTGCTAAGCAGCCAAAGACCTTCAGCAATTGTGTTGAGGCAACAGACGCTGATGATTGGCTCGTGGACATATGCAAGCATTTCGAGTGCAGTAACGTCAGGCCTGAGGACTTTGTCAAGTTCGCTTCCTTCCAACTCAAAGACCAAGCTGCAGAATGGTTTCAGTAGTACAAAGATTCCAGAGGAGGCCGTGTGATTACCTGTGTGGCCACTCCTCTTCGTTGTCGTCGGTGTTGGTGGAGTAGTCCGGAGGAAGGGTCTTCCCCTTCTTGGACCCTTCGGCCTCCCCAGTTGGGGCGGCCTTCCTTTTCTTCTCCCCCCCCCCCCCGCTGGAGGGGGAGAGGTCTCTTCCTCCTCCTCCTCGTCTTCATGGGAGGAGTGCGCCTTGGATTCGTCGGATGATGAACCCGACACCCCCTGGCTCCGGCACTCTTTCGAGTCCCCGTGGCCTTATTCTCCGGCACCACATAGGGTGCTGGAACCAGCAGCTTCACCAAGCGAGCGTCCACTGGGCCTTCGGGCAAAGGAGCCGGACAGTTGATCTGTCCGAACGTCTCCTGCCAATCCTGTCAAAGGTAAGGGAGCTTAGATCCTGCATGGAGTCAAACTATGAAAAACTAATACCCTGTAAAAGGTAAAAACAGCTTACCGCACGAGTGTGACGCTGCGTGCTGAATCTGCGATCCTCGGTAGCGGATGCGGGGGCCTCGGCGCCCTTGAAAAGCACCTTCCAGGCATCTTCGTATGTCGTGTCGAAGAGCCTGCTCAGAGTTCGGTGCTGCGCCGGGTCGAACTCCCACAGGTTGAAAGCCCGTTGTTGACATGGGAGGATTTGGCGGATGAGCATAACCTGGACTACGTTGACAAGTTTGAGCTTCTTGTCCACCAGGGTTTGGATGCATGTTTGGAGTCCGGTCAGCTCTCCTTTTTTACCCCACGACAGGCTCGTCTCTTTCTAGGAGGTGAGCCGCGTAGGGGGTCCGGATCGGAACTCGGGGGCTGCGACCCATTTAGGGTCGGGCGGCTCGGTGATGTAAATCCAGGCCATAGTAGAACACGAGCCCTCGAACAAATGGGTGGAGAGGGAAGCCCGGTCCACGGAGGAAATGAGGGAGGAACACCACCCTCTCATGGGGCCTAGGGGTGGGGATGAGCTGCCCCTCTTCGGGAAGCCAGTGCGCAATGTCGTTAGACAAGTATCCAGCCTTCCTCAGTTTTTTGATGATTCCCTCCGTGACGGAGGAGATCATCCACTTGCCTCCCGCTCCAGACATGGCTAGAGAAGGTTGAGGCGGGGTGTGCGGACTTGGGCGCTGGAGCTCGAGTGCGCGGAAATGGATAGGCAAAAGAGGAAGAAGGCGTGGATGAAAGGGTGGATCCTTATCCCCTTATATGGGCGGACGCGACTATGCGTCCCCACCAGCCTGGTAAAACTCGCTTATCTCCCAAGCGCCGTAATCAATGGCGTGGTTGGGTTACCCATGCCCGTATTAATGAGAATCCCGGAATAAGGGGACACGATCTCTGCCTTGACAAAGACGTGCCAAGGAAACCGCCTTGCTAAACACGCTGAGGTGGGACAGTAAAACGATTCGAATAAAGACTTGGCCGTGGTGTGATGTCACGCTACGGAATACGTCAGCAAATTAGATTTGTGTAAATATTATTCTCTCTATGGCAATATGTGGAAACTTATTTTGCAGAGCCAGACACTACCTTTGTGTTCAAAATCTTCTATGAAGTACTTGGAGGAGGAACCCGCCTTGCAATGCCGAAGACAATCTGCGCGCCGGACTCGTCGTCATTGAAGCCTGGTTCAGGGGCTACTGAGGGAGTCCTGGATTAGGGGGTGTCTGGATAGCCAGACTATACCTTCGGCCGGACTCCTGGACTATGAAGATACAAGATTGAAGACTTCGTTCCGTGTCCGGAAGGGACTTTCCTTGGCGTGGACGGCAAGCTTGGCGATACGAATATATAGATCTCCTACCATTGTAACCGACTCTGTGTAACCCTAACCGTCTCTGGTGTCTATATAAACCGAAGGGTTTTAGTCCATAGGACAACATACAATCATACCATAGGCTAGCTTCTAGGGTTTAGCCTCTCTGATCTCGTGGTAGATCTACTCTTGTACTACCCATATCATCAATATTAATCAAGCAGGACGTAGGGTTTTACCTCCATCAAGAGGGCCCGAACCTGGGTAAAACATCGTGTCCCCTGCCTCCTATTACCATCCAGCCTAGACACATAGTTCGGGACCCCCTACCCGAGATCCCCCGGTTTTGACATCGACAGCCTTCCTCAGGGCCTCGACCTCAGTTGTGGCTCCTGCATATATTACGACATTACAGTCAATACACAGTACCTATGCTTTCCGAACACATAGCAAGACGTTACTCACCTTGCTTCTCCTGAAGCCGAATTGTAACCTCGCCGAGCTCGTTCTCGGTCCGCTCCAGCCTCTGCTTCAATTCAGAGACTTCGGCAACATGCGAGGTTGCGGCCAACAGCGACGCCTGCTTATGCATACATGCTATGTTAGTGACCTACAATAGATCCTCTGTCCGGTTCTTCTCACCGGACAATGTCTCAGGGGCTATTGACTACATGGGTTTTTTCTCTTTCTATGTCACTTACCTCGAAACCTGTCAACAGGTTGCTGCAGGCTTCGTTTAGTCCACCCTTGGTGGACTGAACCTTCTCGATCACCGCACCCATAAGGACACGGTGCTCGTTCATAACGGAGGCGCCTTGTTGTGCCTCCATCAGGTTATCTGATGCCCCTGGATGGACAGGGACCACCGGTGGAAGCGGCACACTGATACGTCCATTTTGCATCATGCTTTTATATCGATATTTATGGCATTATGGGCTGTTATTTCACATTATGTCACAATACTTATGCCTATTCTCTCTTATTTTACAAGGTTTACATAAGGAGGGAGAATGCCGGCAGCTGGAATTCTGGGCTGGAAAAGGAGCAAATATTAGAGACCTATTCTGCACAACTCCAAAAGTCCTGAAACTCCACGGAAGTCATTTTGGGAATTAATAAAAAATATCCAGCAGAAGAAGTTCACCAGAGGGGGGCCCACCTGTCCACGAGGGTGGGGGTGCGCCCCCTACCTCGTGGGCACCCTGTTGGTCCTCCGATGCCCATCTTCTACTATATGAAATCTTTCGTCGAGGAAAAAATCATAAGCAACCTTTCGGGACGAGACTCCACCGCCACGAGGCGGAACCTTGGTGGAACCAATCTAGGGCTCTGGCAGAGCTGTTCTTCCGGGGACACTTCCCTCCGGGAGGGGGAAATCATCGCCATCGTCATCACCAACGCTCCTCTCATCGGGAGAGGGCAATCTCCATCAACATCTTCACCAGCACCATCTCATCTCAAAACCCTAGTTCATCTCTTGTATCCAATTCATGTCTCCAAAGTCTGGGATTGGTACTAGTAGGTTGCTAGTAGTGTTGATTACTCCTTGTAGTTGATGCTAGTTGGTTTATTTGGTGGAATATCATATGTTCAGATCCTTTATGCATATTATTACCCCTCTGATTATGAACATGAATATGCTTTGTGATTAGTTACGTTTGTTCCTGAGGACATGGTAGAAGTCTTGCTATTAGTAGTCATGTGAATTTGGTATTCGTTCGATATTTTGATGAGATGTATGTTGTCTAGCCTCTAGTGGTGTTATGTGAACGTCGGCTACATAACACTTCACCATTATTTGGGCCTAGAGGAAGGCATTGGGAAGTAATAAGTAGATGATGGGTTGCTAGAGTGACAGAAGCTTAAACCCTAGTTTATGCGTTGCTTCGTAAGGGGCTGATTTGGATCCACATGTTTCATGCTATGGTTAGGTTTACCTTAATACTTTTGTTGTAGTTGTGGATGCTTGCAATAGAGGTTAATCATAAGTGGGATGCTTGTTCAAGTAAGAACAGCACCCAAGCACCGGTCCACCCACATATCAAATTATCAAAGTACCGAACGCGAATCATATGAACGCGATGAAAACTAGCTTGACGATATTCCCATGTGTCCTCGGGAGTGCTTTTCCTATTATAAGAGTTTGTCCAGGGTTGTCCTTTCCTACAAAAAGGATTGGGCCACCTTGCTGCACTTTATTTACTTTTGTTACTTGTTGCACGTTACAAATTATCTTATCACAAAACTATCTGTTACCACTTATTTCAGTACTTGCAGAGAATACCTTGCTGAAAACCGCTTATCATTTCCTTCTGCTCCTCGTTGGGTTCGACACTCTTACTTATCGAAAGGACTACAATAGATCCCCTATACTTGTGGGTCATCAAGACTCTTTTCTGGCACCGTTGTCGGGGAGTGAAGCGCCTTTGGTAGGTGGAATTTGGTAAGGAAAAATTTATATAGTGTGCTGAAATTTACTGTCACTTGTTACTATGGAAAGTAATCCTCCGAGGGGCTTGTTCGGGGTATCTTCACCCTGACCAATAGAGCAAAGAATTGCTCCTCAACCTACTGAACTTACTGAAAATGAAAATGTTCCCTTTGAATTTCCTTCGGGTATGATAGAAAAACCGCTAGCTAATCCTTTTACAGGAGATGGAACAAAGCATCCTGATGAGCACCTAATATATGTGGATGAAGTTTGTGGATTATTTAAGCTTGCAGGTATACCCGAAGATGATGCTAAGAATAAGGTCTTCCCTTTATCTTTGAAGGGAGATGCATTAAGATGGTATAGGCTATGTGATGATACGAAATCATGGAACTATAAAAGATTGAAATTGGAATTTCATCAAAAGTATTATCCTATGCATCTTGTTCATCGTGATCGCAATTATATATATAATTTTTGGCCTCGCAAAGGAGAAAGCATCGCTCAAGCTTGGGGGAGGCTTAAATCAATGTTATATTCATGCCCCAATCATGAGCTCCCAAGAGAAACAATTATTCAAAATCTTTATGCTTGGCTTTCTGAAAACAATCGCACCATGCTCGATACTTCTTGTGCTGGCTCTTTTATGATGAAGACTATTGAATTCAAATGGAATTTATTGGATAGAATTAAACGCAACTCTGAAGATTGGGATCTCGACGAAGGTAAGGAGTCAGCTATGACACCTAAGTTTGATTGTGTTAAATCTTTTATGGATACCGATATTTTTCGTAAATTTAGCACTAAATATGGACTTGACTCTGAGATAGTAGCTTCTTTCTGTGAATCTTTTGCTACTTATGTTGATCTCCCTAAGGAGAAGTGGTTTAAATACCATCCTCCCATAGAAGTAAAAGTAGCTGCACCTATTAAAGTTGAAGAAAAGATTGTCACTTATAATGATCCTATTGTTCCTACTTCTTATGTTGAGAAACCACCCTCCCCTGTTAGAATAAAGGATCATGCTAAAGCTTCAACTGTGGTTCGTAAAAGCAATATTAGAACTTATACACCTCCTGAGCAAGTTAAAGTAGAACCTAATGTTGCTATTGTTAAAGATCTCTTGGCTGATAATATTGATGGGCATGTTATTCAATTCTGCGGTGAAACTGCTAGAATTGCTAAACCTTGTGCTAAAGATAAACATAGACCTGTGGTAGGCGTGCCTGTTATTTCTGTTAAAATAGGAGATCATTGTTATCATGGCTTATGTGATATGGGTGCTAGTGCTAGTGTTATACCTTATGACTTGTATAAAGAAATTAAGCATGAAATTGCACCTGCTGAGTTAGAAGATAATGATGTTACAATTAAACTTGCCAATAGAGGTACTATTTCAGCAGTGGGAATAGTTAGAGATGTTGAAGTCTTGTGTGGGAAAACTAAATATCCTGCTGATTTTCTTGTTCTCAGTTCCCCACAAGATAGCTTTTGTCCCATTATATTTGGTAGACCCTTCTTCAACACTGTTAATGCTAAGATAGACTGCGAAAAGAATGTTGTTACTATTGGCCTGGATGATATGATTCATGAGTTTAATTTCTCTAAATTTAGTAAACAACATCGTGAAGAAGAATTACCTAGTAAGGATGAAATTGTTGGTCTTGCTTCTATTGCCGTACCTCCTAGTGATCCTTTAGAACATTATTTGCTAGACCATGAAAATGATATGTTTATGAATGAAAGAAGGGAAATAGATGAAGTATTCTTTAAACATGAACCTATTCTGAAACACAATTTGCCTGTTGAAATCCTAGGGGATCCTCCTCCACCCAAGGGTGATCCCGTGTTTGAGCTTAAACCGTTGCCTGATAATCTTAAATATGCTTATCTTGATGAAAAGAAGATATATCCTGTTATTATTAGTGCTAACCTTTCAGAACATGAAGAAGAAAGATTATTGAAAACTCTGAAGAAGCACCGTGCTGCTATTGGATATATTCTTGATGATCTTAAGGGCATTAGTCCCACTCTATGTCAACATAAAATAAATTTGGAAGAAGATGCCAAACCAGTTTGTGATCCTCAACGATGGCTTAATCCTAAAATGAAGGAAGTGGTAAGAAAAGAAATATTAAAGCTTCTAGTGGCAGGTATAATTTATCCCGTTGCTGATAGTCAGTGGGTAAGTCCTGTCCATTGTGTCCCTAAGAAGGGATGTATTACTGTTGTTCCTAATGATAAAGATGAATTGATTCCGCAAAGAATTATTACAGGTTATAGGATGGTAATTGATTTTCGTAAATTGAATAAGGCTACTAAAAAGGATCATTACCCCTTACCTTTTATCGATCAAATGCTAGAAAGATTATGCAAACATACACATTATTGCTTTCTAGATGGTTATTCTGGTTTCTCTCAAATACCTGTGTCAGCTAAAGATCAATCAAAGACTACTTTTACATGCCCTTTTGGTACTTTTGCTTATAGACGTATGCCTTTTGGTTTATGTAATGCACCTGCTACCTTTCAAAGATGCATGATGGCTATATTCTCTGACTTTGGTGAAAAGATTTGTGAGGTTTTCATGGACGATTTTTCCGTCTATGGATCTTCTTTTGATGATTGCTTGAGCAATCTTGATCGAGTTTTGCAGAGATGTGAAGAAACTAATCTTGTCTTGAATTGGGAAAAGTGCCACTTTATGGTTAATGAAGGTATTGTCTTGGGGCATAAAGTTTCTAAAAGAGGTATTGAAGTTGACAAAGCCAAGGTTGATGCTATTGAAAAGATGCCATGTCCCAAGGACATCAAAGGTATAAGAAGTTTCCTTGGTCACACCGGTTTTTATAGGAGGTTCATTAAGGACTTCTCAAAAATCTCTCGGCCTCTGACTAATTTATTACAAAAAGATATACCATTTGTCTTTGATGATGATTGCATAGAAGCATTTGAAATACTTAAGTAGGCATTGATCTCTGCACCTATTGTTCAGCCACCTGATTGGAATTTACCCTTTGAAATTATGTGTGATGCTAGTGATTATGCTGTAGGTGCTGTTCTAGGGCAAAGAGTTGATAAGAAACTAAATGTTATCCATTATGCTAGTAAAACTCTAGACAGTGCTCAAAGAAATTATGCTACCACTGAAAAAGAATTCTTAGCAGTTGTATTTGCTTGTGATAAGTTCAGACCTTATATTGTTGATTCTAAAGTAACTATTCACACTGATCATGCTGCTATTAAATACCTTATGGAAAATAAAGATGCTAAACCTAGAATTATTAGATGGGTTCTCTTGCTACAAGAATTTGATTTGCATATTGTTGATAGAAAGGGAGCTGAGAACCCCGTTGTAGACAACTTGTCTAGGTTAGAAAATGTTCTTGATGACCCACTACCTATTGATGATAGCTTTCCTGATGAACAATTAAATGTCATAAGTACTTCTCGTAGTACTCCTTGGTATGCTGATTATGCCAATTACATTGTTGCTAAATTTATACCACCTAGTTTCACATACCAACAAAAGAAAAAGTTCTTCTATGATTTGAGGCATTACTTTTGGGATGACCCACATCTTTATAAAGAAGGAGTGCATGGTGTTATTAGACGTTGTGTACCTGAGCATGAACAGGAACAGATCCTACGCAAGTGCCACTCCGAAGCTTATGGAGGACACCACGCTGGAGATAGAACTGCACATAAGGTATTGCAATCTGGTTTTATTGGCCTACTCTCTTCAAGGATGCCCGTAAGTTTGTCTTATCTTGTGATGAATGTCAAAGAATTGGTAATATTAGTAGACGTCAAGAAATGCCTATGAATTATTCACTTTTTATTGAACCATTTGATGTTTGGGGCTTTGATTATATGGGACCTTTTCCTGCATCTAATGGATATACACATATTTTAGTTGCTGTTGATTACATTACTAAGTGGGTAGAAGCTATTCCAACTAGTAGTGCTGATCATAACACTTCTATTAAAATGCTTCAGGAAGTTATTTTTCTGAGGTTTCGAGTCCCTAGATATTTAATGACTGATGGTGGTTCACATTTTATTCATGGTGCTTTTCGTAAAATGCTTGGTAAGTATGCTGTTAATGATAGAATTGCATCCCCTTATCATCCACAGTCTAGTGGTCAAGTAGAATTGAGCAATAGAGAGCTCAAATTAATTTTGCAAAAGACTGTCAATAGATCTAGAAAGAATTGGTCCAAGAAACTTGATGATACAATATGGGCCTATAGAACTGCATATAAAAATCCTATGGGTATGTCTCCATATAAAATGGTTTATGGAAAAGCATGTCACCTACCTCTCGAACTAGAACATAAGGCATATTGGGCTATTAAAGAGCTCAACTATGATTTTAAACTTGCCGGTGAAAAGAGGTTATTTGATATTAGCTCACTTGATGAATGGAGAACCCAAGCTTATGAAAATGCCAAGTTGTTTAAGGAAAAAGTTAAAAGATGGCATGACAAAAGGATACAAAAGCGTGAGTTTAATGTAGGTGATTATGTATTGCTATACAACTCTCGTTTAAGATTTTTTGCAGGAAAACTTCTCTCTAAATGGGAAGGCCCGTACGTTATCGAGGAGGTCTATCGTTCCGGTGCCATAAAAATCAATAATTTTGAAGGCACAAATCCGAAGGTGGTGAACGGTCAAAGAATCAAACATTATATCTCAGGTAATCCTATAAATATTGAAACCAATGTTATTGAAACCATAACCCCGGAGGAATACATAAGGGACACTTTCCAGAACGTTTCAAACTCCAAAAAGGAATAGGTATATGGTACGGTAAGTAAACCGACTCCAAAACAATTTTTAAGGCAATATTTCTCCGTTTTGGAATATTTAGAAAAATAGAAAAATAAGTAGCAGTCCGGGAAGGACACGAGGGCCCCACGAGGGTGGAGGGCGCCCCCCCTACCTCGTGAGCACCTCGTGTGCCTTCCGGACTACGTTTTCTTGCACGATATGTATTTTGGTCGGTAAAAATTCATTATATATTCTCTCGAAGGTTTTGACTCCCGTATCATGCAAATATCCTCTGTTTTTGTTTCGAGCTGTTGATGCTGCAGATTAGGGCAAGATGTCTTCTCAAGAGTCAGTCGGGGAGAGCCAGGTGTCTAACCCGGCATCGGAACCAAGGGCAAACAACGACGCTGACCACTTTGGGCCAGCAACAAAGGAAGAGATGGAGGCCGACTTGATGAGGGTAGATGCCATGGAGGATCAAGAAGTCACTTCTCGCTTCTGAGCTGGGTTCACGATGTGGGAACTACAGAGCTCAGCTATTCCAAACTTGGTTATTCCTTCCAATGTTAGATTTCTTTCTTATGAAAACATGAAGAGGAGTGTCACTTGTTCTCCCGCAGCTATGCAACACCCTTGGGTGCAAGGAGCCTTAGCAGTTACAGGAAAGCTTCGTAAGGAAATAATGGACCTCAAGCAGCAAGTCAATAAGCTCGAGGAGGCGAATCATATTCTGAGGGGTATCATCGCCAAGAATATTTCGCCAACAACAAAGAAGGAGACATAATCACATGGGTATGGGCACTCCCCTTTGAAACTACCAAGCTTGGGGGAGGGGCCCCGGTATCGTATCACAATCACATCTCCTATCTTTACCATTTTCTTAGTTCAGTCCTATTTAGTAGTATCTTGATCTAGTAGAATAAAGTTTATGGCATGATCTAGTTTTGAGTTTTGCTTTATGATCTCTCTATGTAATCGAGTCCGTGAGCTATATAATAAAGATTAGTGTTGAGTCAAGGGCTTGATTATTTTGCCATGATCTTGAGTGAATAAAAGGAAAGAGAAAAATAATAAAAAGAAACAAAGAGTTCATATTGATCTTATTGAGAGTAATGACTTCACATAGAAAGAGTGTGATGATTATAAGTTGTTGGGAGTTGGCAAACATAGCTTTGGTCATCGTTGCAATTAATAGGAAGTAATAAAGAAGAGAGGTTTCACATATAGATATATTATCATTGACCTCTTTTATGATTGGGAGACTCATTAAAATATGACATGCTAAAGAGTTGATGTTGGACAAGGAAGACAACGTAATGGGTTATGTTTTCTTATATCTGAGATAAAGTATATTGTCATGGATCATCCAACATGTTGAGCTTGCCTTTCCCCCTCATGCTAGCCAAATTCTCAGCACCAAGTAGAGATACTACTTGTGCTTCCAAAAACCCTTAAACCAGTTTTGCCATGAGAGTCCACCATATCTACCTATGGATTGAGTAAGATCCTTCAAGTAAGTTGTCATCGGTGCAAAGCAATAAAAATGCTCTAAATATGTATGATTGATTGGTGTGGGAGAAATAAGCTTTATACGATCTTGTGATGTGGAAGTAATAAAAGCGACAGACTGCATAATAAAGTTTCGTATAACAAGGGGCAATATAAAGTGACGTTCTTTCACATTAAGATTTTGTGCATCCAACCATAAAAGCGCATGGCAACCTCTGCTCCCCTCTGCGAAGGGCCTATCTGTTATTTACTATCTCCTACCTTATGCAAGAGTCATGGTGATCTTCACCTTTCCTTTTTCATTTTATCCTTTGGCAAGCACGTATGTTGGAAAGATCCTGATAGATATATCTAATTGGATGTAGGGGAGCATGAGTTATTATTGTTGACATTACCCTTGAGGTAAAAGGTTGGGAGGCGAAACTATAAGCCCCTATCTTTCTCTGTGTCTGATTAAAACTCCGTAACCACAAGTATCGCGTGAGTGTTAGCAATTATGAAAGACTAAATGATAGTTGAGTATGTGGACTTGTTATTGAGCTCTGATATAGACTCTTTCTGATGTTATGATAAATTGCAATTGCTTCAATGACTGAGCTTATAGTTTGTTAGTTCTCAATAAAGTTTTGGATTCATACTTTTGCATTGTGATTTGTGTCGGTGTCAAAACCGGCGGATCTCGGGTAGGGGGTCCCGAACTGTGCGTCTAGGCGGATGGTAACAGGAGACAAGGGACACGATGTTTTTACCCAGGTTCGGGCCCTCTCGATGGAGGTAAAACCCTACTCCTGCTTGATTAATATTGATGATATGGGTAGTACAAGAGTAGATCTACCACGAGATCAGAGAGGCTAAACCCTGGAAGCTAGCCTATGGTATGATTGTTGTTGTTGTCCTACGGACTAAACCCTCCGGTTTATATAGACACCGGAGGGGGCTAGGGTTACACAGAGTCGGTTACAATGGGAGGAGATCTACACATCCGTATTGCCAAGCTTGCCTTCCACGCCAAGGAAAGTCCCATCCGGACACAGGACGAAGTCTTCAATCTTGTATCTTCATAGTCCGGCCAAAGGTTATACTCCGGCTGTCCGGACACCCCCTAATCCAGGACTCCCTCAGTAGCCCCCGAACCAGGCTTCAATGACGATGAGTCCAGCGCGCAGATTGTCTTTGGCATTGCAAGGCGGGATCTTCTCCAAATTCCGAATACCTGTTAAATAGTGTCCGACTCCTTGTAAATGCTGCACTCCTTGGCTTCCACGCCCAATAATGGCCACCTTCCACGTGTCGAACGAATGTGAAGAGCCAGGGTATTTTTACATTTACCCCCTAGCTATGCAAAATGAGCCTGTCTATTAAAGAGACAGGGATTCAGATCCAAACCACACCACCTTCCCTCAGCGAGCATTCATCGGAGCGCGCCCAAAAGAAATCCATTCCATCATGGCTGATTGACGTAGCTCCTCTTCTCATTCCTCCAGCCCCAAGCCCGGAGATTGGGAGAGGTGTTCCGTCCCGCACAGCCAACTAGTGAAGCTTCAGACCCAGGGATTTCTCCCCTAGCATATATGGTCCCGGTTCGAACCGGGCTCGCCACATACAATGGCGGAGAGCAAGCGGAGATCTTTCCCAGTCCCTCCAAGGGAGAGTGGGTATGCCTCGTTTCTTATTTGATAAGAGGGCTTGAATTTCCAATTCATCCGTTTCTCCAGGGGCTTCTGGAGTTTTACGGCCTCTAGTTGCACAGCCTTACTTCGGCCTCCATACTACATATCGCCGGCTACGTAGACTTTTGCGAGCTATTTTTGGGCTGCGAGGCTCACTTCGCTCTGTGGAAGAAGCTGTTCTGCCTCGTGCCCCGTTCTCAGAGGGGGTCAATATATCAAGTGGGTGGAGCCGAAGTATGGCGCATCGCTGGGACTGGATATCCATCCGGAACCCCAAAGAAGGCATCCGAAGACTGGCCTTCAGAATGGTTTCATATAGAAGACGTCCCTCTGCCGGATCCTATTCGGATCGGCCTTCCCGAGTTCGATAATGCTCCTTTGAAGAAGCGGCTGAGCTGGCGTCCACGGAGCCCCTAGGAGGAAGATGACAGAGACGTTCTTTACCTGATGAGCCGGATGAAGTTGTTGGCTCAATCAGGACTGACCATGATTGAAGTCATGGCAACATGCATCATGCGGGGGGTGCAGCCGCTTCAATATCGCGGCCACCCCATGTGGGATTTCAACGGGGAGGATGACACCACCCGCTGTGGCCGCAAAGGACCGGACTCATCCGCCGCTTTGGAGAAAATCTTGTCCGATTTGTACAAGGGAGAAGAAGAGGAATTCCTCCGCTTCAATCCACATGGCGGATTTTGTATGTACAATCCTCCAAGCTAGGTAAGTCAACGTTTTTTGCGTCCATCCATTCCATATTCCCATAGTTAAATATTTCACCTTGCGAATTCAACGCAGGAGCTGCGTAAGGCAGTAAGGGAGATCAATAGCCCTCCTCCACAACCAGAGGATCCCGAGCGGTCCCTCGACCCGGCCTTCAAAGAGGATCCGACCATATCCGTGGAGCTGATGGATAGGGTATTTTACCAATTAAGCGGCGACGATGCCTTGGTGGCCATTACGGCCGATTACCCTGGGCTGCTCCCAGCTTCACAGGTAACTGAGACCGAAGTCCCAACAAAAGGATTAGTCCTTGTGTACTTTGCTCACCGTATACCAACGATGTTTTACAGGGAAGGCCCTTGGGACGCCATGCCGAGCCTGCGGCGACTAGCCAACAAGGGGCTCCGAGGTCGGGCAGGCTAAAAAGGAACGCAATCCGGACTGAGACACCGGCACAGAGGTATGGCGTGCCACCTC
Organism: Triticum aestivum; assembly: GCF_018294505.1. Classification (NCBI taxonomy): domain Eukaryota; kingdom Viridiplantae; phylum Streptophyta; class Magnoliopsida; order Poales; family Poaceae; genus Triticum; species Triticum aestivum. Next base: position 139,112 of record NC_057806.1, read on the forward strand.
ATTCCATGGTATCGTCTTTAAAGACATATTACCGCTCGTGTTTTCTAGGAAGAAGAACGCTCGCCGGACTATATCCGGGGAGGTCGCCAATCATGCCTCATCCAGTTGGGCTCCAAGATCGGACACGGAAGCGGAAGCGAGTACGAGGCGCCCGTCGGATGCTCCTCCAATAGAGGATGCAGACAGAATGTCCGCCACAAATTCCGAGGTGGAGAGCGCCATGAACCATATGCGTCGCCGAGCCGTTCTCCGTGATGCTTGCTTCTCCCAAGAGGCATTTGACGCCTTCAACTCGGGAGATGCGTACCTCCGTGCTGCTCAAAATGGTCTAGCCAGAGCCACAGAGCAGTATGTAAAGGATATATGGGTGAGAAATTTTGATGATTATATATATCGGTAGCCCCTGAGACTTGAAACAGTTAGAATAACTGATTTAAGGATCATTTGTTATGCAGGTTCTTACAGAAAAGAATACCCAACTGTCCCATGAGCTTGAAGAGTGCAAAGCCCAACTTCAGGCCGCACTGGCCGCAGGAGAGGAGCCCAAGAAGACCCCCTCTGGTAATATATGTTTCAAATGATAGGTATCATGTAGAGTGCGGCGTATATTCGAATTTGACAATAAAATTGTAGATGACGCCAGAGTAAATCCGGATGAGCAACACCTCCTACGCCGGCTAAAGGCCGGCGAGAGCGTGCTTACGAGGGTTAGGCAGGAGAAGAATGATCTCCTGGATGCCAACACCCAGCTGGGCGTGGAACTAAAGGATGTTCGTGCCCAACTATCAGACTTCGTGAAGGAGAATCAGCGGCTTCGACCCGGCATTTTCAGTAAGTGCTTGAACGAACTTTGAAGAAGAGTTCGGCGAAGAAGTTGACTAATAGAGTTATGTCTGTAGGTATGCTAAAAGGTCGCCCCGCGGAGGAAATGCCCGGTTTTACGGGTGACCTTCTGCCCGAGCTCTCACAACTGCATGAACGAGTTCGGCAGGTGATGCAAGGCGTTCGTCTCCGTGCCCGAAGGCCTTGGAGAGCTTGCGGAAAAGCTGAAGGGAGCGCGGCGGCGGTTCCGATTATGGAAGATATCGACCTGCCGTCAAGGTGCCAGGGAAGCCTGGGCCATGGTGAAGATGCGGTATATCAATTCTGACCCAAACCACATGGCCGAGGTCGGACCTGTGGGGCCCGATGGGAAAGAAATCCCTGTTAGTCTAGTATACGGACAAGTAGAATTGGCCGCCAAGTATTCCCAACAGGATTGTAGGTTAGACAGCCTGTTGGATGGTATAGAAGAAGAATTTAGTCAGTCAAAGTGACTATGTAATTGAAGTGACATTAATAATGCCTTCTAGCCGGATTGTAGATCATTTGTCATGGCGGACCTTTTTGCTTCGACCTCTGGACCCGATAGTCCAGAGTGAATCCGAATACCCTCTCGGTTATGAAAAACCGGGGCATGTGTGGAAACCAGGCGTAGGGGTCATTAGTGCTTGAACAGACAAGTGCCCAACTAGTTATGTTATATTACATGGTTAGTAAGAAACATCTTCCAAGGATAATAGTTCCGTTAGGGGTTCCTTTCCCTGGGTATGCATGCCCTAAAGTGCATGTCCGGACTGCGAAAAGAATCGCAGGAAAAAAACATCTGGGGGCATATATAAAAAATAGGTAAACAATCGTCTTTTGTTCACTGACCGAATATTCCCTTAAGAATGCTAGCTTTCGGCTTCACCCAGTCTGAGGTACACATCCGGCTGACCCGGCAATAACAATCGCAGATGTGCTCCCCTTATGCCCTAGCCGAATTAACAGGAACGTAGGGCATAAATACAAGAGCCAGGCAACCCAGCTTGGCCAAAACTTAAGTCATATCGATGCATATAATGGTGAATAAAAGGTACATGCAGAAGGATAACACATGTGTTGGGCATGAAGCCCGTATAAATAAATAAGCTTCTGTGAAAGAAGCCCCCAGGTATAATGAGCGCAGATAGCGCATCAGTTGTGTGCAAACAAAGCACAAATTGGCCCTTAAAGGCTGTGGGAGAAAAGAAGGGGAGAGGGAGAAAAAATAAAAGACAGAAAGTGTATAAAAGTGGATAGAGGAAGGAGACAAACACAGAGTCCGACACTAGGCATAGAATCTTCGGAGTCTGGCTGCGTTCCATGGGTTCGGCTCGAGTCGATTATCTGATGCACCCCGCAGACGGTACGCTCCACTAGTCAGAACTTGGTCAATAATGAAGGGAGCCTCCCATTTGGGCTTGAGTTTGTCCTTTTTGTTCTCCGGCAGGCGTAGAACTAATTTGTCCACATTATAAGTTTTGGCCCGTACTTCTCTGCTTTGGTATCTTCGAGCCTGCTGTTGATAGAATGCGGAACAGGCTTTTGCCACGTCACGCACCTCCTCCAGGGCATCCAAACTGTCCTGCCGATCGAGCTTGGCTTCTCTTTCTTCGTACATGCGCACTCGAGGTGAGGCATGAATTATGTCGCAGGGCAGAACCGCCTCTGCGCCGTATACCATAAAGAATGGTGTGTATCCGGTAGTGCGATTCAGCGTGGTCTTCAACCCCCAGAGTACGGAGTCGAGCTCCTCTACCCAGTGCGTGGTAGATTCCTTTAGGGACCGCACTAATCTGGGTTTGATGCCACTCATGATAAGACCATTTGCTCGTTCGACTTGACCATTGGTTTGTGGGTGATAGACGGAGGCATAATTGAGCTTGATGCCCATGTTTTTGCACCAAGTTTTACCTCGTCGGCCGTGAAGTTCGTGCCGTTACCAGTGATGATGCTGTGGGGGACGCCATAACGGTGTACGACCCCGGATATGAAATCTATCACCAGTCCGGATTCGGCCGTCTTAACAGGCTTGGCTTCTATCCATTTGGTGAATTTTTCCACCATGACCAGCAAGTATTTTTTCTTGTGGGTTCCTCCTTTAAGGGGTCCCACCATGTCGAGCCCCCAGACCGCGAAGGTCCAGGTAATGGGGATTGTGTGGAGGGCGGTGAGTGTCATATGGCTTTGATTTGCAAAAAGTTGGTAACCCACGCAGCGTTGGACCAGGTCCAGTGCATCTGCCCGGGCCGTAGGCCAGTAAAAACCTATACAGAAGGCCTTGCTTACAAGGGCCCGGGCTGCTGCGTGGTGGCCGCCGAGTCCGGCATGAATTTCTGCCAGAAGCTTCCGCCCCTCTTCTTCGGAGATGCACCTTTGAAGGACTCCGGTGGTGCTTTTCTTATAAAGCTCTCCCTCGTGGACCATGTAGGCTTTAGATCGCCGCACTATGCAGGGTGCCTCGTTTTGGTCCTCGGGGAGTTCCTGCCTAGTTAGGTAGGCCAGGAATGGTTCTGTCCACGGGGCGATGGCGACCATTATAACGTGGGCTGAAGATGTTATTTCGGTGGCAGTGCCTCCGATTATGTCAGAGTGTTCAGAATCGGGCATTGCGGCTGGGTCCGGTCTGTTGTTACCAATGTCCCATTCCCATATCACGGATGGCTTGAAAAGTCTCTCCAAAAAGATGTTAGGGGGGACCGCATCGCGTTTTGTGCCGATGCGTGCTAGGACGTCTGCCGCCTGATTGTTTTCCCTGGGCTACATGGTGAAATTCGAGCCCCTCGAACCGAGCTGACATTTTTAGGACGGCGTTGCGATATGCCGCCATTTTTGGATCTTTGGCATCAAAGTCTCCATTTATTTGGGATATAGCGAGGTTCGAATCCCCCCGCACCTCTAGGTGTTGAATGCCCATGGATACTGCCATTCGGAGACCATGTAGAAGGGCCTCGTATTTGGCTGCGTTGTTGGAGTCTGTGTACATTATATGGAGCATGTATTGAACTGTGTCTCCGGTTGGGGACGTCAGGACGACGCCAGCCCCCAGACAAGCCAGCATTTTGGAGCCGTCGAAGTGCATGATCTAGTTGGAATATGCGTCGTACTCTTTAGGGAGTTCGGCTTCCGTCCATTCGGTGACAAAGTCGGCCAACACCCGCGACTTAATGGCTCGCCGTGGCTTGTAGGTTATGTCGAACGGGAGGAGCTCAATGGCCCATTTGGCAATCCGGCCCGTGGCGTCGCGGTTGTTTATAATATCATTGAGTGGCACTTCCGAGGCTACTGTTATCGAACACTCTTGAAAGTAGTGCTGCAGCTTCTGGGATGCCATGAATACCGCGTATGCTATCTTTTGATAATGCGGGTACCGTGATTTGCATGGGGTAAGGACAGTGGAGACATAGTAGATCGGCTTTTGAAGGGGAAATTTATGTCCGTCCGCAATGTATAATAGCATAGGTTCGCCAATGTTTGGCGCTGGCAGGATTGGGTTGGTTGCTAGTATGGCCTTTATTTCTTCCAATTCGGCAGTGGCGTCATCCGTCCACTCAAAGTGTTCGGTGCGCCGTAGGAGGCGGTAAAGGGGTAATGCCTTTTCTCCCAGGCGGGAGATAAAGCGGCTTAGAGCCGCCACATATCCAGTTAATTTCTGTATTTGTTTGAGGTCCATTGGGATATCCAACTGTGACAGGGCTCAGATCTTGGCCGGATTTGCTTTAATTCCTCCGCCGGATACAATGAAGCCCAGGAGCTTTCCGGCAGGTACACCAAAGACGCATTTTTCTGGGTTGAGCTTGATGTCATATGTTCTAAGGTTATCGAATGTGAGTCTTAAGTCGTCTACTAGAGAGTCGACATGCTTGGTTTTGATGACCACATCATCTACGTATGCCTCCACTGTTTTGCCAGACATGTTTGAATCATGCGCTGATATGTTGCGCTGGCGTTTTTGAGCCCAAAGGGCATTGTGTTGAAGCAGAAGGGGCCGTATGGTGTGATGAATGCCGTTGCGGCTTGGTCGGGCTCCGCCATCTTAATTTTGTGGTAGCCGGAGTATGCGTCGAGGAAACACAATGAATCGTGTCCTGCTGTAGCATCGATAATTTGATCGATGCGGGGGAGGGGGAATGGATCCTTTGGGCAAGCCTTGTTAAGGTCCTTAAAATCGACGCACAGGCGCCAGGATTTGTCCTTCTTTGGTACCATCACCAGGTTTGCTAGCCAGTCCGGATGTTTTATCTCTCTAATGAATCCGGCTTCCAATAAATTAGCTAGTTCCTCTCCCATAGCTTGTCTCTTAGGTTCATAGAAACACCGAAGAGCCTGCTAGACCGGTTTGAATCCCTTTAGGATATTAAGGCTGTGTTCGGCCAGCCTGCGTGGGATTCCTGGCATGTCTGAAGGGTGCCAGGCGAAAATGTCCCAGTTCTCACGTAAGAACTCTCGTAGTGCGGCGTCTACGGCGGGGTTTAGTTGTGCCCCGATGGAAGCTATTTTTGTAGGGTCCGTTGGATGGACTTGGAATTTGACTATTTCATCGGCTGGTTTAAAGGAGGTGGACTTGGATCTCTTATCGAGTATCACATCGTCCCTATTCACCATGGAGCGCAGTGCAGTCAGTTCCTCAGCCGCTAGGGCTTCGGATAATGCCTCGAGGGCCAGTGCGGCTGTCTTGTTTTTGGCGCGGAGTGCTGTGTCCGAATCACTAGCAAGAGTGATAATTCCGTTGGGCCTGGGCATTTTGAGCTTCATGTACCCGTAATGGGGTATGGCTTGGATGATTGTGAATGCCTCCCGCCCTAACAGGGCGAGGTAACCGCTACTGAACGGGGCCACTTGGAACGTAATCTCTTCAGACCTGTAATTCTCCGGCGTGCCGAACACCACATCTAGTGTGATTTTGCCTGTACAACGCGCTTCCCGACTGGGGATTATTCCTCTAAAGGTTGTGCTGCTTCGCTCGATGTGGTTCCAGTCTATTTCCATTTTTTGAAGGGTTTCCTCATAGATGAGGTTTAATCCTCTACCGCCATCCATGAGTACCTTGGTGATTCGAAAGCCGTCCACAATTGGACTGAGGACCAATGCGGCTGGTGCTTGGGCTGCTCGGAATTTAGGTTCGTCACTGGCATTGAAAGTAATAGCTGTGTCACTCCATGGGTTTATTGTTGCCACGGTAGATTTCGACAAAGCTGCGGAGTGTTCACTTTCTCCTATTATTTGGTGCGAAGGTCTCGAAGACTGTTAATACCGTACTAGTATCCCTGGGATGGTGCACTGTGGCTTCTGGAATTAGAAGATCTTCACCACTTTCTGCTACCTACCGGAGTATCCAACATGTTCTAAGGCTATGAGTTGGTATGGCGCCCTCTGTACTGTGAATTTTACAGGGTCCATTGAGCCATCCCTGCAGTACAGTTCCATGCCCTGTAGAGGGTTTTCGCTTTTTGGTGTTTAACCCGGATGTTTGGTGATAATGCACCCTTTTATTTCGAACTGGGATAGTATTTAGGGCCGGATTGTCCCAAAAATTAATTTCGGTTTTCCAGGCACTTTCCGTCGCACAGTACTTTCGTACTATGGACGCCAAGTCGGCAAAGCGTGTAATTTCATGGCGACTTATGTTGTTGAGGATTCCCTTGTCCGTGCAATTATTGCAGAAGAATGAGATTGCGTCTTTCTCGTGGCAGTCCTTGATCCTGTTCATGACCAGGAGGAATCTGGCCCAATAATGGTGTACTGTTTCCTGGGGCTCTTGCCTGATCTGGGAAAGATCGCTTATGTTTGGGTGGGTGGGTGGAATTGAATCCGAATCCTTACCCGATCTGGGATCCGGGGGCCAAGGAGTTTCTAATTCTGGAAATTTCGGTTCTGGGGTGTTGCCCAATAATCCTGGCCCGCTGCCTGACTCTAAGTTCAGGGCTTGGGTGATGTCCTCCCGTGAGCGGGTATCCGGCTTGGAGGGCTCGGGAATCCGGACATAGCTAGTCCTCAAGATAGAGTAAGGGTCGCTGCATTGTTCCTCCACCACCGCAACGTGATGGGTGACCTGGGGAGAGTTAATCTCTCTCAGATCGGTTTTGGGCCCAATCTGATCGTAGTCCGTAGCGACTCCCAGGGCGGCGATGCGATCCAAGAGATCGTTTAGGGAAGAGAGCTCTATTGTATCTAACTGCTCGACGAGTTCCGAGTGGACGTGGAGATTGCTTTCGATGACCCGAGAGGTCATCGTCGGCGCAGCGGCCGAACAGGCGGTCATGAGGAAACCACCTAGCCGGAGAGTTTGGCCGACAGCCAAAGCTCCCTTAGCAACAGTGACGTCTTTAAAGACGAGACGAGGCATCCTTCCTTCTGGCGACGGCACAGTGGAACTCTCAATGAAAGCACCAATGTCGGTGTCAAAACCGGCGGATCTCGGGTAGGGGGTCCCGAACTGTGCGTCTAGGCGGATGGTAACAGGAGACAAGGGACACGATGTTTTTACCCAGGTTCGGGCCCTCTCGATGGAGGTAAAACCCTACTCCTTCTTGATTAATATTGATGATACGGGTAGTACAAGAGTAGATCTACCACGAGATCAGAGAGGCTAAACCCTAGAAGCTAGCCTATGGTATGATTGCTGTTGTTGTCCTACGGACTAAACCCTCCGGTTTATATCGACATCAGAGGGGGCTAGGGTTACACAGAGTCGGTTACAATGGGAGGAGATCTACACATCCGTATTGCCAAGCTTGCCTTCCACGCCAAGGAAAGTCCCATCCGGACACAGGACGAAGTCTTCAATCTTGTATCTTCATAGTCTGACCAAAGGTTATAGTCCGGCTGTCCGGACACCCCCTAATCGAGGACTCCCTCAATTTGATTATTACTTGAGCATAAGAAATCATATGAAAATATCTATATATGTTGCTGTTATGAGAATAATCATGTTGCCTTCATGTCCGTATTTTCTTTTTATCGACACCTCTACCTCTAAACATGGGGACATATTTATCGTTATCGGCTTCCGCTTGAGGACAAGCGAGGTCTAAGCTTGGGGGAGTTGATACGTACATTTTGCATGATGCTTTTATATCGATATTTGTGGCATTATGGGCTGTTATTTCACATTATGTCACAATACTTATGCCTATTCTCTCTTATTTTACAAGGTTTACATAAGGAGGGAGGATGCCGGCAGCTGGAATTCTGGGCTGGAAAAGGAGCAAACATTAGGCACCTATTCTGCACAACTCCAAAAGTCCTAAAACTTCACGGAAGTCATTTTGGGAATTAATAAAAAATATCTAGTGGAAGAAGTTCACCAGAGGGGGGCCCACCTGTCCACGAGGGTGGGGGCGCGCCCTACCCCCCAGGGCGCGCCCCCCTACCTCGTGGGCCCCCCTGTTGGTCCTTCGATGCCCATCTTCTGCTATATGAGGTCTTTCGTCGAGGAAAAAATCATAAGCAACCTTTCGGGACGAGACTCCGCCGCCATGAGGCGGAACCTTGGCAGAACCAATTTAGGGCTCCGGCAGAGCTATTCTTCCGGGGACACTTCCCTTCGGGAGGGGGAAATCATCACCATCGTCATCACCAACGCTCCTCTCATCGGGAGAGGGCAATCTCCATCAACATCTTCACCAGCACCATCTCATCTCAAAACCCTAGTTCATCTCTTGTATCCAATTCTTGTCTCCAAAGTCCGGGATTGGTACTAGTAGGTTGCTAGTAGTGTTGATTACTCCTTGTATTTGATGCTAGTTGGTTTATTTGGTGGAAGATCATATGTTCAGATCCTTTATGCATATTATTACCCCTCTGATTATGAACATGAATATGCTTTGTGAGTAGTTACGTTTGTTCCTGAGGACATGGTAGAAGTCTTGCTATTAGTAGTCATGTGAATTTGGTATTCGTTCAATATTTTGATGAGATGTATGTTGTCTAGCCTCTAGTGGTGTTATGTGAACGTCGACTACATAACACTTCACCATTATTTGGGCCTAGAGGAAGGCATTGGGAAGTAATAAGTAGATGATGGGTTGCTAGAGTGATAGAAGCTTAAACCCTAGTTTATGTGTTGCTTCATAAGGGGCTGATTTGGATCCACATGTTTCATGCTATGGTTAGGTTTACCTTAATACTTTTGTTGTAGTTGCGGATGCTTGCAATAGAGGTTAATCATAAGTGGGATGCTTGTTCAAGTAAGAACAACACCCAAGCACCGGTCCACCCACATATCAAATTATCAAAGTACCGAACGCGAGTCATATGAACGTGATGAAAACTAGCTTGACGATATTCCCATGTGTCCTCGGGAGCGCTTTTCCTATTATAAGAGTTTGTTCAGGCTTGTCCTTTCCTACAAAAAGGATTGGGCCACCTTGCTGCACTTTATTTACTTTTGTTACTTGTTGCTCGTTACAAATTATCTTATCACGAAACTATCTGTTACCACTTATTTCAGTACTTGCAGTGAATACCTTGCTGAAAACCGCTTGTCATTTCCTCCTGCTCCTCATTGGGTTTGACACTCTTACTTATCAAAAGGAATACTATAGATCCCCTATACTTGTTGGTCATCATGCACCCCCCTCTTTCAAAGGGGGCTGTTCGCCCAGAGCCATATGGGTCTCCGGAATTGTGTTGCTGAGGGCCAAACTGGATGCGGCCCTCTTCGCTAGTCTCCATGGGGATCGTCTCCCCCATGTGTCCGGCAGTGGATGTCTCGCCTTTTGGCACCTCCCGGACAACGTCCTGGGCTCCTCCCTTCGGAGCAGTCCTCTGGGACAGCACTTCGGTGTCGTCCCTGGCACCGGGGGAGTAAGTAGGTGGTGGCGACTGGCTCGCCATCTTTGATGGAGCCAACGAACCTCCAGATGAGGATCGCTAGATTAGGTCACGGGCCGGACTGCAATAGTACTGTTAACTACATCAAGATAATGGAGAGAAAGGGCTGGATGTGCGCACGAGCGAGCCCTGTCACTTATGATGCGGTCTGGAGCTTAGTGCGGGGGCGTCGTTCCGGACTACTGTCAACGTCCCACGTGGTGTTGACCGCTGGAACGCCCTTCCCCTTCTTGGTCGCCTGCACCTCCAGATGCGCCGGAGCCGCCCTCTTCTTCTTCCTCTCCTCATGGGGAGGATTGTTTTCTTCCTCCTCCTCCTCTTCCTCGTCATTGTCCTCAGGGACAGAGGAATGAGTTTCATCGTCTTTGGACGCCACGTCCGAAGTCCCCTTACGACGGAGGCCACTCTTGGCCTTATTCTCCGGCGCCTTATATGGCGCCGGCACCAGCATCTTCGCTAGACGCGGGATGAATGGTTCTTCAGGCAGCGGAGATGGACACTGGATCTGCTTCGCCCTCTCCATCCAGTCCTGAAGGAACCGTAATAAAAGCTCAGACATCATCCTCGAAACAATGAGGTTGGGGATATGTCAGAAATAACATACCTTGCTGGCGGGGTGTGTACAATCGTGACCACCGTCTGAATCTGTGGCCGGTGGCTTCTCGTTGCCCTTAAAAAGCAACTTCTAGGCGCCTTCAAGAGTAGTCTCGAAGAGCCTTACCAAGGTCTGGTGCTTCTTCGAATTGAACTCCCACAGAGGGCGGCTTCGGCGCTGGCACGGAAGAATCCGACAAATTAACATCACCTGGATCATGTCGACGAGCTTGACATTCTTGGTCACCATGCTTTGAATGCGCGTTTGCAATGCTATCAGCTCGTCAGGTGAACACCAGTCCGGACTCTTCTCGACCCAGGAGGTGAGTCGCATAGGTGCGCTAGAGCGGAATTTGGTAGTTGCGGCCCAGGTAGTGCCGCGTGGTTCTGTGATGTAGAACCACTATTTCTGCCACTCCTTTACCGTATCCACAAAGGTGCCCTTGGGCCAGGAGACATTGGACAGCTTGCTCACCATGGCTCCTCTGCACTCCGCGTGCTGGCCATCCACCACCTTCGGATTTACATTGAAGACTTTGAGCCACAACCCGAAGTGGGGCTGGATGCGGAGGAAAGCCTCACACACGATGATAAACGCCGAGATGTTGTGGAAGGAATTCGGGGACAGATCATGGAGATCTATCCCGTAATAATACATCATCCAGCGGACGAAAGGGTGGAGTAGAAACCCCAGCCTGCGGAAGAAATGAGGAAGGAATACTACCCTCTCGTTGGGCTCTGGCGTGGGGACAATTTGTCCCTCGGCCGGTAAGCGGTGGGCGATCCCCTTCGCCAAATATCCGGCCGCTCGGAGCTCAGTAATGTCCTCCTCCTTGACGGAGGAGACCATCCACTTGCCCTGACCACCGAATCCGGACATGGTTGCTTGAGTGGAAAGGAGATGAGAACTTGGGTGCTGGAGCTAGAGATCGGGAAGGCGGAGACAGATAGAGAGAGAGAGCATGAGAAGAGGAAGAGGGAATCCTTATCCCCTTATAAAGGCAGAAAATATTAAACGCCTCCTCACCCGCCTTAAGATTCGCCTATTCCCAAGGGCTGTATAAACGACACGATTGAGTTACCCATGCCCGCATTGATGAGAGTCCCGCAATAAGGGGACACGATCTCTGCTTCGACAAGACGTGCCAATAGCAACCGCGTCTCGAAACATGGGATGGCAGATGAAAAACGGTTCGAAATTATAACCGGACAGATACGATGTCGTGTAGCTGTCAACAGATTAGATTCGTGCGAATATTATATTCCCTCTGCGGTTGTGTATGGTGTATAACAGGTCCGAATACAATAATCGCGTCCGAAGACTATCTTGGAGTTCAGAGAAAGGGGAACCCGCCTTGCAATGCCGAAGACAATCTGCGTGCCGGACTCCTCGTCATTGAAGCCAGGTTCAGGGGCTACTGAGGGAGTCCTGGACTAAGGGGTCCTCGAGTGTTTGGCCTGTTATTCATTGGGCCGGACTGATGGGCTATGAAGATATGAAGGCCGAAGACTATACCCGTGTCCGGATTGGACTTTTCTTGGCGTGGAAGGCAAGCTAGGCGACCAGCTGTGAAGATTCCTTCTTATGTAACCGACTCCATATAACCCTAGATCTCTCCGGTGTCTATATAAACCGGAGAGCATAGTCCGGATAGGCGACATTCATTACCATATACACATAGGCTAGACTTCTAGGGTTTTAGCCATTACGATCTCGTGGTAGATCAACTCTTGTAACACTCATATTCATCAAGATCAATCAAGCAGTAAGTAGGGTATTACCTCCATAAAGAGGGCCCGAACCCGGGTAAACATCGTGTCCCCCTCTCCTGTTACCATCGATCCTAGACGCACAGTTCGGGACCCCCTACCCGAGATCCACCGGTTTTGACACCGACAGCTAGCGTTATACTAACAACAAAAAGTGAATAAGAGAATGGGAGTCCCATTCGGACAGTGGATGCACCAGTACGATGTACCTCCACAGACGCATAGAGTGGTGAGGGAGGTATGGTTGCCCAGAGCAACAAATATCCAGGCAGCATATGTGGATTACGTCCCAATTTTGTTATGCTTAGCCACCTTTTTCCTATGTGAGGACAACAAACCAAACGACCAGGTCATTCTCTATTGCGTTGTCATGCCTTTCTACCCTTCTTCAACCAAGAGACACGAGACTCGTTCCTTAGCTACTGATTTTCCCCTTTCCAACCTAGATGCAGGTTCGATGCGTAAACTCTTGGACAGTACAGTCTCCCTTCCTTTCCTTATTCAACCCAGGCATGGATTAGTCTGCATGAAGTAGGGTTTCCTTTAATAGTGCAAATTAAGGTTTTCGTCTGCGTGACCAGCAGAGCAGAGGATAGCAAATTGGGAAGATGGTGGAGTGAAAAAGATCCACATGCAGCGACGTGGCAGATGGGGCAATAGAACAAGGGTATGGTTCGAAAAGAGGTAGCACACCTAAGGGTTGGCGGGAAGTGGCTTCGCTCGTGGTTGTCGTCCTTCGCACGCACTACAACAGCGAGCTTGGGGACAGAGGCCATCACGCGCGGGCGCTAGGTCTGAGAGGATGGCCTTGTCATCAGTGCGTGACCTCTCTCGCCGTCGATGAGTGCGTCAATGCTGCACGTCCTTTTCTTCCCCGGTGGATATGTGACCACCAGTGTGGAGGGAGAGAGAGGACGTCTTTTTTAGATCTGGAGAGAGGGTGATACTGTGAGAAGCAAGTGGGCAGCCCTTAGCAAGAAAGCTTTGAAGCTCCAGCCTATATATCTTTTTTATACTACTAGTACTAGAGGTGGAGTACTGGTAGAGTAGTTTATATTTTCCCTACAAACGGTACTAGTTAGTCGTGCTTCAAAACTGAATGGCACGCCATTAAAAAATTAAAGTCAAGAAATAATATGGCACTTCGGGCCAACGCGGCCAGATCACATTTTGCACGAGAAATTACACACCATGTTTCGTTGACATGTGGTCCCGTTCCAACATGTCAGTGAGACGACGACGAGTCTTTTGTACAATTTCCGAAAGGACGTGTAGGCCGGGGCGCCTCTTCGTGTACCGTGGCAACCGACTCTTCGCCTGTCCTCTCGATTTGGAACTGTTGTCGCACGCTCTTCCTCCCTCCTCCATTTGCCTTCACCCTTCCTTTTGCCATTGTTCGATCATCTTCTCCATGGAGGGAACAAGCTGGAAACAACCCTGTTATTCTTGCCCTGATCTGAAAGATGACGTGGTGGGGGAACTCATTGATCGGTGCGACGTCATCACCTCGGCTAGCATGGCAGGTTCGTTCAAGAACATTCTCGACTCAACTAATAACATCATTACAAGGAACCCAAGGGTCCAGGAGCGGTTTGATCTCCCTTATCTTCTTCGCTATAAGCCTATTCGCATGGGTGCGGACGACGGAGGCCTCGCCTTGTGCAAGTTGATGCCGCTTGCTAATGATACGTGTGATGCCAAGATGCCATCGCTTAAGGGTAAGGCCTGGGCTGGCGCAAATGGATATTGGGTTGTTTATATTGGGTACAATTGCGAGTGGGAACTTGTGAATGTGTACACTCGTTAGCGGATTCCACTTCCAAAAATCTCAGAGTGCCCTGAGGTTGAGCACACAGATGATCTACGTATGTTCAAATACGATCATGGTGGCTATCGTCTACGGAAGATAGCAATTTGTCGAGTTCTCAACCGCTCTTGGAATTACGAGAACTATGAAGTTGTTGCTATATTCGACAAGCTTGTTGCCGTTGTTACTGATTCCACGGTTCGTCCATGGATATTGCTCAAAAATCAGTTTCTGTACACGGATGATGAGTACTATGATGCAATTAAATACGAGGATCTTGTGTTTGCTTCCACCACTCATGGCATTGTTTTTGCATGGGATCCTCGTTGTTTTGGTACATTTGTCTTCCACCGTAATTATGATTGTTTCATCCACATGCATGCGGGTTAGCAAGTTTCCCTTTACTAATTAACCTTCTTCTTGTGTTTCCAAGGTCCTGTGAACATTCCACCACCTATACTTGAAAATTTTTATAACCAAGGGGGAGATGACAATGGTGATGATCACGATCATGACGACGAGCATGACTTATATACTCAGTGGCGGCTGGCAACTAATTCCGATGGATTACCTCTTCTTGTCTGTATACAGTGCACTGAGATTGTTACTACTGAGGGAGCACGTGTTGTCTCCCATGGTCGCCCTCTCTGGACCTATTCCAACACCCGTTGCAGGATATTCGGGATGGATACTGGTGTGCTAGAGCCAACACCTTCTCCCTGGTACAATATTGATAGTCTTGGAGAAAACTCGCTCTTCCTTGGACCAAACTATCCAATGATGGTTAAAGGCGATCAAGCTGCTGTTGACACACGTTCTACCATTTATGAGAAGCAACTGTATCTATACCTCGGACATTGCGGTGGTTCCCTACCCTGCTCCTGATATATGCCGCTTCAGCCTGGATGATCAGTCCTGCGTTGCTCTCGATATTGACAATAGCTAGCCCTTCCCAGAGCACCTATGGTTCAAAGCAAGCATTTCCAACGCCAAGGATTGGTTGAGTTGAAATTCATTTCATTGCTTGTTATTTGTTGTGTGATGAAAATTTCAGTATTTACTAGAATGTTTTGTTGGAAATAATCTATAATCCAACATGTATCATCGTTGTCGTAGTGTGTTGATGACTTGTTGTATGTAATGAATGGTACATTTGCAAATGCGTGTCATGGACTCAATTTATGAATGGTTTTCGAGTCACTTCTTGGAGTGTGAGTACCATAGTAGTATAGCCAGCATTCGGTTAGTATATGAAGTTGCCACATCACATAGAGCCAACCTAATATTGGAGAACCAGATCTGAGATGCCACGTGTACCAGATGAATGACTCCAAGTTCGACCACCGTGATGCTAGGTGCGAGCCGAGGAACACTGTTGGAGAGACACCCCTCATAATTTTCCTACATTGGTCATTTGATTCATAGGATAGAATGCTATATGATTTTTTCCTATGTAATCATGTTTTAATTGGCAATCTAGCATCCACTCCAACTTTTGTTTCACTTCCTTTGATCCTACGAAGAGAGTACTTGCTCTAAATGATGTGCCGCTGCAAGAGCCGCCTATATTAATTAACCATGCTCTAAAAAGGTGGACCAACTTTGGCCATAGTAGTACTGTAGGTTAGTAGGTGACCTTGCGCTTGGCTCTTCTCCTCTTTCGGAAGTCGAACAATAATGATGGTACTACTTCTGGCAATCTGACACCAAATGAACTGCTGCACGTCCACCGCTTGTAAGCAAAAGTTTCTCCTCGTGCTGTGAGCCACCGCACACGTGTTGGCGAGGGAGAAGGCGTAGTAAGCAAGCTTCTCGTCGTTCTGTGAGTTGACGGGACACATCAAAGTTACGTATTTATTAGTACTCTCTTCAAAAAGGGCCGACCATGTCCATGGCTACCATCCCATTCTCTGTCATTGAGTACGTGCACTATTCACGTGTCATCGAGGAGAAAAAATATTGCGTAGTACTAGGTGCCATCGAAGTGCACGACTCACTTACGCACCGCATATCTCCATTTTCTTGCATGACACGCCACCTTGATGCTAGATGTCCCGCGTGTCATGGAGGCATATAGTATGATTTTGTAAAATGGAGGCATATAGATGTCCCCGTGCCGGCAACAGGATGAACAAAGCTCATGTCTTAAACGAAAGAGTGGAAGAACATAGATTCCCGACAACCGAGAAGTAGCTACAAACCTTGGGGTGGAGCGTCTGCACTCATAATTTTTTATATTATTCAGCGATATAAAATCAACCAAATCTCTCCACGTTCTATACCATTCTATGATATGAGAATAACTTTGAACGTAAGCCATTGATTCACTCTATCCAATGGTCATAGTTGGAAAATCCAAACAAAACCAAGCATTGGATCAACTCTTTTTTCGAGATCAACTCTTTTAGCACTTAGATTGTTGCCACCTGCCCACCTAGCTGTTGGGGAACGTAGTAATTTCAAAATTTTCCTACACACATGCAAGATCATGGTGATGCATAGCAACGAGAGGGGAGAGTGTTGTCTACGTACCCTCATAGACCGAAAGCGGAAGCGTTAGCACAACGCGGTTGATGTAGTCATACGTCTTCACGATCCGACCGATCAAGTACCGAACGTACGACACCTCCGAGTTCAGCACACGTTCAGCCCGATGACGTCCCTCAAACTCCGATCCAACCGAGTGTTGAGGGAGAGTTTCGTCAGCACGACGGCGTGGCGACGATGTTGATGTTCTACCGACGCAGGGCTTCGCCTAAGCACCGCTACAATATTATCGAGGTGGACCATGGTGGAGGGGGGCACCGCACACGACTAAGAGATCAATGATCAATTGTTGTGTCCATGGGGTGCCCCCCTGCCCCCGTATATAAAGGAGCAAGGGGGAGGCGGCCGGCCTAGGAGGAGGGCGCACCAAGGTGGGAGTAGGGCTCCTCCTTTCCTTGTTGGAGTAGGAGAGAAGGAAAGAGGAGGAGAGGAAGAAGGAAAACAGGGCTGCACCCCTTGTCCAATTCCGACCAGAGCGGGGGGGGGGGGCTCCTTCCTTTTGGCCTCTCTCCTCTATTCCCGTATGGCCCAATAAGGCCCATATACTCCCCGGCGAATTCCCATAACTCTCCGGTAATCCGATAAATACCCGAATCACTCGGAACCTTTCCGATGTCTGAATATAGTCGTCCAATATATCGATCTTTACGTCTCGACCATTTCGAGACTCCTCGTCATGTCACCGATCTCATCCGGGACTCCGAACTCCTTCGGTACATCAAAACACATAAACTCAGAATATAATTGTCATCAAAATGTTAAGCGTGCGGACCCTATGGGTTCGAGAACTATGTATACATGACCGAGACACGTCTCTGGTCAATAACCAATAGCGGAACCTGGATGCTCATATTGGCTCCCACATATTCTATGAAGATCTTTATCGGTCAAACCGCATACCAACATACGTTGTTCCCTTTGTCATCGGTATGTTACTTGCCCGAGATTCGATCGTCGGTATCTCAATACCTAGTTCAATCTCGTTACCGGCAAGTCTCTTTACTCGTTCCATAATACATCATCCCGCAACTAACTCATTAGTTGCAATGCTTGCAAGGCTTAAGTGATGTGCATTACCGAGAGGGCCTAGAGATACCTCTCCGACAATCGGAGTGACAAATCCTAATCTCAAAATACGCCAACCCAACAAGTACCTTCGGAGACACCTATAGAGCACCTTTATAATCACCCAGTTACGTGGTGACGTTTGGTAGCACACAAAGTGTTCCTCCGGTAAACGGGAGTTGCATAATCTCATGGTCATAGGAACATGTATAAGTCATGAAGAAAGCAATAGCAACATACTAAACGATTGAGTGCTAAGCTAACAGAATGGGTCAAGTCAATCACATCATTCTCCTAATGATCTGATCCCGTTAATCAAATGACAACTCATGTCTATGGCTAGGAAACATAACCATCTTTGATCAACGAGCTAGTCAAGTAGAGGCATACTAGTAACACTTTGTTTGTCTATGTATTCACACATGTATTATGTTTCTGGTTAATACGATTCTAGCATGAATAGTAAACATTTATCATGATATAAGGAAATAAATAATAACTTTATTATTGCCTCTAGGGCATATTTCCTCCAGTCTCCCACTTGCACTAGAGTCAATAATCTAGTTCACATCGCCATGTGATTTAACATCACTAGTTCACATCCTTATGTGGTTAACACCCATAGTTCACATCGATATGTGACCAACACCCAAAGGGTTTACTAGAGTCAGTAATCTAGTTCACATCGCTATGTGATTAACACCCAAAGAGTACTAAGGTGTGATCATGTTTTGCTTGTGAGATAATTTTAGTCAACGGGTCTGTCATGTTCAGATCCATAAGTATTTTGCAAATATCTATGTCAACAATGCTCTGCATGGAGCTACTCTAGCTAATTGCTCTCACTTTCAATATGTATCCAGATTGAGACTTAGAGTCATCTGGATCAATGTCAAAACTTGCATCGATGTAACCCTTTACGACGAACCCTTTTTGTCACCTCCATAATGGAGAAATATATCCTTATTCCACTAAGGATAATTTTGACCGCTGTCCACTGATCTACTCCTAGATCACTATTGTACTCCCTTGCCAAAATTAGTGTAGGGTGTACAATAGATCTGGTACACAGCATGGCATACTTTATAGAACCTATAGCCAAGGCATAGGGAATGACTTTCATTCTCTTTCTATCTTCTGCCGTGGTCGGGCTTTGAGTCTTACTCAATTTTATACCTTGTAACACAGGCAAGAACTTTTTATTTGACTGTTCCATTTTGAACTACTTCAAAATCTTGTCAAGGTATGTACTCATTGAAATATTTATCAAGCGTCTTGATCTATCTCTATAGATCTTGATGCTCAATATGTAAGCAGCTTCACCGAGGTCTTTCTTTGAAAAACTCCTTTCAAACACTCCTTTATGCTTTGCAGAATAATTCTACATTATTTCCGATCAACAATATGTCATTCACATATACTTATCAGAAATGTTGTAGTGCTCCCATTCACTTTCTAGTAAATACAGGCTTCACCGCAAGTCTGTATAAAACTATATGCTTTGATCAACTTATCAAAGCGTATATTCCAACTCCGAGATGCTTGCACCAGTCCATAGATGGATCGCTGGAGCTTGCATATTTTGTTAGCACCTTTAGGATTGACAAAACCTTCTGGTTGCATCATATACAACTCTTTTTATAAATCCATTAAGGAATGCAGTTTTGTTTATCCATTTGCCAGATTTCATAAAATGCGGCAATTGCTAACATGATTCGGACAGACTTAAGCATAGATACGAGTGAGAAACTCTCATCGTAGTCAACACCTTGAACTTGTCGAAAACCTTTTTGCGATAATTCTAGCTTTGTAGATAGTAACACTACTATCAGCATCCGTCTTCCTCTTGAAGATCCATTTAATCTCAATGGCTTGCTGATCATTGGGCAAGTCAATCGAAGTCCATACTTTGTTCTCATACATGGATCTCATCGCAGATTTCATGGCCTCAAGCCATTTTGCGGAATCTGGGCTCATCATCACTTCCTCATAGTTCGTAGGTTCGTCATAGTCATGACCTACAGAATAGGATTACCGTACCACTCTGGTGCGGATCTCACTCTGGTTGACCTACGTGGTTCGGTAGTAACTTGATCTAAAGTTACATGATCATCATCATTAGCTTCCTCACTAATTGGTGTAGGAGTCACAGGAACAGATTTCTGTGATGAACTACTTTCCAATAAGGGAGCAGGTACAGTTACCTCATCAAGTTCTACTTTCCTCCCACTCACTTCTTTCGAGAGAAACTCCTTCTCTAGAAAGGATCCATTCTTAGCAACGAATATCTTGCCTTCGGATCTGTGATAGAAGGTGTACCCAACAGTAACTTTTGGGTATCCTATGAAGACACACTTTTCCGATTTGGGTTTGAGCTTATCAGGATGAAACATTTTCACATAAGCATCGCAACCCCAAACTTTAAGAAACGACAACTTTAGTTTCTTGCCAAACCACAGTTCATATGGTGTCATCTCAACGGATTTAGATGGTGCCCTTATTGACGTGAATGCAGATGTCTCTAATGCATAACCCCAAAACTATAGTGGTAAATCGGTAAGAAACATCATAGATTGCACTATATCCAATAATGTACAGTTATGACGTTCGGACACACAATTATGCTGTGGTGTTCTAGGTGGCACGAATTTGTGAAACTATTCCACATTGTTTTAATTGAAGACCAAACTCGTAACTCAAATATTCTCCTCCACGATCAGATCGTAGAAACTTTATTTTCTTGTTACGATGATTTTCAACTTCACTCTGAAATTCTTTGAACTTTTCAAATGTTTCAGACTTATGTTTCATCAAGTAGATATACCCATATCTGCTCAAATCATCTGTGAAGGTTAGAAAATAACGACACCCGCCGCGATCCTTAACACTCATCGGACCGCATACATCAGTATGTATTATTTCCAATAAGTCAGTTGCTCGCTCCATTGTTCCGGAGAACGGAGTTTTAGTCATCTTGCCCATGAGGCATGGTTCACAAGCATCAAATGAATCATAATCACGTGATTCCAAAAACCCGTCAGTATGGAGTTTCTTCATGCGCTTTACACCAATATGACCTAAACGACAGTGCCACAAATAAGTTGCACTATCATTATTAACTTTGCATCTTTTGGCTTCAATATTATGAATATGTGTATCACTACGATCGAGATCCAACAAACCATTTTCATTGGTGTGTATGACCATAGAAGGTTTTTATTCATGTAAACAGAACAACAATTGTTCTCTAACTTAAATGAATAACCGTATTGCAATAAAAATGATCAAATCATATTCATGCTCAATGCAAACACCAAATAACACTTATTTAGGTTCAATACTAATTCCGAAAGTATAAGGAGTCTGTGATGATGATCATATCAATCTTGGAACCACTTCCAACACACATCATCACTTCACCCTTAACTAGTCTCTGTTTATTCTGCAACTCCCGTTTCGAGTTACTAATCTTAGCAACTGAACTAGTATCAAATACTGAGGGGTTGCTATAAACACTAGTAAAGTACACATCAATAACATGTATATCAAATATACCTTTGTTCACTTTGCCATCCTTCTTATCCGCCAAATACTTGGGGCAGTTCCGCTTCCAGTGACCAGTTCCTTTGCGGTAGAAGCACTCAGTCTCAGGCTTAGGTCCAGACTTGGGCTTCTTCACTTGAGCAGCAACTCGCTTGCCGTTCTTCTTGAAGTCCCCCTTCTTCCCTTTGCCCTTATCTTGAAACTAGTGGTCTTGTCAACCATCAACACTTGATGTTTTTCTTGATTTCTACCTTCATCGATTTCAGCATCACGAAGAGCTTGGAAATCATTTCCGTTATCCCTTGCATATTATAGTTCATCACGAAGTTCTACTAACTTGGTGATGATGACTAGAGAATTCTGTCAATCACTATCTTATCTGGAAGATTAACTCCCACTTGATTCAAGCGATTGTAGTACCTAGACAATATGAACACATGCTCACTGCTTGAGCTATTCTCCTCCATCTTTTAGCTATAGAACTTGTTGGAGACTTCATATCTCTCAACTCGGGTCTTTGCTTGAAATGTTAACTTTTATTCCTGGAACATCTCATATGGTCCATGACATTCAAAACGTCTTTGAAGTCCCGATTCTAAGCCATTAAGCATGGTGCACTAAACTATCAAGTAGTCATCATATTGAGCTAGCCAAACGTTCATAATGTCTGCATCTGCTCCTACAATAGGTCTGTCACCTAGCGGTGCATCAAGGACATAATTCTTCTGTGCAGCAATGAGGATAAACCTCAGATCACGGATCCAATCCATATCATTGCTACTAACATTTTTCAACATAGCTTTTCTCTAGGAACATATCAAAAAATAAACAGGGAGCAACAACGTGAGCTATTGATCTACAACATTGTTATGCAAATACTATCAGGACTAAGTTCATGATAAATTAAAGTTCAATTAATCATATGACTTAAGAACTCCCACTTAGATAGACATCCCTCTAATCATCTAAGTGATCACGTGATCCAAATCAACTAAACCAGAACCGATCATCACGTGAAATGGAGTAGTTTTCAATGGTGAACATCAATATGTTGATCATATCTACTATATGATTCATGCTCGACCTTTCGGTCTCAGTGTTCCAAGGCCATATCTGCATATGCTAGGCTCGTCAAGTTTAACCTGAGTATTCTGCGTTTGCAAAACTGGCTTGCACCCGTTGTAGATGGACGCAGAGCTTATCACACTCGATCATCACGTGGTGTCTGGGCACGATGAACTTTGGCAACGGTGCATACTCAGGGAGAATACTTTTATCCTGAAATTTAGTGAGAGATCATCTTATAATGCTACCGTCAATCAAAGCAAGATAAGATGCATAAAAGATAAACATCACATGCAATCAATATAAGTGATATGATATGGCCATCATCATCTTGTGCTTGTGATCTCCATCTCAGAAGCACCATCATGATCACCATCGTCACCGGCGTGACACCTTGATCTCCATCGTAGCATCGTTGTCGTCTCGCCAATCTTATGCTTCTACGACTATCGCTACCGCTTAGTGATAAAGTAAAGCATTACAGGCGATTGCACTGCATACAATAAAGCGACAACCATATGGCTCCTGCCAGTTGCCGATAACTCGGTTACAAAACATGATCATCCCATACAATATTAGTCCCGGTTCAATCCAGAACCGGGACCAACGGGTGCATTGGACCCGGTTCATGAGCCCAGGGGGCCGCCCGGGCCACGTGGGCCATTGGTCCCAGTTCGTCTGGACCCTTTGGTCCCGGTTGGTGGGACGAACCGGGACCAATGGGCCTCGCTCCTGGCCCACCACCATTGGTCTCAGTTGGTGGCATGAACCGGGACCAAAGGCTCCCCTTTAGCCTCGGTTCATGCCACCAACCGGGACTAAAGGGTTTGTCCTCGTTGCGCTCAGAGTTTAGTCCCACCTCGCCAACCGAAGGGCGCTCACACCTGTTTATAAGCCCGTCCCTCTCTGCCTTGTTGAGCTCCTCTCAAAGTGAAAATAGATGCCCCTATACATGGAATTTGACCTAAATTCATAGTGAATTTCTCTGAAATTCATAGAGATTAGTTATGAATTTATGTCGAATTTTCTCTATAGGCGCATCTATGTTCATTTTTAGTAAAGTTAATCACAAACTTGTGATTCACACAAATTTCAAAGAATTCAAATTTTAACTATTCTAATTTGAAAACTAATGGCACTAACAGAAAGTTTATAATTTTTGGTTCCCGGGTTAAGACATACATAGCTGGAGAGGGATCTCTGTGGAGAAAGATTGTAGATAGTAAATATAATACTAAAAATCCTAATATTCTGTGTTGTAGAGACCCACACCCTTCCCAGTTCTGGAAGAGTTTTATGTGGGCCCTGCAGGCAGTGAAGATGTGGTATGAATGGCAAATAGTTGATGGTAGATTGGTTAGATTATGGGAAGATACCTGGTTTGGTAACACTCCCCTGGCCACACAGTACTAGGACCTATATGTTTTGGTTAATGAAAAGAATAAAACCATTGCAGATCTCTGGGATGGACAGGAGCTCAAATGCACCTTTAGAAGGACCTTCTCGGATGAACTGATGTTACAATGATTTGAATTGATTGAAATACTTTCCCTGACTGACTTTACTCAGGGGACATACTCTTTTATTTGGAAGAGTATGAGTCTAAAGGAGTTTATTCTTCTAAGTCTCTATATGCTATTGTTAATTTCAGGGGGGGTGCAGCCTATTTACCTCCCTGCTTTCTGGAATGTGAAAGTACCACCTAGAGTTCAAGGGTTTTTGTGGCTTTTTTCTCAGAATAAAATCATGACTTGTGATAATTTGAGGAAAAGAGGCATAGCAAAACCACTAGAATGTGTTTTTTTGCAAAGAGATTGAGGCATAGATGTTGCTGAGTTTGGTGTGTGTTAGCTTAAGGTTGGTGACCCGAGGTTTGTAGTTCCAGGTGGCAAGTTACTTTGGTGGTTCTGTTATTTCAAGTGTTGGCGTTTGTGGGAGGAGGCATGATGCTTCTTCTCTCTGAGTCCGTTTCTTTATTTTGTCCTGTTGAGTCCTGGTTTTGTAAGACTTTTCCTGCTGTGGTTTCTTTCTATATGAAATGGAACCGGGGGGCGATCCCCTGTTTATAATTTTTCTAAAACAAAAAGCAAAAAATAATTAAAAAATGAAAGCAAAAAACAAAAGAAAATAAATAATGCAGAAAACAAAAAAACCAAGAAATAAAATAAAAATAGCAACAATAAGTATTTTGTTGTAAGTAGAAACAAAATAAAATAAATAAAGCAACAAAGAAAACAAAAAAACAAAAAAAGTGTTTTAAAATTTGAAAACTAATGGCATTAACAAAAAGTTTATAATTTTTCTAAAACTAAAAGCAAAAAAGAATTAAAAAATAAAGCAAATAACAAAAGAAAGTAAATAATGCAGAAAACAAAACAAAAAAACTGAAAAATAAAATAAAAATAGAAACAATAAGTATTTTGTTGTAAGTAGAAACAAAATAAAATAAATAAAGCAACAAAGAAAACAAAAAAACAAAAAAAGTGTTTTCAAATTTGAAAACTAATGGCATTAACAAAAAGTTTATAATTTTTCTAAAACTAAAAGAATAAAAAATTAAAAAAATAAAGCAAAAAACAAAAGAAAATAAATAATGCAGAAAAAAACAAAAAAACTGAAAAATAAAATAAAAATAGCAACAATAAGTATTTTGTTGTAAGTAGAAACAAAATAAAATAAATAAAGCAACAAAAAAAACAAAAAAACAAAAAAAGTGTTTTCAAATTTGAAAACTAATGGCATTTACAAAAAGTTTATAATTTTTCTAAAACTAAAAGCATAAAGAATTAATAAATAAAGCAAAAAACAAAAGAAAATAAATAATGCAGAAAACAAAACAAAAAAACTGGAAAAAAATAAAAATAGCAACAATAAGTATTTTGTTGTAAGTAGAAACAAAATAAAATAAATAAAGCAACAAAAAAACAAAAAAGTGCCACCTACTGGGCCCCCACGGCCTGAATATGACTAGAAACCCATCCATGGGCCAGGATTCAGGCCCGCAGGAGGCCCAATAGGCCCACAGGCATAGCAATGACAATTAGGCCCGTAAGCTTGCAATGGAGAGGAGCTTGAGAGGGGTGCGACAGTGGGGCTTATAAACCACTGCGCACCCCTCTAAACTAGCGAGGTGGGACTAAACTTTCAACGCGGGCGCAGCAGCACAAGGCCTTTGGTCCCGGTTGGTGGCACCAACCGGGACTAAAGGGGCATCGGTACCGGTTCGTGGCATCAACCGGGACCAATGCCCACCCTTTAGTTCCGGTTGGCGCCACCAACCGGGACAAAAGGCCGCCGCTTCCCGCCCTTTGGGCTGCCGAAAAGTGGCCTTTGGTCCCGGTTGGTGCCTCCAACCGGGACTAAAGGTGGCATTGGTCCCGGTTTGAGACACGAACCGGGACCAATGCTCGGTCTATATATACAACACTTGTGAAAATTTGGGGTCAGTTCTTCGATCCTGCCCCGACGACGCCGCCAGGCTGCCCCTCTGCGCCTCACCGTCGCTGTCGTCGCCGCGCGCCGTCCCGCGCCGCTTCGACGCCGTCGCTGCCCCGTGCCACCCCGACGTGGCCGCCCTCTTCCCCGACCTCGCCGTCGCCGCCCTCTGCCACGCCTCGTCGCCGTCGCCCAGTGAGCCCCGACCCCTCCCTTCCCCCACGCCGCCGCCCCTGCCTTCTCTGCTTGCCGCGCGCATTCGCCACTGCCCCGGCCTGCTCTGCTTTGCCGCGCGCCGCCGCCGCCTCCCCGACCTGCTCTCTGTTTTTTCTTATTTTTTTTGTAATTCATTGATGTATGTATATATGGATGTTGTATGTATATGTATATATGCAGATGTATGTATGATCCATTGATATGTATGAATTGATGTATGATTTTTTTTTGTTCATAGAATTTTTTTGTCAATTTATGTATATATATGTGCATATTCAGAAAAAAAATTGTGTTGCGATAGTTACATTTAAGGTTAGTTGATTTAATGCATTTGAGGTTATTAGTTCTACTGTTAGTGCATTTTAGGATAGTACATTCTAGGTTAGTGCTTTGAACTAGTTTAATTAGTAGTTGAATTAGTTGATTTAATAAGTACTACTTTATTTTACTATATATACAAGTAGTTTATTTTTAGTTAGTACTACTTTATTTTATTTATAGTAATTAAGTGCTTATATTAGTAGTAGTTGAACTGGTTGATTTAAGAAAACTAGTTTATTTACTATCTATAGAAGTAGTTTATTTTTAGCAAGAAAATTAATAGAACTAGTTTATTTTTTTAGTTAAAGCAATTTTTCCCGCATCGACGTGGACGATGCCTATCCCGCATCCTCGTCGTCGAGTCGGCGGAGGACGACACCTGCTTGACCAGATGGGCCATGTTCGGGACTGGGCTCCGCCGGGGTGGTACTGGGAGGCGCTACCTTCCGGGGGCGTAGCTTGGTGAGGAGCCAGCCCGTCATTGACCCGATCCTTGTTTGGTGGCGGTTGCGTGGGCCAGTGACGGTGCCGAGGCTTCCGGACACTGCAGAGGTGGTACGTCACCGTGTCAGCGAGGAGGACCAGCATGTCCGTCGCTACATGGTTGTGTTGGAGGGCAGGTTCGAGAATACCTGGCAGGTTCTTCAGGGATCTCACTGGAGCTATGATCCTGTGATGGTTCCTTCCCTTTGGGTGTCCACCGCCCGCATCGATACCCGTCGGGCGCTACGGTTCTAGCTGTACCGGCGATATGTATGATAGTATTCGACGTGTATTAGTGATAATATTCGACGATGTACGGACACATGGAGATGATGTAGTTTTTCTTATAATTGAATGCATCCTAATTTGAATACTACTTTATTTTGCGATTTGATTTTTCTTATTGAATGCTCAAATTGGAGAGCACTATGCAAGGCATATGCATATGATTAGTTGAATAATAATGATCTAATTTAGTTTTTGTAGTACATATATTAATTGTACATGTTTAATCTTTTAATTATTAACGTAGGAAATGTCATCATCGGATGATGGAAGTCTCCCGGGGGAGTGCGACTGGTGCCACGACGATCGAGGTCTGTGCGATAGGCCTCACCTGGACGATGATCGGCGCTTCAACATTAAGCTTGAGGAGACCTTCGAAGTTGAAACGGTACGCAACGACGACAAGTGTTTTTTTCATAATTAAGCATGACTTCAACTATTTCAACGTGTAATTTTCATCTTTTTCAATTCGAGTATAGTTTATCCCATGCCATGCAAGACGCTATGTCTTGGAGAGGATGGATTTCGAAGACCATGAAAATTTTGAAACGAAGAAAATTCACCTAAGGACCCATCATGATGTGGATTTTGAAGTAAATCTGTATAATGCTGAGAGCGTAACCCATTTTGGTTGCAAAAATTAGGAAGCATTTTTGAAGATGTATGGTTTTGATGAGGGTATGCTTGTCACCATGGATCTTGGTGATCCTGAAATCGAGCAAGACAATATGGACATTTGGGTCATTGTTGACACGCCTCTAGTTCTACCGCTATGTGAGTTTTGCAAACATAGTTAATTATTAACTAATTTATATTGTTCATTTCAAAATAGTTGACAGCTTATTTTCATTGACAACTTATTTTGAAGTATCGAAGAATGTGCAGAAGATGGTAGATAGAACTTACTACACCGATGGCTTTGAGTTAACTTACAAGGAGAAAAATCATCTAGTTGGATTTTGTAATGATCTCGAGAATTACAATATCTACAATCAAACTCCTGAACATTATGGTCAATACGTGCCACTAGTGCACGTGTTGAACTACGGTAGCTACTATGGAGATACCATGGTAAGATTTTTTACTATTATGACATACGTGCATCTTTTGCATACTTCTATAAAACTAGTACATCATTGCTAACTATGAAGTTATTACTGTGTTTTTCAACAAATAATCCCAGAGGATTGTGTGCCTCATCTGATGTATGCGCATGGTCGCCTTGATGTTTTGAACATATATTCAGGTCATCCTACAAATCTCAACTATCCATACCGGATTTCTAAAAGAAGTGGAGACATGCAAATTAGAGAATGGAAAAAATGTATGGACACTCGTAAAGAGGTTCTTGGACGCAAAAGGAAGCGCAACGCAAGAATTGGAGACATGATGATCTCCATTCTCCATAATGGAGAGTCAGGGTCTATACTGTTTTATGCTATTTTACCTTAAAGAGGGTATTTAGGTCCTACCTAATATTGATGATCATGTGCTAAGAACAATTAAGTAGGGTTGGTTCGATGACTATGAGGATGATGATCGTATGACTTGTTATTGATAACGAGTAGAAGTTGTATCATGATGATTAGTATGACTTATTATTATGATGATGCATGATGTGAGCATGAAGAGTTTTATATATCAGTGGGTGAAATGAACATGGATTGGATTGAAGTGAAGGCAACATGCATGTGGTGCATGTCGAAAGTAGTACTAATCCAAACTTGATCAAGTTAGGATTAATTAGTATTACTTTCGACATGCACCACATGTTGCCTTCACTTCAATCTAAGCCATGTTTAGGCATAGCATAGCATTGGTATAAACCAAGCACGGAGATATAAGAGAGGACACTTCTCTCTATTAGCTAGCTAATAACAAACTAAATTAACCCCCCAAAACCCCCAACCCCCCCCCCTTTCAAAAAAAAACAAAAACCCCAGCCACAGAAATGCTGACGCGTGGAGGCCTATTGTTCCCGGTTGGTGCCACCAACCGGGACCAAAGGCCCTCCTGCCTGGGCTCAGCGCGCAGGCCACGTGGAGGCCCATCTGTCCCGGTTCTTGTTAGAACCGGGACTAAAGGGTCAGGGCATTAGTAACAACCCTTTAGTCCCGGTTCAGGAACCGGGGCAAAAGGCCCTGACGAACCGGGACAATAGGCCCGTTTTTCTACTAGTGGTTGTTGCAAGTTTTATGTGGCTGCTACTGGGCTTAGCAAGAACCGTTCTTACCTACACATCAAAACCACAACGATAGTTTGTCAAGTTGGTGCTGTTTTAACCTTCGCAAGGACCGGGCGTAGCCACACTCGGTTCAACTAAAGTTGGAGAAACTGACACCCGCCAGCCACCTGTGTGCAAAGCACGTCGGTAGAACCAGTCTTGCGTAAGCATACGCGTAATGTCGGTTCGGGCCGCTTCATCCAACAATACCGCCAAACCAAAGTATGACATGCTGGTAAGCAGTATGACTTATATCGCCCACAACTCACTTGTGTTCTACTCGTGCATATAACATCAACGCATAAAACCAGGCTCGGATGCCACTGTTGGGGAACGTAGTAATTTCAAAATTTTCCTACGCACATACAAGATCATGGTGATGCATAGCAACGAGAGGGGAGAGTGTTGTCTACGTACCCTTGTAGACCGAAAGCGGAAGCGTTAGCACAACGCGGTTGATGTAGTCGTACGTCTTCACGATGCGATCGATCAAGTACCGAATGTACGACACATCCGAGTTAAGCGCACGTTCAGCCCGATGACGTCCCTCGAACTCCGATCCAGCCGAGTGTTGAGGGAGAGTTTTGTTAGCACGACGGTGTGGTGACGATGTTGATGTTCTACCGACGCAGGGCTTTGCCTAAGCACCGCTACAGTATTATTGAGGTGGACTATGGTGGAGGGAGGCACTGCACACGGCTAAGAGATCAATGATCAATTGTTGTTTCCATGGGGTGCCCCCTGCCCCGTATATACAGGAGCAAGGGGGAGGCGGCCGGCCTAGGAGGAGGGCGCACCAAGGGGGGAGTCCTACTCCCATCGGGAGTAGGACTCCTCCTTTCCTTGTTGGAGTAGGAGAGAAGGAAAGAGGAGGAGAGGAAGAAGGAAAAGGGGGCTGCACCCCTTGTCCAATTCGGACCAGAGGGGGGGTGCGCGCCTCCTTCCTTTTGGCCTCTCTCCTCTATTCCCGTATGGCCCAATAAGGCCCATATACTCCCCGGTGAATTCCCGTAACTCTCTGATACTCCGATAAATACCCGAATCACTCGGAACCTTTCTGATGTCCGAATACAGTCGTCCAATATATTAATCTTTACGTCTCGACCATTTCGAGACTCCTCGTCATGTCCCCGATCTCATCCGGGACTCCAAACTCCTTCGGTACATCAAAACACATAAACTCATAATATAACTGTCATCGAAACATTAAGCGTGCGGACCCTACGGGTTCGAGAACTATGTAGACATGACTGAGACACGTCTCCGGTCAATAACCAATAGCAGAACCTGGATGCTCATATTGGCTCCCACATATTCTACGAAGATCTTTATCGGTCAAACCGCATAACAACATACGTAGTTCCCTTTGTCATCGGTATGTTACTTGCCCGAGATTCGATCGTCGGTATCTCAATACCTAGTTCAATCTCATTACCGGCAAGTCTCTTTACTCATTCCGTAATACATCATCCCGCAACTAACTCATTAGTTGCAATTCTTGCAAGGCTTAAGTGATGTGCATTACCGAGAGGGCCCAGAGATACCTCTCCGACAATCGGAGTGACAAATCCTAATCTCGAAATAAGCCAACCCAACAAGTACCTTCGGAGACACCTATAGAGCACCTTTATAATCACCCAGTTACGTTGTGACGTTTGGTAGCACACAAAGTGTTCCTCCGGTAAACGGGAGTTGCATAATCTCATAGTCATAGGAACATGTATAAGTCATGAAGAAAGCAATAGCAACATACTAAACGATCGAGCGCTAAGCTAACGGAATGGGTCAAGTCAATCACATCATTCTCCTAATGATGTGATCACGTTAATCAAATGACAACTCATGTCTATGGCTAGGAAACATAACCATCTTTGATCAACGAGCTAGTCAAGTAGAGGCATACTAGTGACACTCTGTTTGTCTATGTATTCACACATGTATTATGTTTCTGATTAATACAATTCTAGCATGAATAATAAACATTTATCATGATATAAGGAAATAAATAATAACTTTATTATTGCCTCTAGGGCATATTTCCTTCACTAGCCCACCTATATATCCGCTCACATGTGATGACCACAGGAGCTATCCATTCAAATTGTATGTTAAAAAAATAAAGGTCGATAACTAATGCGGCACCTCGGGCCAACGCGGCCAGATTGCATTTTGCACGAGAAATTACACACCATGTTTCATTGACATGTGGTCCTATTCCAACATGTCAGTGAGACGACGGCGAGTCCTTTTGTATGATTTTCGAAAGGACGTGTAGGCTGGGGCGCCTCTTCGTGTACCGTGGCGAACTGGCAACCGTCCACCGACTCTTCGCCTTTCCCTCTCGATTTGGAACTGTTGTAGCATGCTCTTCCTCCCTCCTCCATTTGCCTTCACCCTTCCTTCTGCCATTATTCGGTCGTCTTCTCCATGGAGGGAACAAGCCGGAAACGACCCCGTTATTCTTGCCCTGATCTGAAAGATGACGTGGTGGGGGAACTCATTGATCGGTGCGATGTCATCACCTCGGCTAGCATGGCAGGTTCGTTCAAGAACATTCTCAACTCAACTAATAACATCATTACAAGGAACCCAAGGGTCCAGGAGCGGTTTGATCTCCCCTATCTTCTTCGCCGTGACCCTGCTGACTGGCGTGGGGATGAGGGAAGCCTCGCCTTGTGCAAGTTGATGCCGCTTGATAATGATACGTATGATGTTAAGATGCCATTGCTTGAGGGCAAGGCTTGGGCAGGCGCAAATGGAGATTGGGTTGTTTATATTGGGTACAATTGCGAGCGGGAACTTGTGAATGTGTACACTCGTCAGTGGATTCCACTTCCAAAAATCTCCACGTGCCCTGAGGTTGAGCACACAGATGATCTACGTACGTTCAAATATGATCATGGCGACTGTCGTCCACAGAAGATAGCAATTTCTCGAGTTCCCAACCGCTCTTGGAATTACAAGAACTATCAAGTTGTTGCTATCTTCGACAAGTTTGTTGCTGTCCTACGTGGTTCGACTGGATGGATATTGCTCAAAAATCAGTTTCTATACATGGATGTGTACTGTGATGCAATTGAATACGAGGATCTTGTGTTTGCTGCCACCACTCGTGGCACTATTTTTGCATGGGATCCTCATAGTTTCGTTACGTTTGTCTTCCACCGTAATTATGATTGTTTCATCCACATGCATGCGAGTTAGCAAGTTTCCCTTCTGTACTAATTAACCTTCTTCTTGTGTTTCCAAGGTCCTGTGAACATTCCACCATCTATACTTGAAAAAATTTATAACCAAGGGGGAGATGACGATGGTGATGATCACGAGCATGAGGACGAGTAGGGCCCATATGCTCACTGGCGGCTGGCAACTAATTCCAATGGATCACCACTTCTTGTCTGTATACAACCCACTTCTGATGTTACTACTGAGGGAGCAGGTGTTGTCTCCCATGGTCGCACTCTCCGGACCTATTCCAACACCCGTTGCATGGTATTCAGGATGGATACTAGTGTGCTAGCGCCAACACCTTCTCCCTGGTACAGTATTGATAGTCTTGGAGCAAACTCGCTCTTACTTGGACAAAACTATCCAATGATGGTGAAAGGCGATCCAACTGATGTTGACACAACGTTACTACCATTTATGAGAAGCAACTGTATCTATACATCGGACATTGCGGTGGTTCCCTACCCTGGTTGTGATATAGTAGGCCACTTTAGCCTGGATGATCAGTCCTGCGTTGGTCTCGAGATCGACAGTAGCTGGCCCTTCCCATAGAATCACTTGTGGTTCAAAGCAAGCGTTTCCAACGCTGAGGATTGGTTGAGTTGAAGTTCATTTCATTGCTTGTTATTTGTTGTGTGTTGAAAACTTTAGTATTTATAATTTATGCTCGTTGTCGCTGTGGGTTGATGACCTGTTGTAGGTAATAAAATGATATGCCTGTGATAAACTTACTAAATTTATGAATGGCTTTCGAGTCGCTTCTCTGAGTGGGTGCTGCGATGAGGCAAAAATATATTTTCTGAATACATAATTGTACGTGCATTGCAACAGGTTATCGGATGAGGCCAATCAACAATAGTACACTATTTGTACTAGCTTCACATGCTGCACTATGTCTACGTCTACGTACGTAATACAACAAGTTTTAAACTTGAGACCAGCCACCCATCCTCACAAAGAACACTTTTTAACCTAGCACAGACTCCAGGAAATTTGGCCACAGTGTGAGGTGGGCCATAAGTTAATGTGTTCGCTGTACGTAACCAGCACCTCGAATCCTCGATACTACTACTATAAATAGTAGGAGTAGTAGGGTGGCATGGGCCAGAACAAGCATTCACGTCCAGGAGTACGGCACACGCCACCAGCACGACTTCCATCTAACACCATATTTATTGGAGTCCGTGCTACATCAATCTCTTCAACCTCGTCGTTTCTCTAACTCAGCCATTGCGCGGCCGGCGAGGTCGGGTTTGCCGATAGTCGGTTTCCTCAACCGCGGTCCCACTTGTAAGGCCAACTCCAACGCACGACCCCAAACGGACCTCCGTTTTGCCCGGATTCTATCCGTTTGGGTAGGGCAATGAGGTCGTGTTCAGGCCATTTCTCGGATGCAGTGGCCGTGCGCCGAACGCGCGAACGCATCCCGGCCGCGTACATTTTTCTTTGCAAACACATATCTTTTTTTCACCATTGATTTTTTGGTACATGGAAATACATCACCAAAATGTTGACTAGAAAAACAAGAACCACAAGAATACATTTTAGAAGATATCCAACTTCCATAACTAATCCTATAAGTTGGATTAGTGCCTTCTCGATACATTCATTGTTGATCTACGGAGGCTCGATCCTGCGTGCTTCTTTATTCTTCGAGTGTAAAGAAGTAGACGTGTCTAGCCTCTATTCTATCAACAAGTGCACTAGTCTCATCTCTAGCCTCTATGCTAGCTAAAAGTGCTAGAACATCTACTAAATTGCGCTCTATCAATATATCATTGTAGTCTCTTCCCAATACCAAAACTTGCATCCATTCTACACAATAAAATTTTAAGTTAGCACAACTGGTCTAATCCGAGAGCACAACCGAAGATTTGGTTGAGTTCTTCCTCCTTTTGCCGACACGTGGGACATCCAGCATCCAGGTCGTGTCATGCAAGAAAATAGAGTGGTAGTTGAAGCCACGTGATGTGCATCTTGGGTTAAACTGTAAATAGAATCTTACTACTCTTGAGTAACTCCAAAAGTGGCCACCAAAGATCTTTATTGGATTTGTTTTGAATCACCAGCACGTCGAGGTGAAAGATGTGCAGGTTCAGTGGGTCCTCTTGCGTGTTCACTGACATGTGTGACCACATATGAGCAAACAGACGATGGGCTCCGCGCGTCTGTTGGCTGGTTGAGAAGAGAGATAGAGGAGGGCTGATCACGGACTCCAGGAAATTTGTTCTACGTAACCAGCACCTCGATATAGTGGGGTGGCATGGGCCATAACTAGCATTCATGTCTAGCAGTACGGCATACGCCACCCACACGAGTCCCATACGACACAAATTTTCTTGGAGTCTGTGCTACAACCATCTCTTCTCCCTCCTGTTTTCTTAGCCATCGCGCGGTGGGCGGGGTGGGGGTTTGCCGATAGTCGGTTTGCTCAACTGCGATCTCACTTGTAAGTGAAAATGCAACACAGCACGCATTCCCCCTTGAGCGGCATGCCGGACCAACCGTGTGGGAGTGTGACGCGAACACGACAGACTTTTCCGTGTGGGGGTGTGACGCGAACACGACATACGGATCCATCAACGACATCCTCACGCCCTAGTGCACCGGGTCACCAACCAACGCGTGAGGAGCAGCGGCGTTGGTTGCAAGCTCAACGTGCTTCTGAACAATGCCCTCCAAGGTTGCCCTGCGGTCCAAGAAGGCTAGCGTCCTATCGTCCTCCTCTTGCATGTAGTAGTCCTTGTGGATGATTTGCGCGTAGATGTGGGTGATTATGTCGATGGTGTCTTGCTGTGCCAGGCGCTGCGCGGTGAGCGCGACCTCAAGGTGGACATTCTCCGGCACGACGGCGGGCAGTCGCAGGGCCACCAATGCGTCAAATAGGTTGTCACCATATATGCCGTTGAGGGTGGCAGGCATCGCAGAGCGTGGGCGCGTGGGCTGGAGGCGTACGTCAAGGTCGTTCGCGAGCTTCTTGACGACGGTGAACTTGTCGAGGAAGCCGACGAGGACCTCATCGAACAAGGAAAGGAAGCTGTCATCCAAGCGGCCCCTCGCCCTGGTGGCCTCAAGCACTTCCTGGAGATGTTCCTCGGTGCTGGGCCGCAGGCCGGTGTCGTGGACCATCTTGCACAGCCGGCTGATGCTCGCGCTCATCGCCTCCATGGGTCTAGCTTCTAGTCAACTAATCTTGTGATTGGAGTGATCACTCTTGCCCTTGGGTGCGTAGGTGCGTAGGATTTCATAGATTGGACTGGCGGGAGCCTTTATATGAGAAGTGCAGACTGCGTTGAATTCACGTGCATTTTGGCCATCTACTCCTCGCCCCTCTACTGCACCTTCCTTTGGCTGTATGACAGGTTGGCCAGCCAGCCGTTGGTCCCACGTGTCATACACCCAAAGGCAGGTATAGTAAGTCAATGAAGCTGCGTCCCCCTCCGTGCCCGTGCATGCTTTCAATGACTTGAGACTACCAAACATCACATGTAGTGGTTAGTTCATTGCATGTAATCCTATTAAGTAGCAAAAAGACATTAAGTTATATCGCCGATAGGAATAAAACAATACACCATGTATTTATTTACAGAGGGATAGTACATTTTTTGTGACATGCATTACTAGATATTGCTAGTCAAATACTAAATCCAGATGGACGTGGTAGTACTACTAAATCCAGACGGTGGTGCTAGTACTAGTAGTAGTAGTACTACCAATGTAGTAGCACTGTACTACCCGTTGGTCAAATTATTACGTGCTGCTCCTCACAGTGAAGTGACAAGACCCTACACCGGAGATGACACCTGAGTATAGGCGCCGTGTTCGGCATACCATAGTCAGCCTCACCGTCTGTAGTCACTATCATCATGGCTGTAGACCTAGCCTGCTTACATCTAGCCGTGTTCGACATAATTTCCTGTGCGTAGATGCCCGTGCATTGCACGGAACACCAAGATTGGGGGGTGGACGGCGCCGGCAGCGGCCATTCCGCCAGATTTTTCCATGGCCTTCTAGATGTGGTGGGGAGGAGATAAGGCTGATTGTGAGAGACAAGGAGTTGTTTGTAAATAGGGAACAAGTGCGGGCATCTTTTTGCAAAACTGGAGAAGTTTGGTTTGTATGCGTCAGATCTAGATCCGATGGCTATTGGTGAAAGATGGCAGGCACAACATCATCCCCAACTCAGGACCTGTTTGATTCGCAGGATTTTGAAAACGCGGGAATAGGACACGGCAATATTACAAGTTTCAAACTGATATTACAAATGTTAGGAGTAATGCTGCACCTACGAAGAGGGAATTACTAGGAAGTTTACGTAAAAACTTTCGTTACTTTAGGTGGATGCAGCATTATCGTACAAACTAAAATCCACCGCCCTGACAAGTCACTAATGGGCAAATAAGTTTTCGAGTCTCTGGCCACTTGATGTTTCAAAAACAAATTCAGCTTCTGTGGAGACTTTGTCATTTAGGCTTAGACGCTTGCGGTGATCAGCACGCCATTCATTGTTGCGCCAGAAAACGCCAAACCTCATTACCTTGAGCACACTTGCCTGCAGAACAAAGAACCTGGCCAATTTAATCTCAGATGTGCTGCCTCAATAGTCAATCAAATCAATTTCTGTAAGATGGAGATCATGGCATTCGATGAGATTGTTATAGTGCAGCACATTTTTCACTTTTGGGTCTTTTTTTATCTGCAAAAGAAGAGAACATATTAGAGCAGCTGGATGTATAAGATTGTCGTGTCATCAAGAGGTACCAATATCATTCGCTCATACGATAGGGTTGGCTGGCTAGTGATATTTTTTCACTCAGTCCCTCTCTCTCTCTCTCTTTCCTCTCATTTACCTAGGAGTACGTGAAGAGCTTGGGCATTTGTCGCCTTCCACTATGTGGCCGATGCCATATTTCGCAAAAGTATGCCACATAATACGCATCGATGTCAAATCAAAAGATTTTGGCACCGCTCTCGTGATGTGAGAGAGTTGGCACCGCTATCCACACAGACCCGCATGTATAAACAAATCCATCAAACCAACTACACCAGCCTCTCACTCTCCCAAACAAGTGTTTTTTATTGCCTCGGTCCTCTCTCTCTCCCATGCAAGTGTTTTTTCATTGCGTGAGTTAATTTGGCACCGGAGCAAAGTAGGTGATCCAGATTGGGGCACCAGGTGAGCAATGGAGGGGCATCGCTGCCAAATGCATCACAAGTGAATTTGGCACGTGTTTTGGCCTACATAGTGGAGGGCCGTTATAGCCCACTTTTGTACTACCTCTTATTTAGTATAAAATTTTGACCATATATTTATGTAAGAAAATGCCAATGCATGTCACTAAAAATTACACCATTTGAAATTATGTTCAAATACGAATCCAACGATATAGTTCTTAGTGACATGCATTAACATTTTGTCAGTTAAATCTATGGTCAAATTTTGATACTACAAAATAGGAAGAGTAAACCAGGACAGAGGTAGTACTTGCTCTTAGAGTAACCATAGAGTTACTAGAGTAGTCTAAGTTACTTTCCACTATGACTAGCCTAGGCTACTATAGTAGTACAACAAAAAACGATGCAGGTGATCACGTGAGAAAAAATACTAAAAACATTTCTTTCAGTGCAGTGCGTAGATGCAGTTTTGAACACTACACTTGTCATCGTAATTTGGGAAAATTACAAAAAAAATTGAGCTACGTTGTGATTACCGTTTACTAACAGGAAAGAAGTTTCACCTCGATGAGTAGCTTCTCCGTGCACGGAAAGCATGTAAGGAATCCAACAACTTGATCCAGATTGGGGCCGATATATTTTATTGCCAAGATCTTCACTATGCGCATAGACCGGGTCAAGCTTGTGGGAATCATTTTCTGGAAGACGGTCGTAAATACATCAAGAAGAAATTTAAAAATATGAATTTCAAGAAGATGGAGAAGAAGATGAGTGTTGTACCTGAACGATTACGGATCCAATAAAGAGTCGGAGAATTTGGCAGACGAGTGCACCAACGCTGTCAATTTCGGCGTGTCAATGACCCTAATTTTTGTTGGACCTTCTAGATCCGATACAAGCAATCTCTCAAGGAAAGGCGCATTCTCAATGACCATAACGTGGAACAGCTGGAGTGATATCTTCCCAATTGATGTCTTGTTGCGGGGCCAGCAAGACACATAAATCCATCGGAGATTCGTCGAGGCGATGTGGAGGCTAATGAACCCATGGATCTACTCAAGACGAAGGTACTCGAGCGCAGTACAACTGCGGAGCAGGTGCTCCATAGCCTTCTTTGAGATGACAATGTCGAAGAGGTTGAGCTGCTTGAGTTGAGGGAGAAGAAGGGCGGGCGCGGCATTAATCTGGGCAAGATAGCAGGAGCATTGGCGCGAGGCGGAGCGCGGACGGCGGCAGAGAGCGACATCGTCCAACTTCAAAGCTGAGCTCCTTGAGCTGATCCAGGGCGGGGGATAAGAACCACTCGTCGAACTTGGGTTGGACCTTGCAGTTGGTACTGAACATGCGGATGTCAAGGCGTCTGGCTGGCCCAGGGTGCGATGAAAGGATCTTGGAGACTGCGGCCATGCGTTTGCAATCCCCGTCACAGAGGCAGCTGTCAACGGTGAGGTTGAGGGGGACGCGGCGCCAGAGGGGGCGCCACCGCCGGGAGAGCAGGGCGGTTCACATGGCAGATTTGGTGGGGAGGAGGCCGATGATGACGAGTAGCATGTCGCCGGGAAGGCTGCTGATGAAGTCCAGGCTCGCCGGATGCGGTTTTGGCTCGAGCCGCCTCCGCTTGTTGGCTGCCTCGCCGTCCATCTCAACCGGCGGTGACGCCGGTGTACACGTGTGCTGGTGTGTGTTGTGTGCTAGGTGTGCGCGAGTGCGTCCTTCTGTGCATGCCGCCGCGCAGTGGTGAATTGTGCGCGAGTGCGTCCTCCACGCGGAAGAAGTGTGTCCTCAATGCACCCTCAATTTACTAGCGTGCGGGGTGCTATCCCGAGTGGTTTCAACTTTGTTTACATCACCGCGTGTCAGATGGGCCTCTAGTTTACTTATTTTCACCCACTGCCACATGGGCCAGCACACGAAGATACAGAACACGAGCTGACAAGGTTGCATGTGGACTGGTTGACCGGTCAACTAAACAATATACGGAGCTATACGATGACATAGTGAGCGTATAATCCGTCGGTATAGTGTTCATGTGAGAATGAAAGAGCTACTCCCTCCGTTCGATAATGTAGTTCCAACATTTTTTTAAAAGTCAAACTTTTGAAACTTTGACCAAGTTTATAAAGAAATTACTTATACCTACAATACCAAAGATAAATGATAGTATGAAGTAAGTACATGTTGTGATGAATCTAATGATCTTTCCAGATGTAAATGTTTTTCTCCACATATACCTGGTCAAACTTTTCTAGGGTTTGACTTTTCAAAACATCCATATGCTTATGGACATGAGAGAGTCCTTAATTAGAGAGAGAGAGAGAAATAGAAAGAGTGAGTAAAAAAAGTGTGTGTGCGTGTGTGAATGAGACATGGACAACACTCGATAAAAGTCAAGAAAAACGTGTGTGTCTTATGCAAACATATCACACATGCATCTTCTACAACGGAAGCAAGGTGAGGAGATAGTGTGTGGTTGTTTGCAACCGAGAGAGCAAGACCCCTAGCACGTGGCCAAGAGGGGTGTGGCAAACAAGGGAGAGAGGTTGAGAGAGACGTACGGAGAAAATGCAGACATGGGGAGGAGAGAGTGTATGTTTGTCATAGAGAGATCCCCTGGAGATCGTGATGGAAATACATGGGTGGGAGATTGAGTGACAAGGTGTGTGCGTGATAGAAGACACCCCGAGAGATATCGAGATAGACGTATGGATGG
This sequence comes from Triticum aestivum, assembly GCF_018294505.1. Lineage (NCBI taxonomy): Eukaryota > Viridiplantae > Streptophyta > Magnoliopsida > Poales > Poaceae > Triticum > Triticum aestivum. Next base: position 179,258 of record NC_057806.1, read on the forward strand.
AAGGAGACAATACGTGTGTTCCTGATGGCTAGTGAGAGATAATCATACTTAGGGGGGGAGTGCTTGCGCCTATGATGGAGTGAGGGATTATGGTACTTATTAGGGGGGGTGTCACATAGAGAGAGAACAATGACAGAGAGTGTTGGATGGGTCCATATGTATAGCGTGAGCGAGACATGTGTATGTGTGAACCATGGAGATATAAAGTTTGAGAGAGATTGAGGAGCCTCGATAAGGCTGAGTGGTGCGTCAGATAGCTGAGAGGGGGAAAGAGATATTCCATCCGCTCGATAATGCAGTGCATGTAATTTTTTTAGAAGTCAAACTTCGGAAACTTTGATCAAGTTTACACGAATGTTATTTATATCTTCAATACCAAAGATACATCATACGAAACTACATCTCATGGTGAATCTAATGGTATATGTTTGCCGTTCCAGATGTAATTGTTTTTCTCCACGTACATGGTCAAACTTTGTGATGTTTGACTTTTCAATAAATCAATATGCTATGGACCGAGGAGAGTGCCTAAGTCGAGAGGGATCAAGTGCGTGTGAAGGAGAATGAGTAAGTGTGCAAAAAGAGTATGTGTGTGAAAGAGAAAGTGACAACAAACGATAAATTAGAGAGAGTGTGTGTTTTTTCGTTTCTTAGGTGAACATATCACGCATGCATCTCCGAGATAGAAAAGCGAGGCGAGGAGATACACAAAGATAGCTAGTGTGTGATTGTTTGCAATGGAGAGAGACCCCCCTATAGCACATGTCCAATAGAGGTCTGGCCAACAAGGAACAAAGGTCGAGAGGGACACATGGAGAACATGGACGCATGGGGAGGGCGAGAGGGTGTGTTTGTGATAGAGAGACCCCCTCGAGATCGTGAGGGGACTATATGGGTGGGAGATCGAGGGAGGTGCGTGCGCGATAGAAAGATGCCCCGAGAGAAATCGAGATAGACCACGCACATGTTTGTGATGGAGACTAAGATTAGCTAGTCATATACATATAGGGGGCACTGCGTGTGCCTACAATTGAGTGAGAGACCATCATACTTGGCTAGCTAGGCATGAGATTGTGTGTGTGTGCATGTGAGATGGAGAGAGAACGAGGGAGAGAGATAGAGTTTTATATGGGCCTATCGAGTGCGAGTGAGATATGCATGTGTATGTGTGACCCAGGTAGATGGAGATTTTGAGAGAGAGAGAGAGAGGGAAGAGCTCCGAGACAACAGAGTGGTGCGTGAGAGAGTTACGGGCAACGAGCCAAGGAATTTCTGTGCGTACGATGAGTGCACCCAAGATATCTAGCTTGGACTGGAGAATCATACATAGTGTGCGAGAGAGACCTATAGATGGAGTATATATGCATGCAAACTAGAAAGACCCCCCCCCACGCACACACACAAAGAGAGAGAGAGAGAGAGAGAGAGAGAGAGATGGAGAGAAAGAGAGAGGACCAACAAGGTTTGTGTGTTGGATGCGTGTGACATAATTGAAGATTGTCGGAGAGAGAGAGAGAGAGAGATAGAGAGAGAGAGAGAGAGCAGGAGTCCGGGAGAGGGGGAGGTTGCGTTTTATGCATCAAAGACTGATATAAACCATGTTTCGATATAAACTTGCATTCAAATATTTAAATTGGAGAACATGTTGTCTGCAATCCACACATGAACGGATATATGCGTATATCAAACAAGTTCATTAATTTGACTTTCAACATGTTCATGGAGTACTATAATACTGTACAACATGCTATTCGACTGAGGTGTTCAATTTTGGATTTAGTTCACTATTTTGACCTGGTGAACGAGCTATTTCATTGTATCGAGATATTTCATTTTGGGTTTGATTCCCGTTTTTGAGTGGGTCAACTATTTGTCATATAGTAAATCTCTAGCAACGAGCATGTAAAAACACATTACTCCCGAACATCATCTCTCCATCTAAAAAAGAAGTGGCAAGCTAATATTTCTAAATTTGATTCGAATCGACTTGGTAAGGTAGACGTGGATGCTCATTCTCCCAAATTTTGAACGAACCGTTAAACATCCTCTGCTCGGTGGAATTCACCCGAGCAAATAAATGGGAGACGCGAAATTACCGTCCCATGTGGGAGACGCATTAATTGGCCCGTTGTGCATCGAGGGTAGGTTCGTAACTTCATCCAAGCGCGCCTTCTCCTCGGCCAAAATGGCATGTGCCGAATAATTCACAAACCATGGTCGGCAAAACACGCTCTCCTCGCCCGAAATAGCTCGCTCCCACTATTTCAAAACACGCTCTCCTCGCCCGAAATCGCTCGCGCCCACTATATTTCAAAACACGCCCTCCTCACCCGAAATCGCTCCCGCCCACTATTTGGGGAGAAGCTAAGTTACTCTACTATCCCCGACCCTCAGTACACAGACCCAAGCCGAGAAGCCTAAAGGCAGGGTTAGAACTGTAACTCCCCCTCACATTTCAGACAAATGCGTCCGTAAAATATGGTTCCACTCCCCTCCCAATTCCCCCCATTCATACCTCGTGGGCGCCAAATCACGTTCTCCTCGGAACCTCCCTTCTCCCAAGCCGAAAAACCTCAGCCCCTCCTCCATGGCGCCCCCACCGCACCAATTTCACAGCCGCCCTCCTCCCTAAGGCCGGAGACGCTGTCCATTTGCCGTCGTGCACTGGGCCGTGTGCCTCTTACTCCGTGCTGCTGGAGCTGCCTCGACGACGGCCGCGTGAACCGTACCGGAGCTGATTCACCCCTGCCATTTTTCACGGTGTCAGAGAGGCTCCAACTTTGGATCCATCCAGAGTCCCGATGCTGCTTCCCCATAGCCGTGGATCATCGCGACATCGCTGTTTCCCTGCCGCCGGTGGCCACTGCAACTGCGCCGGCCTCACCGACTCGACAGCAGGACCTGCCTACTTCACCATGCCGCCAGATAGGTCGCACCCTCATCTCAAATCACTTTATTTAGGTGTTAGTTGTCTGAATTTTTATTCTGGGCCAATTGATTCCCAATGGGAAGCAGAACCCTCGAGGCGGCGGAGCTCCTAGGCTGCCGGTTGGCTGGTGTCTAACGTAAGGGTGCGGGCCGCAAGTTCGCGGTGGAAGCAGCGCTTAGATGGCTATCTTAGAGTTGCGTGGGTTCAAGGTACTGCCGCCGCCGGATCTGGATGACGGGGAGTCTTTGTGGATTGGCCCAGGGGCGGCGCAACCATGTTAGTGCGGTGGGGCGGGGAGCGGGGTTTTGGCCGGGGCCACGGATAGCAGAGGCAAGCTGCTCTGCCGTTGGTCGCTGGCTCTTCGGGGAAGATTCCTAACAGTGCTAGCCAGGAGGCACAAGACGGCCATCAAGCCATCCGGCGTAGATCGGACAGTACCAAAGTAAAATAAAATCGTGTGACCCCGATTTAGTCTCAGTCAACAGACGTGTGACCACTCTCGTACCTTGCTGTTGATCTCTTAGTGTATTTCTTCAGATCAAAGAGATGTGTCATTCTTAACATTATGCGTTATCTGCATCTTCAGCCATACCGTCTTCCGACTCACCGCAGCTGCTCCAACAAGGGAAGCATACACCAGAAGGGAGCTATAGTCCCCACTCAACAGTTCCCTGCATCGAATGCGCGTGCCCAACATGGATAGCCACAACAACTGCAGGGCCATCGATAAGTCAGCACATGATTCTCACTCCTATGGATGGCGGCCAGATAGGTTGTACCCTCATCTTACTTATGTGCAACATTATGGCTTTGTTATTCATCTAAGCATGGAAAATAGATTATCACATTTCACTATATATTCATGCTGATCTCTTACGGGTCTTGTTCAGGAGTTAACGTTGTTCCATAGTTCAGCTAAGATACTTGTTCTTTAGGTAACGCTGTTCCATAGTTATCATCCATGAGCCAATGCTATCCCACAGGCTGGTGATTATAGTATTATCCCACTTCTAGTATTACCTATGTTGTTCTTTAATACTTTTGTGTGCCATCTAGTTAATCTCGAGTACAAACGCTTTCATCTGTGTTCTCCCTTTAGTTTTTGAGACCTGTTGCTGCTAGTTAACCCCAGTCCTACTATTTATGTCGTCTCCTACATGCACTCATTACATAAATCTAACTACTAGTTGTCTTCCATGCATGTCAGATATAATTGCACACACTGATATATCCACAAGAACCTCATGCAGCAATGTAAAGGCCAATAAACTTGATGTCAATGATACCCAATATGATGGAACATGTAAAGGCAGTTCTTCAGAAGACTTGCAGAAATATGTTGAATCCTCTTCACCCCACAATGTCCTTGCTCTAACTTGGCCCGTGATATGGGTACAACATGCATATAATGTCCTGGAGTGTATCTACTCTGTTGCAATGCCATGTGCTTAGGATGCTGATCATTCATGTAAATATGTCATGCCTTCCTGTTTTTCAGTACCTATTCCATTCATGATAACATGTTTTCAAATTCAAGTACTGTCATTCTACTCTATCGCAATTCCATCTGCTTAATTTGGACATCATGCTTCTGAATATCTTATGCATTGTTATTCATCAGTATGTACTTCATCTGTCTACCATACCATGTTTTTTTACATTGAAGTGTTGTTCTAGTGCTATGTTGCAATGCCATCTTAGTTTCCCAATCATACACGTGTATGTTGCCTTAGTTTTTTCTATACGTATTCCACTAGCATACAGTTTTACATTCAACTAGTGTTTTTTTACTGTGTTGTCCTGTCGTATCCCTAGCTCTTACACCATACTCCCTCCGTCCGGATTACATGTTGCCGAAATGGATAAAAAAGGGTGTATCTAGAACTGAAATACGCCTAGACCCATCCATTTTTTCCGGATGGAGGGAATACATGTCAATATGTCATGCCTTTCTATTCTTCAGTACCTATTCCATCTCTCTGCTGCAACATGTTTTATAATTGAAGCACCATTCTTCTATACAAGGCATGCAAGGGGAAGATGACTATGTTAGAATCTGAAGGGTTACAAACCAGGTCTTTGCAAAAGATCCAAACGCCAGGAGATAATAAACCAACTCTAGTTTTTATAGATACTGCTCCAGCACAGAGAAACCCAACTCCTACTGATAATAAGCAGATTCCAGTGGCCAAAGAACTAGTCCGCTCCAGTCCAGCAAAAATATGTCAACTCCATTCTAAGAAGCGTGTGCGTATCCTTGCATCATGAAATTTTATAGCATGCTGATCATATTTTCTACATGTTTCTTACCCATCTCTCTTTTAGAAAATAAGCTTAACACATAGAAGAATTTCTGCACTGGTATCGTCTGTGAGGAAAGATTCTTGCAGGAATTCTCTGTACTCCAATGCAGATGTAAGTACCTGTTGTATATCACTATATTTTTACATCAGCATGTATTTTGTTAATCGGCGTGAATCCAACCTTTATCTGATCTAAATTTAGTTGTAGCAAAATGTATGATTAAAGGCCACAATGTTGATTTTTGTAAGGAAAACTGCCTGGTAGTTTTGCATCCTGAGCTGCATGAGTGTACTATCTCATATCAGTGGGTTTGATTACTTTGGTTCTGCAGTGGGTTTTCAGTGTTTTTTTACTGTGTTGTCATGTCGTATCCCTAGATCTTACATCATACTCCCTCCGTCCGGATTACATGTCGCAGAAATGGATAAAACTGGATGTATCTAGAACCGAAATACGCCTAGACCCATCCATTTATTTCCGATGGAGGGAATACATGTCAATATGTCATGCCTTTCTATTCTTCAGTACCTATTCCATCTCTGCTGTAGCATATTTTATAATTGAAGCACCATTCTTCTATATAGGGCATGCAAGGGGAAGACAACTATGTTAGAATCTAAAGGGTTGCAAACTAGGTCTTTGCAAAAGATCCAAACGCCAGGAGATAATAAAACAACTCCATTTTTCACAGATACTGCTCCAGCACCGAGAAACCCAACTCCCACTGATAATAAGCAGATTCCAGTGGCCAAAGAACTAGTCCGCTCCAGTCCAGCAAAAGAATGTCAATTCCATTCTAAGAAGCGTGTGCGTATGCTCGCATCATGAAATTTTATAGCATTCTGATCATGTTTTCTACATGTTTCTTACCCATCTCTCTTTTAGAAAATAAGGTTAAATGATAGAAGATTTCCTTCATTGGCACTGTATTCGAGGAAAAAATCTTGCGGGAATTCTCTGTGCTCCAATGATGATGTAAGTACCTGTTGTATATCGCTATATTTTTACATCAACATGTATTTTGTTAATCGGTGTGAATCCAACCTTTGTCTGATCTAAGATTAGTTGTAGCAAAATCTTAAAGGCGCCAATGTTGATTTTTGTAAAGAAAACTGCCTGGTAGTTTTGCATACTGAGCTGCATGAGTGTACTATCTCATATCATGCACATTACTGAATTGTAGTGCTGCTCTGGTTGCCCATTCATTCATTGTGTCAATGTTGCTTTCGTATTACCTTACCTGGCTGATGATAGCTGTGCCATATTGTGTTAATTTGGTGTTGGCTAGTTGCCCAAACGTTCGTTGTGCCAATGTTGCTTTCCTATTATCTGACTTGGCCAATGATAGCAATGCTAGTGTCTTAATTTGGTGCAGGCTGCTGAAGATAAGAAGACAAACTCTGAAAATAGCAAGGCAACCCCATTGTTTCTTTCCAATAAATCTAGGCCAGGTAATATGCCAATAACTCATGATTAATCTGTTTGGTTCCCCTCCTAATTTATCTTATGATGTAGTGGTCGAGACACTCTCCACTATCAATAATACAAGCCTGCCAAAATCGCCATCTGAATCTGTTCAGTATCCTCTGTCTCGAATGCAACGGAAAAAATGTATGTTTGTGAACCAATTAATGGCTGAAGGAATGATGGAAATGGTGGAGGAATCAGAGGTGCAGAGTCGTGCGACACAACAACTGATCAATGTTTTCAGAGACAGTGTAGCAAAACAGCAAGAACTTGCCCACATGCTTATGGGCGTCATCCGTGCTGAGGTTGCAGATTGTGACATTGTAGATCGTTAGGTTCTGTTCATTTATTTGCACTGGCATCAATCTTTGATTGCCCAGTGGACGTAATTTCCTGTAATATATGCTGGATGTGCAACGTTTTTCCCTGTATGCCGTACCTTTGCTTGATCGATTTTGTTCCTGTGCATAATTGCTCGTCGTAATGGGCTCAAATTATCTAATTTGGCCTAAAGACATGTACGAACTTTAGTGGGCCCATTAAGTTAATGGGCCGTTACCAGGCCGAAAGTCAATGGTCGGCCCTCTTAACTACCGGGTCGTTAATAGGCTGACATGAAAGCGGGCAACAGGTGGGCCCAATTGATTTCACGGGCCGTTAACATGCCGTTACTAAGTTCGGGCTACATATGGCCCAACTATACTGTGGGCCTTTAGCAGGCCGAAAGAGACAGCGGGCTTGTACTGGACCATGAAGAGCATGGGCCGCTAAGAGGCCGAAAGTCAGGTCGTATTGTAAATGGCCCAACTGTGTTGTGGGCCTTTAGCAGGCCGAAAGAGGAACCGGGCTGGTATTGGACCATGAAGGGCATGGGCCGTTAAAAGGCCAAAACTCAGGTCCGACTACAAATGGCCCAACTCATTTATGGTCCGTTAACAGGCTGAAAGGCACACAGGGCCAGGAATTGGCCCAACACTTAAATGGGTCGCTAAAAGGCCAAAACTCAGGTCCGACTACAAATGGCCCAACAGATATATGGGCCGTCACCAGGCTGAAAGGACAGACCGGGCCGGAAATTGGCCCAACACTTAAATGGGTCGCCAAAAGGCCGAAACTCAGGTCCGACTACAAATGGCCCAACTGATTTATGGGCCGTCAACAGGCTGAAAGACACACCGGTCCGGAAATTAGCCCAATATTTAAATCGGTCGCTAAAGGGCCGAAAGATGTACATCATGAAAATTGGCCCATCCACTGAATGGGCCGTTAAGAGGGCGAAATCTCATCGGGCCGATATTGAGCCCAAATATATAACGGGCCGTTGACGGGGCGAATTGGCACATCTCGTATGGGCCGTGGGCTTAAATGGACCTGACACAAGTAGGCCTTATATGGGCCGACCTGCTATTTTTTCTGGGCCGGCCTTTTTCACCGAAATGGGCCACTATTGGGTCGTGCCACGTGTCGACCTATCATAGGCGCCTCCTGTCCAATGAGTGCATGACATCTGTCCCAACGGTGAGGCAACACGTGTTTCCTCCGAACAATGATGATTTTACACGTGGAAAATCCCCATTGGTCGGGGTTGTTAACGGGTTATCGGATCCAAAACCGGACCCGATAGCTTAACGGCGTCCCGTTACGGTGGATACCACGTGTCGGTCACCCTTGACGAAAGCACTTCTGTGACGCGCGATTTATCGTCTTGGAAGTGGACACTTCCGTGATGATAAGTTTGGTAATGTCGTGGAACACTTCTACGACAGCATAGGTATGACTATCCTGATTCTATCATAAATTTGTCATGGATGTACATGCATGACAAAAAACATGAACTACTGTGACAAACATGTATCATCACGGAAGTGTATTTTTTTGTAGTGAGGCTTTATACCTTTTCCGAGAGTTACGCTCGGTAAAGGATAATACCTTAGATCTAGGTTACCTTTTCCTAGGAGCAGCTCTCGGAAAAATCACAAATATTGAGAGTGGATCTCAGAAATGATAGTCCTCCTCGTCTGTGCAAGGCCTAGGCATGCCACAAGGACATCACAAAGGATTTCCCATGCCGCTACCGGGCATGATTTCATGGGCCGCCTTGCTGATCTGCAATTTTCGGTGATGAAACCCTAGCAGAGCAATAAATTTCTCGAATATTGCAGGCGTGCCCGAAAAATGCAGGGGCATGGCATGTGTCATGCGGTTGCCTCCTTTTAGAGCACGAGAAGTTTCGAGGCCAACGGATCAACAGGACCCGCACTTCCTGCACAAACCAGACATGTTCCCTCTTGATACACAGAGACTAGCTCGGAGATGGTGCGGTTTACAAGCTGCCTCAGGGGATGCTTATTCGAAACACGCCCAAACTTTGACCACACCCTACAGGGGCCATGTGATGACACCGTGCCAGCTCTCGAGGAATTCTGGTATCGTATGATTTTCCGAGGATTTCAATGTTTGCATCAGGAATGACACCGAGGTACTTTCGGTAACCCGGTGGCAAGGGTTGCCCCTCCCTCATCTGTGCAAGGCTTAGGCATGACACAAGGACATCACAAAGGATTTCCCATGCTGCTACCGAGCATGATTTCATGTACTGCCTTGCTGATCTGCAATTTCCGGTGATGAAACACTAGTAGGGCAATAAATTTCTCGAATATTGCATGCGTGCCCCAAAAATGCGGGGGCATGGCAGGTGTCATGCGTTTGCCTTATTCTAGAGAACGAGAAGTTTTGAGGCCCGCGAAGCAACAGGGCCCGCACTTCCTGCACAAACCAGACAGGTTCCCTCTTGATACACAGAGACTAGCTCGGAGACAGTGTGGTTTACAAGCGGCCTCATGGTAGGCTTATTCGAAAGGCACCCAAACTTTTACCACATAGTACAGGGGACATGTGATGACACCATGCCAGCTCTCGAGGAATTCCGGCATCGTACGATTTTTCGAGGATGTAGAAGGCTTGCTACCGAGGTACTTTCGCCTAATTAAACATGTCATGTTGCAGCATCTAGACTATCGGAATATTTAAACATGTCATGTTGCTTGTCTTTGAGCGAGGTGGGACTAAAGTTTGCCGAGAGCCTGATCTTTACCGAGAGTTTCTCTCGGTAACTATTGCTCTGCCGAGAGCTGCGCTTGGTAAAGGTGTGGTTGGATCATAAATTTATAAAAAATGCCAGCATCCATTTTTTAGAATACGGACTATCACTATGAATTTTCTCTGTCCGAAACATGAAGATTCAGAGTGACAATACATATTCTTAATAATGAAGACCGAAGCTTAATGCGATTGGACTACTGAACTATTTAAACATGTCTTTCTGAAGGAAATATGCCCTGGAGGCAATAATAAAGTTATTATTTTATATTTCCTTATATCATGATAGATGTTATCCATGCTAGAATTGTATTAACCAGAAACTTGACACATGTGTGGATACATAGACAAAACATCGTGTCCCTAGTAAGCCTCTACTAGACTAGCTCGTTAATCAAAGATGGTTATGTTTCCTAAACATGGACATGTGTTGTCATTTGATGAACGGGATCACATCATTAGGAGAATGATGTGATGGACAAGACCCATCCGTTAGCTTAGCATGTTGATCGTTCAGTTTTATTGCTATTGGTTTCTTCATGTCAAATACATATTCCTTCGACTATGAGATTATGCAACTCCCGGATACCGGAGGAATACCTTGTGTGCCATCAAACGTCACAATGTAACTGGGTGATTATAAAGATGCTCTATAGGTATCTCCGAAGGTGTTTGTTGGGTTGGCATAGATCGAGATTAGGATTTGTCACTCCGAGTATCGGAGAGGTCTCTCTGGGCCCTCTCGGTAATGCACATCATAATAAGCCTTGCAAGCAATGTGACTAATGAGTTAGTTGCGGGATGATGCATTACGAAACGAGTAAAGAGACTTGCTGGTAACGAGATTGAACTAGGTATGAAGATACCGAAGTTTGAATCTCGGGCAAGTAACATACCAATGACAAAGGGAATAACGTATGTTGTCATTACGGTACGACCGATGAAGATCTTCGTAGAATATGTAGGAACCAATATGAGCATCCAGGTTCCGCTGTTGGTTATTGACCGGCAAGGTGTCTTGGTCATGTCTACATAGTTCTCGAACCCATAGCTAGGGTTCGCAAGCTTAATGTTCGATGACAATTTTGTATTATATGAGTTATGTGATTTGGTGACCGAATATTGTTCGGAATCCCAGATGAGATCACGGACATGACAAGGAGTCTCGAAATGGTCGAGAGGTAAAGATTAATATATTGGATGATGATATTTGGACACCAGAAGTGTTTCGGGGGTACCGGGTACATATCGGGTCACCGGAAAGGGTTCCGGGGATCCCCTCGGCAACTACATGGGCCTAATGGGCCAAGAAGGGGACATACCAACCCCTAGGGGGCTGGTGCGCCCCATGTAGGCCAAAATAAGGGGGGAAGTAAAGAGGGGAAGGGAGAAAGGACGGGGAGCAATTCGGCCTCCCCCTTCCTTCTCTCCTCCCTCCTCCTTCCTTCCCCCTCCGGATGAATATGGAAGGGTGGGGGGGGGAGGCCGAATTGGGAGGCGCCCAAGTAAGATTCCTCCTACTTGGGGCGCCCCCTTGGCTGCCTCTCCTCCCCTCCTACTAAGAGCAGTTTTGAAAATGGGGCAGCCCACAACGAGTGGCAGCGAGCATTTTTTCGCATTTTTTTCTAAACCGCTTGTCGGAATGAAGCAAATGATACACCGTTGGATAGATATCGTTGAGGCGCATCTTTTTCATATCTATTTCTTTCTCTAATTCCTTACGGTTTAAGAGCAGTTTCAAATTTACTAAATCGCGGAATTCTGTTTTTTTGAATATTTTTCAATTTTCGGTACTGTTTTCGCTCTAGTTTTTTAACTATTTGTTGAAACGAGGCATGTAATATGTCATTGGAAAGCTATGGACAAGGCGCAACTTTCACATATAGAAATAGTTTTGAGATTCCTTACAGTTTTATGTTAATTTTGAAAATCGTGTGGCAGATGACAAGTGGCAGCAGCCTTTTTTTGCGAAACTTCTACAAACCGGTCGTTGAAATGATTCAAATGATATGCCATTGGAAAGATATCGACGAGGCACAACTTTTTTCATGTAGAACACTCTCTCTAATTCCTTACGGTTTAAGAGCAGTTTTAAATTTACCGAAATGCGGACACTCTGTTTTTCGCGACACCCAAATCGACGTGGGTACTTCATCCGACTGAAAACCGCACTGCATCAGACGGAAAACCGCACTGCATCAGACGGGCAACAGAACTGCATGGTTTCTTTTATTCGAACGTAATTTTTTCAAGGACAAGAAAGTAGAGTGCACTTCACGTCGGGTGTAAATGAACCACAACACTATCAAGAAGTGAACCACATTATTTTTTTCGCTTTCCATAACAAGTTTTTTGCACTTATTGGATGAACAACTTCACACGGCCTACCGCACTGCTTCAGAATGAAAACCGCACTGCATCAGATGAGCAAGCGAGCTGTATAATTCCTTTTGTTGGACGTAAATTTTCTTCGAGTTTTTGTTGTCTTTTTTTCTAACGTTTTTGTCGTTGAGAAGGACCGCAGAAATGATGGAAGGGAACCATGACATATATCCAAAGTGAACGTCGATGTTGAATGAAGTGAGTTGCATATTTTTTTACATCATTGCCGTCTGCTCTGAACCATGGGAGTAGTGCACTGCACCGATAAAAGAAAACCTCTTCGTGGGACAAAAGTGAACCTTCGATAAAAATCATACAAAAAAATCAGGCAGTAGAAAAATATTTTCACCGCAGCACACAACCATACGAACTGCATGGGCTACATCTGCCGTTGACCTGGTACTCTGCGCATTACATACAGGCATACATGTTTGCGACGGAGAAAAATCTATAAAAAATGACACCATATAGGCATATAGGTACACACTCACACACACACATACATCGCCGTCCACTACGCCCAATTCAGCACTGAAGCACCATGAGCTATAAACGGCAGTGCCAATGCATAACCAAAGCTGAATGTAATAACATTACTTGCACTCGAGAAACTTAGTCAGAGTTTAATTTCTGAAGTTTCTTAACACACAGAAAACTCCAAACTGCACTACATATCTGGAATGGGTAAAAACTCCAAAGTGCACGGCCACAGATCCGAGCTCTGAATCCGAGCTCAGGCATGTGGCCATGATGCCGCCGCTGTGGAGGGGTGGTGTCGCTGCTCTTCCATCGGGAGTCACCGGCGAACTGCACGGCCACGACGAGCATACTGCATGACCGTTATGTATAGGGGTGGGGTTTGCTCTCACCGGTGTCAGGGAGCTGCACGTACCGTGTTGATGAACTGCGCGGTCGCCCGGGGTGCACTGCATGGAGAGGGTGAGAGGAACTGTAGGTAGACATGTAGCGGGGGCCTCATCGTCTCTTTCTAGAGGTCGTTGATGCCTAGCCAGCGATCTCATGGCGAGATGGAGCCGCGTGGGGGAGGGTGTGGACGTTCGAGATCCCTCAGGACACCTGGATCCATTGTCGGATGGTCGTCAGATGTGGATGGACCTCCTACCACCACCTCATCGGCAGAAGCCCAGTGGAGCACCCCTTGATGTGATCTAGTGGCATGGGGATGAGGCTGCCAACTGGCACGGTATTCGGCGAACTGCAGGTAGGGGAGGAGTTAGATGCGGGGGTGACTGCCATGAACTGCAGGTAGGGGAGGAGTGAGCTGCGGGGGTGACTGCCGCTGCTGGGGGGAGGCGATGGCGGAGTGGGTGGGAGCACCTGATTTGGATCCGGAGGCAGGCAATGTGCATCCGGTCTCTTCGGCGTGGATCGTAGCAGCTCAATGGGGGTGGGGATGAGAGGATGGGGTGCTGAGGCGTCGGGCAGGAAGTGACTGCTGGGGCAGGGTGGGTCCTGGGCGGCGAAGGGAGGAGGAAGTTGGAGCTGGGGTGCTCTTGCTGCGCGATGAAGGTGGAGCGGGGCGAGGTACCAGAGGGGAGAGAAAGGTGGGCATCAGGGGCGCTTTGCCGCCCATGGCGAGGTCGGGGTGGCCTACCTCGTCGTGAGGTGCAGGCGCGCGGGAGGGGGGGTGCGGGTGCCCGGGATGGCGCCTGCGGGGGGCATGGCGGCACGGTTTGACCAGGGCCGCCAGGATCCTTCACCGGAGCGCCGTCGGAGGAGAAGGTGGCCTGGATTGGAGCCGCGTCGCCTGGGAGGATGGGGTGGTCAGGGCGTTGTGGTGGTCGGAGCTCCGTAGTAGTTGGCAGCGTCGGGGGAGTGGGTCGTGGGTGAGGAAGAAGGTAGTTGGGATGGGGTGGGGGAGGTGCAAACGGATAAGGTCTGGACGTGGGGGTGGGGTGGATTTTGTTTTTGTTGGGGCGGTTCGGTTCATAGGTGGACGCAGCGTGGGGTGTTAGCAGAATAAGCGAAAGTGTTATAAGAATAAGACTCTTAAGGGTGTTATCATAATAGACCCACCCTATATATGTATATATATATATATATATATATATATATATATATATATATATATATATATATATATATATATGAGGAGGGGCCACCGCTAGAACATACAACATTTATTCCTAGCCGTGTGTGGCGCCCCCCTCCACAGTTTACGCCTCGGGTCATATTGTCGTAGTGCTTAGGCGAAGCCCTGCGCGGATCACTTCACCATCACCGTCACCACGCCGTCATGCTGAGGAAACTCTCCGTCGACACTTTACTGGATCAATAGTTCGAGGGACTTCATCGAGCTGAACGTGTGCAGAACTCGGAGGTGCCGTACGTTCAGTGCTTGATCGGTCGGAACGAGAAAAAGTTCGACTACATCAACCGCGTTGTCAAACGCTTCCGCTTTCGGTCTACGAGAGTACGTAGACACACTCTCCCCCTCTCGTTGCTACGCATCTCCTCGATAGATCTTGGCGTGAGCGTAGGATATTTTTTGAAATTGCATGCTACATTTCCCAATAGTGGCATCCGAGCCAGGTCTATGCGTAGATGATATGCACGAGTAGAACACAGAGATTTGTGGCGGTGATCGTCATACTACTTACCACTAACGTCTTATTTTGATTTGGCGGTATTGTTGGATGAAGTGGCCCAGACCAACCTTACATGACCACGTTCATGAGACCGGTTCCACTGATAGACATGCAACTAGTTTTGCATAAAGGTGGCTGGCGGGTGTCTGTTTCTCCCACTTTAGTTGTATCAAATTTGACTGCGTCCGGTCCTTGTTGAAGGTTAAAAAACCAACATAATAAATCACAATTGTGGTTTTGATGCGTAGGTAAGAACGGTTCTTACTAGAAGCCCGTAGCAACCACGTAAAACTTGCAACAACAAAGTAGAGGACGTCTAACTTGTTTTTGCAGGGCATGTTGTGATGTGATATGGTCAAGACATGATGTTATATATGTTATTGTATGAGATGATCATGTTCTATAAAAGTTATCGGCAATTGGCAGGAGCCTTATGGTTGTCGCTTTATTGTATGAAATGCAAACGCCATGTAATTGCTTTACTTTATCACTATGCGTTAGCGATAGTTGTAGAAGCAATAGTTGGCCAGACGACCACGACGCTATGATGGAGATCAAGATGTCAAGCCGGTGACGATGGAGATCATGATGGTGCTTTGGAGATAGAGATCAAAGGCACACGATGGTGATGCGATATCATGTCACATATTTTGATTGCATGTGATGTTTCTCTTTTATGCATCTTATTTTGCTTAGTACGGCGGTAGCATTATAAGATGATACCTTACTAAAATTTCAAGGTATAAGTGTTCTCCCTGAGTATGCACCGTTGCGACAGTTCGTCGTGCTGAGACACCACGTGATGATCATGTGTGATAACCTGTACGTTCACATACAATGGATGCAAGACAGTTTTGCACATGCGGAATACTCGGGTTAAACTTGACGAGCCTAGCATGTACAGACATGGCCTCGGAACACTGGATACCGAAAGGTCGAACGTGAATCATATAGTAGATATGATCAACATAGAGATGTTCACCATTGAAGACTACTCCATATCATGTGATGATCGGACATGGTTTAGTTGATTTGGATCACGTAATCATTTAGATGAGTCGAGAGATGTCTATCTAAGTGGGAGTTCTTAAGTAATATGATTAATAGAACTTAATTTATCATGAACTTAGTCCTGATAGTTTTTGCATATCTTTGTTGTAGATCAATAGCTCGCGATATAGCTCCTATATTTTTTTATATGTTCCTAGAGAAAAGTTGAAAGATGATAGTAGCAATGATGCGAACTGGGTCCGTGCTCTGAGGATTATCCTCATTGCTACACAGAAGAATTATGTCCTTGATGCACCGCTAGGTGACAGACCTATTGCAGGAGCAGACACAGACGTTATGAACGTTTGACAAGCTCGGTATGATGACTACTTGATTGTTTAGTGTGCCATGCTTTACGTCTTAGAACCGGGACTTCAAAAACGTTTTGAACACGACAGAGCATATGAGATGTTCCAAGAGTTGAAATTGGTATTTCAGACTCATGCCCATGTCGAGAGGTATGAGACCTCTAACAATTACTTTGCCTACAAGATGGAGGAGAATAGCTCAGCCAGTGAGCATGTACTCAGAATGTATGGGTACTACAATCGCTTAAATCAAGTGGGAATTAATCTTCCATATAAGACAGTGATTGACAGAGTTCTCTAGTCACTATCACCAAGCTACTATAACTTCGTGATGAACTATAATATGCAAGGGATAACGAAAACGATTCCCGAGCTCTTCGCGATTCTGAAATCGGCGAAGGTAGAATCAAGAAAGAGCATCCAAGTGTTGATGGTTAACAAGGCCACTAGTTTCAACAAAAAGGGCAAAATGAAAGAAAGGGAACTTCAAGAAGAATGGCAAGCAAGTTGCGACTCCCTGGAAGAAGCCCAAAGCTAGACCCAAGCCTGAGACTGGGTGCTTCTACTGTAAAGGGACTGGTCACTTGAAGTGGAACTACCCCAAATACTTGGTGGATAAGAAGGATGGCAAAGTGAACAAAGGTATAATTGATATACATGTTATTGATGTGTACTTTACTAGTGTTCATAGTAGCCCCTGGGTATTTGATACCGGTTCAATTGCGAAGATTAGTAACTCGAAACAGGAAATTACAAAATGAATAGAGACTAGTTCAGGGTGAGGTAATAATGTGTGTTGGAAATGATTCTAAGGTTGATAAGATCAACATCGCATACTCCCTCTACCTTCGGGATTAGTGTTGAACCTAAATAAATGTTATTTGGTGTCCGCGTTAAGCATGAATATGATTGGATCATATTTATGGCAATACCGTTATTCATTTAATTCAGAGAATAATTGCTATTCTGTTTACATGAATAAAACCTTCTATGGTCATACACCCAATGTAAATGGTTTATTGAATCTCGGTCATAGTAAAACACATATTCATAATATTGATGCCAAAAGATGCAAAGTTGATAATGATAATGCAACATACTTGTGGCACTGCTGTTTAGGTCATATTGGTGTAAAGCGCATAAAGAAACTCCATGCAGATGAGCTTTCGGAATCACTTGATTATGAATCATTTGATACTTGCGAACCATGACTCATGGGCAAGATGACTAAAACTCCGTTCTCCGGAACAATGGAGCGAACCACTGACTTATTGGAAATGATACATACCGATGTCTGCGGTCCAATGAGTGTTGAGTCTCACGGCGGGTATCGTTATTTTCTGACCTTCACAGATGATTTGAGCAGATATGGGTATATCTACTTAACGAAACACAAGTCTGAAACATTTGAAAAGTTCAAAGAATTTATGAGTGAAGTGGAGAATCATCGTAACAAGAAAATAAAGTTTCTACGATCTGATCGCGGAGGCAAATATTTGAGTTACGAGTTTGGCCTTCATTTAAAACAATGTGGAATAGTTTCACAACTCACGCCACCTGGAACACCACAGCGTAATGGTGTGTCCGAACGTCCTAACCGTACTTTATTAGATATGGTGCGATCTATGATGTCTCTTACCGACTTACCACTATCGTTTTGGGGTTATGCATTAGAGACAACTGCATTCACGTTAAATAGGGCACCATCTAAATCTGTTGAGACGACACCATATGAACTGTGGTTTGGCAAGAAACCTAAGCTGTCGTTTCTTGAAGTTTGGGGTTGCGATGCTTATGTGAAAAGCTTCAGCCTGATAAGCTCGAACCCAAATCGGAGAAGTGTGTCTTCATAGGATACCCAAAAGAAACTGTTGGGTACACCTTCTATCACAGATCCGAAGGCAAGATATTTGTTGCTAAGAATGGATCCTTTCTAGAGAAGGAGTTTCTCTCGAAAGAAGTGAGTGGGAGGAAAATAGAACTTGATAAGGTAATTGTACCTTCTATCGAATTGGATAGTAGCTCATCACAGAAAACTGTTCCCGTGATGCCTACACCAACTAGAGAGGAAGCTAATGATAATGATCATGAAACTTCAGATCAAGTTACTACCGAATGACGATGTCCTGGACTAGGGGGTACTCACCATGTCGTCTCCCGATCAGCTGGATCGGGCCGAGGACCCCCATGGCGGCTCATTCATGGGCCAGTTCGGACAGCCCTGCCGCATACAAGGAAGACTCCACAGGACTTGGCGCCCAAGATAAGGACTCTCCTAAAACCCTAGGCCTCCGGTGTCTTATATAAACCGAGGCCAGGTTAGTCAATAGACAATCTCATATTCATTACTACAATCTCGTGGTAGATACATGTACTCTGTACTACACCCATACGAATACAATCAAAAGCAGCATGCAGGGTATTATCTTTTGAGAGAGCCCGAAGCTGGGTAAAGCCCCGTGTCTATGTTACCATCGCTCTAAGATGCCTAACTTAGGACCCCTACTACGAGATATGCCGGATATTGAACTGATATTGATGCTTTTATTGAGAGCCTGCTAGGTGTTTATCACGGACCGATGGGATGATCAGATGATATTTTTCTGTTATATTTGTTCCACGTTCTTACGAATTTTTACTGCTATCCAACACAATTTCTTTTTTCTCGCAGATCGGGCTGAGGAAAAGCTGTTGATTTTATCATACGCGGTGGCGGACAATATGTACGTCCAGTGATCGGCTTGATCCAATCTCAAGTTCAAGGACGGACGGCGGCAGCTTTTGTGCCTCAGGACAGGCCTCCTAGCCGAACTTGCAAAGTGCTACAGCATAAGTGGGATAGACTAACAAAGGAAAGTACTCCCTAAAAAAGGGAAGTACTACTTGTGCTAGATTCAACACGTTCTTAATATTTAATTGATTTAGCTCCTTCCTCTTGGCTGTACTAATCCGTCTTGGGATATCAATTTTTTATTCTCTTTCTTGGACATTGCTACGATCACTGGATGGTTTAGCTAGTCCAGAATTGACTGGCTTCTTGGCGAGGCCTTTGTAGCAGCAGCAGAGAGGTGTGGCGTCCGACGGCCTGGACGCGGATGTGCGCACGCGTAGCAGCGCACGTATAGAGTGATGGCGGCAATACAAATAGGTATCAGAGTTCTCAGCAAGATTAGAACAATATCTATGCCACACTGCACCCAGCAGAAACATCAGGTTTTATTTTTCTAGATGCCTATACAGTATATATTAATTTCACGGAATATTGTACTGCTGGTTTGCATGATTTTTTCTGTGTAGACTATTTCTGCAGCCGGTTTACAAATCGTTCCACTAATCTGTGACCGATGTGTTGGTCTATCTTGTTCCAATAGTCCGGCGGACACCGCATCCACGAACAGGTCTGCCAGACAAATTCGAATTGTGTCACACGGTCACCTTGGCGTGCCGGCGTTGTCATCCTGCCTACGTTGATCAAGTTGTGGCATCACCTCGGCACGTGTCCTGCTGCTAACATCTTCGCGCTGCCGCTCCACCAGGCCGACCTCAGCACTCAGGCCATATTTCTTTAATTACTTACTTCACTTATGTCAATTAAGTAGAAGATTTTTTTATTCTTTTGGACTACACTATTTTACATATGTAGGTAATCGACTTCGACTGCATCACGCGGTCACTGCGGCAAGCCGACGTCGTTGTCCCAATCGGCATAAATTGGCCCGCGTGATTATCTTGTTGGTCGAATTGCCATACCGACATGTTCGGTTGCCTCGGGGACTTCGGTATCGTTGAGAGAGCTCTACCTCATCGAGTGTTCGGCACATGGGCCATATTTCTTTTATTACTCCCTTTGCATAAATTATTAATTATGCAACTAATTTTTTTAATTTATTATTATTACTATTATCTCCGGCTTGCACTATTTTCCGTGCATAGATAAATGATCCGGATCCGGCAGCGCTGTCACCTCGGCGTACCGACGTACCATGTCACCTCGGCCGGACCGGGGCTTCATCATCACTTCATTAACCCATGCCGGGGACTTCGGCGTCATACTGCCGGCCTGCTCCGTCGTCTTAGTCAGACTAGGGGTTCCACCTAGCCACATTGGCCGTGCTACGTTATTACTTCAGAGTGCCTAGCTCTTCGCTCCGCCACCTCGGGACCGGCTCGGGGGCTGGGACCTTGTCCCGTGTGAAGCTCTAACTGCGTCATCAATGCCGAACACATTAACCAGCTAAGTCGCTTTCATGCTCAAAGTTTTAAATTTTTAAATTTTGTTCGGTTCGACTAAGCATTATACTTTTTTGGCAAAAAGTTGTTTGTGAAAAAATTCCTTGTCATAACTTTGTTTGTGACACACAAATTCAAATACCATGTTTACTTGGGGGCTTCCTTTATGAAGCCTTTCCTCTTGCATATGATTATACTTCTATGGCTTCGTTCCTTGTTCGTGTATTACGCCACAATATGCACCATGTTGACTTAAGTGTTCCGCAAGCTGGGTTGCCTTGCTCCTGTGTTTACCCCTACGTTTCCGATTGTTCGGCTAGGGAGTAAAGGGAGCACCTCTGCGATTGTCACAATCGGGTCATCCGAGCTTGGACCTTAGACTGGGTGAAGCTGAAAGCTAGCGCTCTTATTGTTTTCAATCATGGTCGGCACACAACGGAACTCATGAGTACAAAAAATCTATTACACAAGTCTCATAGTAATAATGAGCAACCGAAGAAAGGTATCGGTGGGGGTACTATTTTCTTTGAAGATGCTTCTTACACTTCGTCAGTAATATAGCATAAGTTCCGTGAGCGCGCTTTGTCTGTTACAGCCTTATGGCCCGATTGCCTGGTTATCGGAAACATCGTTGATATTCTCGATAGGTGGAGTACATAACACCTTTCGGCCCTTGGCCAAAGAGGGAGAAGCCGACGGTCGGTTAAGACGCGTTTAAAGTTCGAGTGAATATAGATATGGTATAAGTACTTCGGTACATACAATCATTATACATAAAATTCTTTTACCCAAGTCACTTGGGGGCTCTTAAATTTACATGAGCCATTTTATAATAAGTTTTTTCTTCTTAGTCGGTGTAAAGTCTTTTTCTATCACTCCCTTTTTCGACGCGAGTGTGTGGTCAATAGCTGAGGAGCCTAATTTCTCTCTCAAAGCCTCTAGAGTTTAGTTTGCTAAACTGGCCTAATGAGAAGTACTCCGCCTTCGGGATAGGAGGTTCAAGCCGTAGGCTGACCCGCTTGAAGTCTTGAGATAGGATGTGTCATGTTAAAGCACCATGTAAGCACAATTTTTTTATTTTTTAAGACCAATTTTCGATTTGGCACCAAACACTTATCTAGTTCAGACGACCAGTTTTTACTGAAGTTTTTTGGTTTTCCAAGCCCATGGCACTTTTAAACTATTTGTGTGTTTCCTGCATTAGTCTTGCAGTGCAACGCCGGACACATTTAGAGATTCGGCAAAAACATTCTCGGATATTGCTATATATGCATCGGTTTCGAATTGTGTCTTCGGTCAATAGTTGGGTTGCCTGGCCCCTGTGCTCGCCGCCTACGTTCCACTTTGTTTGGCTAGGTGCACAAAGGGAGAACCACTGCGATTGTGCTTTCAGCTAGCATGGTTAAGCGCCTCAGTGGAGAAAGCTGAAAACTGACTGTCACAATAAGCGTAAACTGGTCAGTGATTCGATGACTGTATTAAACTATAAAGATCGATAGAGGTCACCCCGTGTTAAATGACAGTCTGTTCATAACATTAGCCGAAGTGTTTACGTCTTGACCCCGGCTGTCGGCGAACACTAATCGGGGCCTCGTAGCTAGCTTCCCTAGTTTAAAGCTCCTATGACTAAGTGAAAGTTATATAGCCCGCATATCTGATTGCCTCGTTTCTGCTAACACAACCGCCTTCAGGCACCGAGACGTCGGCTAAGGGTTGTTTTGTTATTGCGAAAACACCCTGCGTAGCATCTACAAGGGAGTGGAAGCCGACGATGGGCCACTTTCAACTGATAAACGGTTGCAACGGAGTCAAAATAAACATATCATCGACATTTGTATTTAATATACGAGGGTTGCCTTCCATAATCATCGTTATATAAAGCCATAAATATGCATCAATTGACTTAAGATTTTGGCCAAGCTGGGTTGCCTGGCTCCTGTGCTTACACCTACGTTCCCGATTGTTCGGCTAGGTGGTAAAGGAAGCACCTCTATGATTGTTACTACTGGTCATCTGAGTTAGCACCTCAGATTGGGTGAAGCCGAAAGCTAGCGATCTTAAAGGATATAATTGGTCGGCAACAACGGAAGTGAAATTTAGGTTCGCTATAGACCACATAGTTCAGGAACTTTACCCAAACTAAATCCTCAATATTTTCCTCCCACATTGATCGGAGTTGAGGTTTCATGATCATGGTCAGCATGATGACCCAAGGAAAGGAACCGATAGCGGGACTATTTTCTTTGGAAGATATCTCTCCGCGTACCTTTGTTTATAAAACTGTATGGCCAGATTGCCTTGTTTGTCATAAACCTTTGCCCTTGTAAAGGCTTTATAAAGTAGGACAAACACTCCTCGGTTGCTGGCTGAGGAGGTTGAAGCTGATGGTCGGTCAACGAAGTTTTGTACAATGCGGATCCGAGCATTAATGATGTAAAGTAATTGGATACATAGAATCATTACACATAATTTGTGATTTTACTCTGGATATCGATCCTTCATTCAGCCACCCGTGCCCACATTAAGGCTCGGGGGCTATTGGGCTTCGTGCTTATCATTTACAAATATTAAAGGGGTACATCGATCCCCTGATCTGGTGTTGCCACCCGACCAGTGTCTCGGGGGCTACTGCATTGCCTATTCAATGCAGAAAATTCAAAGTGCTCAGTGTTCGGCTTGACCGAACTATGCGCAAACGTGTCTTCGGACAACAATAGGTACCATATGGACCTATCCGGCATCAAGCTAGTATATTACGGCGACTTCTCAAAACCCTCTCTCAAGGGTCCGTCCGCCGATCACTACCTCCTCTAAAGTGCATCTCGGAATTTTACGCTGACACACACCTTGAGGGCTACTGGCTACATATCTTGTCAGTAAGTAAATTGCATCCGCAAACAATCAGCCCAAGCCCGAGGTGGTGCATCATCTTGGAAGCAGTTCGGCATAAATCTCGGATGCAAGCGGCTGGCTCTATAGAGGGCCTTTCCGGCACTAAGCTCGGATAACTCCCTTCAAACTCCTTCAACTTTTTTGAACCAAGGTGAGCTATGACACCTCAGATACAGTCCGGCGTTGGAGCTTGGACATAGGTTGGCGTTTTGAGCTCGAATACAGTCCGGTGTTGGAACTTGGACATAGTCCGGTGTTGGAGCTTGGATGTTGTCCGACATTGGAGCTCGGCTGTAACAAGACTCTTCGAATACATTCCGGCGTTAGAGCTTGGAAGCGGTCTGGCGTTGGTACTCGGCTGCAAAAGATACCTCGAATGCAGTCCGGTGTTGGAGCTTGGATGCAAGAGGACACCGCTGCACGGGAACAACTTCAAACCCGAGGTGTGGTGTAAAAAATAGCAAGGCATTGGTAAAGGCCGAGAACTTAAAGGGGCTCCTTGGATACCCGATGTGTAAACTCTTCGGATTCACTTTGGCGATCCTCAAGATCGAAGATGGAAAGATTTGTTGAACTGGTTTTCAAGACTGACGACTGAAGATGAACAATAGTTCGGAAGAATCGAGGAGCATACCCAACTTGAAGACCAGTTCAGGGGGCTACTGACGGTGTCCTGGACTAGGGGGTACTCACCATGTCGTCTCCCGACCAGCTGGATCGGGCCGAGGACACCCATGGCGGCTCATTCATGGGCCAGTTCGGATAGCCCCTGCCGCATACAAGGAAGACTCCACAAGACTTGGCGCCCAAGAGAAGGACTCTCCTAAAAACCTAGGCCTCCGGTGTCTTATATAAACCGAGGCCAGACTAGTCAATAGACAATCTCATACTCATTACTACAATCTCATGGTAGATACATGTATTCTGTACTACACCCATATGAATACAATCAAAAGCAGCATGTAGGGTATTATCTCTTCAAGAGAGCCTGAAGTTAGGTAAAGCCCCGTGTCTATGTTACCATCGCTCCAAGACGCCTAGCTTAGGACCCCTACTATGAGATACGCCGGATATTGAACCGACACCGAACCTCGTAGGTCAACCAAAGAACGATCCGCACCAGAGTGGTACGGTAATCCTATTCTGGAAGTCATGTTACTAGACCAATGACGAACCTAGAAACTATGAGGAAGCGATGATGAGCCCATATTCCGATAAATGGCTTGAGGCCATGAAATCTGAGATAGGATCCATGTATAAGAACAAAGTGTGGACTTTGGTGGACTTGCCCGATGATCGGCAAGCCATTGAGAATAAATGGATCTTCAAGAGGAAAACGGACGCTGATGGTAGTGTTACTATCTACAGAGCTCGACTTGTCGCAAAAGGTTTTCGACAAGTTCAAGGCGCAGACTATGATGAGATTTTTTCACTCGTAGCGATGCTTAAGTGTGTCCGAATCATGTTAGCAATTCCCACATTTTATGAAATCTGGAAAATGGATGTCAAAACTGCATTCCTTAATGGATTTCTTAAAGAAGAGTTGTATATGATGCAACCAGAAGGTTTTGCCGATCCTAAAGGTACTAACAAAGTGTGCAAACTCCAGCGATCCATCTATGGACTGGTGCAAGCATCTCGGAGTTGGAATATACGCTTTGATAAGGTGATCAAAGCATATGGTTTTATACAGACTTATGGTGAAGCCTGTATTTACAAGAAAGTGAGTGGGAGCTCTATAGAATTTCTGATATTATATGTGGATGACATATTGTTGATTGGAAATGATATAGAATTTCTGGATAGCATAAAAGGATACATGAATAAGAATTTTTCAATGGAAGACCTCGGTGAAGCTACTTATATATTGGGCATCAAGATCTATAGGGATAGATCGAGACGCTTAATAAGACTTTCACATAGCTAATACCTTGACAAGATTTTGATGAAGTTGAAAATATGGATCAGTCAAAGAAAGGGTTCTTGCCTGTATTGCAAGGTGTGAAGTTGAGTAAGACTCAAAGCCCGACCACAGCAGAAGATAGAGAGAGAACGAAAGTCATTGTCTATGCCTCAGCCATAGGTTCTATAAAGTATGCCATGCTGTGTACCAGACCTATTGTATACCTTGCCATGAGTTTGGCAAGGGAGTACAATAGTGATCTAGGAGTAGATCACTGGACAACAGTCAAAATTATCCTTAGAGGACTAAGGAAATATTTCTCGGTTATGGAGGTGATAAAGAGTTCGTCGTAAAGAGTTACGTCGATGCAAGCTTTGACACCGATCTGGATGACCCTGAGTCTCGATCTAGATACATATTGAAAGTGGGAGCATTTAGCTAGAGTAGCTCCATGCAAAGCATTGTAGACATAGAAATTTGCAAAATACATACGGATCTGAATGTGGCAGGCCCGTTGACTAAACCTCTCTCACAAGAAAAACATGATCACACCTTACTACTCTTTGGGTGTTAATCACATGGCGATGTGAACTATATTACTGATTCTAGTAAACCCTTTGGGTGTTGGCCACATGGCAATGTGAACTATGGGTGTTAATCACATGGTGATGTGAACTATTGGTGTTAAATCACATGGCGATGTGAACTAGATTATTGACTCTAGTGCAAGCGGAAGACCAAAGGAAATATGCCCTAGAGGCAATAATAAAGTTATTATTTTATATTTCCTTATATCATGATAAATGTTTATTATCAATGCTAGAATTGTATTAATCTGAAACTTGGTACATGTGTGGATATATAGACAAAACACCGTGTCCCTAGTATGCCTCTACTAGACTAGCTCGTTAATCAAAGATGGTTAAGTTTCCTAACCATGGACATGTGTTTTCATTTGATGAATGGGATCACATCATTAGGAGAATGATGTGATGGACAAGACCCATCCGTTAGCTTAGCATGTTGATCGTTCAATTTTATTGCTATTGCTTTCTTCATGTCAAATACATATTCCTTCGACTATGAGATTATGCAACTCCCAGATACTAGAGGAATACCTTGTGTGCTATCAAAAGTCACAACGTAACTGGGTGATTATAAAGATGCTCTACAGGTATCTCCGAAGGTGTTTGTTGGGTTGGCATAGATCAAGATTAGGATTTGTCACTCTGAGTATCGGAGAGGTATCTCTGGGCCCTCTCGGTAATGCACATCATAATAAGCCTTGCAAGCAATGTGACTAATGAGTTAGTTGCGGGATGATGCATTACGGAACGAGCAAAGAGACTTGCCGGTAATGATATTGAACTAGGTATGAAGATACCGACAATCGAATCTCGGACAAGTAACATACCGATGACAAAGGGAATAATGTATGTTGTCATTACGGTACGACTGATAAAGATCTTCATAGAATATGGAGGAACCAATATGAGCATCCAGGTTCCGCTGTTGGTTATTGACCGGAGAGGTGTCTCGGTCATGTTTACATAGTTCTCGAACCCGTAGGGTCCGTACGCTTAACGTTCGATGACAATTTTGTATTATATGAGTTATGTGATTTGGTGGCCGAATATTGTTCGGAGTCCCGGATGAGATCACAGACATGACGAGGAGTCTCGAAATGGTCAAGAGGAAAAGATTCATATATTGGACGATGATATTTGGACACCGGAAGTGTTCCGGGGGTACCGGGTACATATCGGGTCACTGGAAGGGGTTTCGGGGATCCCCTCGGCAACTACATGGGCCTAATGGGCCGAGAAGGGGACAGACCAGCTCCGAGGGGGCTGGTGTGCCCCATGTAGGCCAAAATAAGGGGGGAAGGAAAGAGGGGAAGGGAGAAAGGAAGGGGAGCAATTCGGCCTCCCCCTTCTTTCTCTCCTCCCTCCTCCTTCCTCCCCCCTCCGGATGAATATGGAAGGGGGGGGAGGCCGAATTGGGAGGCGCCCAAGTAGGATTCCTCCTACTTGGGGCGCCCCCTTGGCTGACTCTCCTTCCCTCCAACCTATATATATATATATATGAGGAGGGGGCACCGCTAGAACACACAACATTGATTCCTAGCCATGTGTGGAGCCCCCCTCCACAGTTTACGCCTCCGGTCATATTGTCGTAGTGGGCGAAGCCCTGCGCGGATCACTTCACCATCACTGTCACCACGCTGTCATGCTAAGGAAACTCTCCCTCGACACTTTACTGGATCAATAGTTCGAGGGACGTCATCGAGCTGAACGTGTGCAGAACTCGGAGGTGCCGTACGTTCGGTGCTTGGTTGGTCGGGATGAGAAAAAGTTTGACTACATCAACCGCGTTGTTAAACGCTTCCGCTTTTGGCTACGAGGGTATGTAGACACACTCTCCCCTTGTCGTTGCTATGCATCTCCTAGATAGATCTTGCGTGAGCGTAGAATTTTTTTTGAAATTTCATGCGACGTTTCCCAACACTTTCTGCTTGTCGGTAGGCGAGGTGGGACTAAATCTTTGTCGAGAGCCACTCTCGGCAAAGACTTGCAACCATGACCGTGCCATTATCCGCCGCTGGATGTGCCACGTGGCAAAACTTTGCCGTGTGGTGGGCACTTGGCTCTCGGCAAATAGTGCCTTTGCCGATTATTGCCTTTTTGCGAGGCCTACTCTCGGCATTATCATGTGTTTGCCGAGATGCTCCTTTTGCCGAGAGTCACGCTCGACATCTCTTACTTAGCCGAGTGCTTGTGGTTTGGCTCTCAGTGAAGACCATGACACCCAACGTATACACACAATTTCCAGTAGTGCGTGTGTGTGCAAACACTACCATAATTAAGTTATTATCTTCTTGTGGAAAATAATTATGTAAGCTAATTAATACGTTCAAAGGGGAACTTATAATAGTATCACTACTGCACTTGCTCCTGTATACATGACCAACTGTCTCTGAGCAGTTTCCTCCCACTAAGAAGAGAAGCTGTGAATGGAGAAGAGCAAATGTAAGGCAATAGATACTGTGCTTATATTCATCAAGCATGTACTAAACAAATAAACCGGTACTACGAGAACATTGAAATTGATTTAAACATACCGCATCTGTGAGAAACAGGGCGTTGATCAACTTTTATCATAGTAAGTAGTGAATATAATGCACAAGTCACTACTAGGAAAAGGGCTATAGCTAATATGGACATTAATGGCGCACCATCTATGTGGTGCGCCATTGCTATATAGCAGTGGCGCACCAGATACAGGTGCGCCATTATTGACATATTACTAATGGCGCACCTGGTGTGTGGTGCGCCATTAGTAGTTTTGAAAAAAATTAAAAAAATTGTTAATAGTCGCGCATCAAGGGATAGTGCGCCATTACTAGTTGACATAGTAATGGCGCACCACACCCACCATGCGCCATTAGTAGTTTTGAAAAAAATAAAAAAAATATTAGTAGTGGCGCACCAGTGGAGTCCACTACGCCATTACTAGTTTTAACTAGTAATGGCGCACTATCCCATGGTGCGCCACTACTAACTAATTTTTTTCTTCAAAACTACTAATGGGGCACCACACACCAGGTGCGCCATTAGTAACCCTGGTGCTAAATGCACCCCCCGTGGACCGCCTTTTCAGTTTAAAAAAAATAAAAGAAAATGAAGGAAATGTCAAAAAAATAAAACAAAATAAGTTTCCCATGTGATATGTGGTCTAGTTGTTGGGAAAATTTACAAATATGAATTTCGACTTTATTTGCAAAATCTCTCTGGAATTTAGTAAAATGGGCATAACTTTTGCATACGAACTCGGATTAAAAAGTTTTTTATATGAAAAATCATCTACTCGAAAAGTGACATCCGAATTCAACGGGGGGAATCCCGTTGACCATCTTCAAAATCCCCCAAAACCTAACAGAACGAAAGATACGTGGCTTTTAAGATCTAGAGGGGGGAAACGAAAAAAAATTCAAACTTACTAGTGGCGCACCATTTGCTAGGTGCGCCACTAGTAACAGAAAAAAAAATTGGCTTCAAAAAAAATTTGGAATTTTTTTTCAAAATATGATACGTAATATGACCGGGAAGTTTGAAATATTTTTTCAAAATTTCATCACACTCATGAACATGAACAAAATCCTAGACATCAACAAGGTTTAATAGGATTGATATGATAGATATATTAACAAGTGCCTGTGAACTGAGCTAGTGATGGGGTTGGATAGAACTGCGAAGTTAAGCGTGCTCGAGCTGGAGTAGTGTGAGGACGGGTGAGCTTCCGGGAAGTTTGACCACAAAGTGCGATTTGACTTGAGATTAAGCATATTGACCCGAGATTAAGCCATAGTGACCCGAGATTAAGGAAAAAACGAAAAAAAAAATCTGAAAAAAAATTGTTAGTAATGGCGCACTTCTATGTGGTGCACCATTACTAAGTCAGATAGTAATGGCGCACCAGATAGGCATAGTAACGGTGCACTATAGGTGCGCCATTAAGCCATAGTGACCCGAGATTAAGGAAAAAATGAAAAAAATTCTGGAAAAAAATTTGAAAAAAATTTGTTAGTACTGGCGCACTTCTATGTGGTGCGCCATTACTAAGTCAGATAGTAATGGCGCACTATAGGTGCGCCATTACTATTTTGTTACTAGTGGCATGATAATAGTGGCGCACCTGTAGTGCGCCATTAATGGCCAAAACAGGTGTCCCACTAATTAGCCTTTTCCTAGTAGTGAGTGGAACACCAGTTTAACCTGAGCCAAGTTATGAATACCCCTAAGAACCTACATAATTCCCTGATAACCTCCGGCTTTGGATAACCCCCTCTATGTATCTATTTTAATCAGTTGCAATAGTCTAAGAGAACAGATGAATGATGCAGCTCCGGCTGCTCACCTCCTAGGAGACACAGACGCAGTTGCCCTCGGCAGCGGAAATCGGCCTGGGATGAACAAATCAATGACGCGGCTCCGGCTACTCACCAAATCCGGCGTTCCTCTCAATAACTGTGGCAAGGAGTGCCACATCATAGTGGAGGGGATGGGAGGCAGGGTGGGCGGGGAGGGGTGGCGGCCGGGACATGCCACCGCCAACGTCGTGGAGGGGAGAACGAGATGCGAGTGAGGGATTTTTGTGCACTACTAGGGAAAACCCTAGTAGTAGCTCTTATTTTATAGCTAGTAGTAGCACTTGTACAAGCGCTACCAGTAAGGCGCTACATCTAACTGGTAGGGGCTCCTTGATTTCTGCAAAAACAAAATATAAACAAAAACATTATTATCTTCATTGTAGGACTTAGTGAAACCCTATGTCTAAAAAAATATAAACAAAAACCTACATTTACTAAAAAAAATCTTAAAATTTCCTATTCTATTCAAAAGACCTACATTTACTTAATTCTTTTAAATTTCATACTTTATTCTATTCAAATTTACTTATTCAAATTTTCTAAAATTTTCCTATTCTATTCAAAACACCTACATTTTTTTCAATTTCATATTTTATTCTATTCAAATTTACTTATTCAAATTTTCTAAAAATTTCCTATTCTATTCAAAAGACCTACATTTACTTATTCTTTTCAATTTGATATTTTATTCTATTCAAATTTACTTATTCAAATTTTCTAAAAATTTCCTATTCTATTCAAAAGACCTACATTTACTTTTTTTCAATTTCATATTTTATTCTATTCAAATTTCTTATTTTATTTACAAAATGGAGGAGGAGGAGGAGGAGGAGGGAGGAAGAGAGGGGGAGGAAGAGGGAGGAGGAGGAGAGAGCAGGAGGAGGGAGGGGGAGGAGGGAGGAGGAGGAGGAGGGAGAGAGGAGGGCCATCGGAGAGGCAGGAGGAGGGGCCCGCTGGAGGGAGGAGGAGGAGGGAGGAGGAGGAGAGAGAAGGAGGAGGGGGCTACCGGAGGGAGGAGGAGGAGGGGGCCGCCGGAGGGACGAGTAGAGGGAGGAGGATGGAGGGACCTTGGGGGCACTGGTGGGTGACGGCGGCGACGGCGCGCGGTGGAGGGAGATTGAGAGTGTGAGGGGGAGAGTGAGGACGCGCGCGGGCGCCGGTTGGATAAGGTGGCCTTAGTAGTAGCGCTGGTTGGGGGAAAGCGCTACTAGTAAGTACAATAGCAGTAGCGCTTTTTACGTATGGGCACTAAAAGTATACCTAGCCTGCCGGCAACAGTCTGGCACCCTTAGTTGTAGCGCTGGTTTGGGGAAAGCGCTACTACTAAGTAGAAGAGCAGTAGCGCTTTTTGCGTATGGACGCTACTAATATACCTAGCCTGCCGCCAACGGTCTAGCAATTATAGTAGTAGCGGGTTTTATAACTATAGCGCTACTGCTATGTGCATAGTAGCAGCGCTCTTTTTTCCCAAGCGCTACTACTATTTAGTAGCAGCGCTGCCTTCTCAACAGCGCTTCTGGTAACCTCTTGTGTATAAGGTTTTTCCTAGTAGTGGTGGGTGAGAGCGTCCAAGGAAAAGTGGTTGTTGGTTATTAGAGTAACATAGTACTGTAACATATTTTGTGTAGAGTGAAAAATATCACACCCCCTAAATAGTAAATTCTGACAATAATCATCAACAATTGATTAGGTGGGCTATAATTAATTAAAATTAGGATGCCATTTACTTGCTCTACTAAAAAGAACTATGTCACCGACCAGTCAGTTAACAGCCGACCGCTCTACCACTGAGCTACTGAGGAACAGGAGGATTCGACCTCCCAGAGTTCAACCCCCGGTTTGTCAGTTTAAAAGGTCAGCGCTCACATCTAGCAGCTGACCAATGGATATATATTTTACATAGCGTCATATTTAATTTTAATTCAAATATTTGTTAACATTTTTCAGTTTTGCAGGTCAAATACGAAAACAGATAGATTTGAATGATGCTTTAAAACATCAGTTGACATGGGCACTGGCGTAATGATGATGGACCGGATTGAAAACTCAACGAGTTTTAAAAAACAAGTAGAGGTGCATATACAAATAACTGTTTTTTATCTGTATGTGTGTTGCACATGATATAAAATACTCAAAAGTTGTATTTCTATACATGTTCAGTTTTGCATAATATGTGAGAGATGGAGATGGATTTTGTCGACGTTTGATTTTTTTTCTCCATCGCCAACGGTTCCGAGGCGATGTTGTTGGAGAGGACAAAAATTCACCAAGTTTTACAGAACAAAAAAATGTGCAAGCGATGATAGCCCACAACAAAACCCAAAAAAATTATAAAAATTATCCCACAAGATTTTTACTTTCAGTGTGATTATCGTTCTTTCACCGTTATGAGTCGAGGAAGAAGTTTTTATTATACTTGCTCAAGTATCATGCGAATGAAGCTAAAAACAACATTCCTGATACTATATGAGAAAATTTTAAGCACATCAAGTAGATCTTAATTCCTCACAGATTATTAGCTGGATCATTGCTCTCTATGCATATATCGTTAAATTGTTTTTTTGTTTCAAACATTATCTCAACTGAAGTGGATTTTAATCATTATCAGATTGTTACTAGTTATCTTTTTTATACATGTGAAATTTTAGAATACATTATTTTTACATATAACTCCAGCAAAATATCTAAATGCCCGTGGCAACGCACGAGCATTCTACTAGTAGAGCTAATTTGCCACGTCAAATTGTTGAAAAAGTGTTTTAGTAGCATGACACTTTTATTATTTAGACTATGTAATTTTGTTAATTAATCCATGGTAGTTTTATTGTAGGTAGGATGACACTTTTCTTATTTAGACAATGACAATTTCATTTGTTAGACCATGATAATTTTTTTATAGGTAACAAGACACTTGCAAAGGGCAAAATCTGACCCAAAATACAAGAGGGGGGGGGGGTAATAAACCAGCAGGCAGGTAGTAGGTAGCAATACATTTTATTGGTTAGACTATGTCATCAACATTAACCTAACCAACTCATCATCGCAGGACCACTTTTGAGAAGTATTTCAATGTTGCGGAAATGGTCCAATCAGAATGAAAAGGAAGTTAAGCTAGCTCACTTTTGGATAGAGCATGAGCTCCTTCAGTGGGTGCTCACGAATGTCATGAATTGCCATGTAGCGAGCGATGCGAGGATGTTTTTTTGTCGCGCCTCCCATCACCCCGTTTATTTTTTCCCTCCCATTAAAAACTAAATCTCATTAAAGGGGGGGGGGTCTTGTTTCATGCTTACTCCGGCAGGTGTTGATTCAATTTGATCACGTAAATAATAGGTAATTAAGAATTCAGAAATCACATCATATATGTGAGATCACCTTACTAAAGGACGTATATAAGATTTTTCTCGATAGCCATCCAAAACAAAGTAAGATATTCCTCAATGTACTGCCATTTATTGTTATCATTATTTTTACTATTAAAGGACAATCACAATTTTTCTAATACAACAAAAATAACATATCCTTTTTTATCTTACCAAATCACATATATACTTTTTATCTTAAAATCTCATACATCTCTACTATTAAATATGAGTTGGTAGGCTGTTACACATGGTTTATTTTCGCCTTCACCTTCCACCACCACCTCTCCATGCTGGGGTTTTCTTCCTACACACTCCCACCTCCGTGGTGGCAGGCAGGTCGTCGGACCGCCATGTACAAGCGTTCGTGGACACCGTCATATTATATTTCTTGTCAGTCATACAGAGAGCCAGACAATCTACATCCTCAAATTAAGTGTGTCCATTCAATCATCAAGAAATTCGTTAGGTAAATGTATCTACAATACTCTGTAGGCCTTGCATAAATGAATCCATTGCAAGAGGCACATCAAATGCGTAATATCTATATTATCAAAGAGAATTTTTAGGTAGTCATCGTTCGTAGCAGCCATTCATAAGAAAATAATTTGGAAATCAAGCACAAATCAATTTGGAGATCAAACCATTAATGCAACTAATTAGCTAGACATTTAGTTACATATGCAATTGATTAGGTCCATTTAAAATATGATTTTTTTGCACCGAATCAATTTGGAATCTGATTCATTAATGAAATTAATTAATTAGGCAGACATTTAATTATGCCTACAAATATTTAGAAGCAGGGATTTTCCTAATTAGGCATAATTAATTGATTTGGTTGGTAGTTAATTAGGCACACAGAGAGTTAGGTAGGCATTTAATTACTTATGTAATTAATTAATTTAGCAGACATTTAATTGTGCCAAATCATCTTCAAAGAGCTTCCGGGCAAGGATGGTCAACATGCTCTCAGCGACATGGTATAGCACTGCTTGCCAACATGGACAACGACCACCATGCGCTCGTGACATGGACGACCAAGCATTCACTAAGATAGATGACGACCATGCTCTACGGGATGTCCACACGTTGATGGTTGCCGAAATGTTCACGGGCGAGGACAACACGACACTACATCGGCCAGGTGGTTCATGCTATAGTAGAAAGGAAGAGTGTTATAAGAATATGAAGGAAAAAGAACTAAAGCTGCCAAGTGTTTCATGGTGTTGGAGAAGGAAAGAGTCTTCCAGAAAATTATAAGTGAAACAAGAAAGAGAGAGTATTCTAGAAAATAAATAGGAACGAGAACTAAAGCTGGTGAGGAAGGAGGAAGAAGAAAATGAGTCGTCGCTGACGAAGGCAGGGATGTTGATGTGGTGTTGGTTGGCGCCGACGAAACGATTGCCACACGCCTCCCACGTCAGTGTGTGTGTGTGTGTGTGTGTGTGTGTGTGTGTGTGTGTGTGTGTGTGTGTGTGTGAGCATGTGTGTGTGCGTTTTTTTTCGTTTCACCAGTTGTAGAATTCAGGAGACATATGATGGCGTTTCATCATGGCATTGCCATGTTGAACTCAAGGCGTTGCAAACACTTAATAGATGCGAGATATGACAAATGAGAGAAAAATATTGGCAGTTGTTGTTATACAATTAGAAAGCCTAAAAACGATGACATTTTACTGCTTGCATTTGCAAAGTTGAATGGACATTTGAGAATGATCTCTATAGTTATTCTTTGTTTTGTTACAATAGTATGTGTAGTTTAACCCACACTATTATATTGTAAATATGAAAAAATGTCCCTGTTGCAACGCACGGCGAAGATGAGGCGGACGTCATCTGGTTTTAAAGGATATAGCACCGGTGAAAAATGTCCTGGTACAACGGGAAACATTTCATACATCTCATATATTAGTAATCTTATCGATGGTCAAAGCCGTCCTCAAAAAACGAATTAGGCTTTGTATATTAGAATGGAGGGAGTAGAAAAGTTTGCATATTTCGATGCAAATTAAAGGTGGAGATTAGACTTACCCCTTCAATCAAAAAGATTATATTGTTCTGATCTCTTGTTTTATTAATTGGGAGAATATGGATTAGAATTAGTAGATCATAAATGTACGAGAATGCCCCTTTTAAGTGACTTTAAGACCCGTGCAAACTTGTAAGAGGGGCGTGTCGAAGCAAACTTTTAAGAAGGGTGTCCCGCTATGGCGGAAACCGAACGCAAAGGGGAGGGTCCGACAGGAAAAGAGTGCATCATGGGGTGTGGTTTTTTTTGTGTTAGGCCTGCGTGTTGGAGATAACATGGCAGATAGTCCGGACAACTACATTTCTCCCTCGCATATGATTTGTATTTGGGAAGGCCGGATTGTACAAACTGTTGAATTTTGGGGAGCCTACTAGGCGCCCATTTGATATCTGAGCACGTCCGACTTTAAAGACGACTTTAATTATTTGTTTGGTTTATTTATATATGCATTATAGCCCGTAGCTAGCAACGCAGAGACGACTTGTAGAGAAGAAAACCATGCATATGCATACTACTCGTGGATGAGAAAAGCATATGCATGCATGAATTTGTTGGTGTGGAGGTGAAAAGCGTATGCATGGAACTGCTCAAAAGAAAAGAGAAGAAGGAAAAAGTTAAAAGAGAGTCCCGTGGTGATGCATGGATTTGTGAGGCTGAGGACCCTCTTCCATGGAGGCGATGCGCGCGCGACGAGTGCGGGCCTCCGCTTCCACACCCCATAAATATTACCTGCCTCGGGTCCATCCTTCACAGAAGGAGGTACTCCCTTGTGTTAGATCCAAGAAGCAACCACAAACAAGAATCAACAACAAGAGAGGAGGAGGAAGAAGAAGAGATCGAAGATGGCCGACGGCGAGGACATCCAGCCGCTGGTGTGCGACAACGGGACAGGTATGGTGAAGGCCGGGTTCGCCGGCGACGACGCGCCCCGGGCGGTGTTCCCCAGCATCGTGGGGCGGCCGCGGCACACGGGGGTCATGGTGGGCATGGGGCAGAAGGACGCGTACGTGGGCGACGAGGCGCAGTCCAAGCGTGGTATCCTCACCCTCAAGTACCCCATCGAGCACGGCATCGTCTCCAACTGGGACGACATGGAAAAGATCTGGCATCACACCTTCTACAACGAGCTCCGCGTGGCCCCCGAGGAGCATCCCGTCCTGCTCACCGAGGCGCCCCTCAACCCCAAGGCCAACCGTGAGAAGATGACCCAGATCATGTTCGAGACCTTCAACACCCCCGCCATGTACGTCGCCATCCAGGCCGTGCTCTCCCTCTACGCCTCCGGGCGAACCACCGGTACGTACGCATTACATCTTCTTCTCGTTTCTTTCTTTCATTCATCGTGTCCACCGTGATCATGATGATCGAAAAAAAAAACATTTGCAAGGTATCGTGCTCGACTCCGGTGACGGTGTGAGCCACACGGTGCCCATCTACGAGGGGTACGCGCTGCCCCACGCCATCCTCCGTCTCGACCTCGCCGGACGCGACCTCACCGACCACCTCATGAAGATCCTCACGGAGCGCGGCTACTCCTTCACCACCACGGCGGAGCGCGAAATCGTCCGCGACATGAAGGAGAAGCTCTCCTACATCGCCCTCGACTACGACCAGGAGATGGAGACCTCCAAGACCAGCTCCTCCGTGGAGAAGAGCTACGAGCTGCCCGACGGCCAGGTCATCACCATCGGCGCCGAGCGCTTCCGCTGCCCGGAGGTGCTCTTCCAGCCATCCTTCATCGGGATGGAAGCCGCGGGGATCCACGAGACCACCTACAACTCCATCATGAAGTGTGATGTGGACATCAGGAAGGACCTCTACGGCAACATCGTCCTCAGTGGTGGCACCACCATGTTCACCGGCATCGCCGACAGGATGAGCAAGGAGATCACCGCCCTCGCGCCCAGCTCCATGAAGATCAAGGTCGTCGCCCCGCCCGAGAGGAAGTACAGTGTGTGGATCGGAGGCTCCATCCTCGCCTCCCTCAGCACCTTCCAGCAGATGTGGATCGCCAAGGCCGAGTACGACGAATCCGGACCATCCATCGTCCACCGGAAATGCTTCTAGATACTCATATATCCACCCCATTCCATCGTCATTATCTTACCTTCTTATCATCATCATCATCATCATCACCAAACAAAACAAAAGTAAAGGCGCGCCGACGATGCATGGGATCATCACTACTACTGCTGCCGGGGCGCCCGTCCGATCGCCATCGATGATCCTTTTTTTTCCTTGTTTCCCTTTCTTTTTCTTTCTTGCCAATCTTTCTACATAAATCATGTTTTCTTTTCTCACTTCAATTTTATTTAATTGGAGAAGATGCTATCTATGCATCCCATTCCATCGTCATTTAATTTGATTTGTGGATGACGCGGTGGTGGTATGTTTGAATTCAATCTAATCCAATGGCCGGCTAGCGGCCGAGATGATTACTAT
Organism: Triticum aestivum; assembly: GCF_018294505.1. Classification (NCBI taxonomy): domain Eukaryota; kingdom Viridiplantae; phylum Streptophyta; class Magnoliopsida; order Poales; family Poaceae; genus Triticum; species Triticum aestivum. The sequence goes on from NC_057806.1 coordinate 217,197, forward strand.
TGATTATTATTTTTGTTAGAAAATCGATGTCACCCTTTTTATGTTCACAAACTCACGAGGAAAAATAATAATACGCGTGTTAATTACTATTCTCAACATCTACTGTAGTTTAGTCTAACTAGCCCTAGCTAATTTTCCATTGAATGTTAGTTACGGACTCCACTCAATGAATCTAGTTTCATATTTATAATTATTTAATATAACGTATATATTCAAACTTTTCAAAACTCACATGCAAACTATTTGGTGAGAAAAAAATAGATGCTAAATATATCTCAACTTCTAAAAGTCATAAGTAAAGGAATCGGTGAAATGTTTTGCATAGGTAGTAATAGATATCCGAATTTCAGGGGCCTCCTTTGACTCAAAGAAATTTCATGGGATGTTTGTTTGATTTTTATGGTTGGAGTCCTTTAGAAATATCCGTCCACTCCAACCTTGTCTGAGTTTACTCTGAGTTTACTTTAGTTCTCATGTGTTATTATTAACTCTTTCATCCAAATTCCACTAATTAGTTCTTAATCCTACAAGACAAGAGGAGATCAAAAACTCTAATCTTGTGGGGTTTTTTATCTTCTGTTCCCACATTCGAAAAATCCCATGAATATTTCAATAGCGGTCGGTTCTCCCTAGCGAACGATTCCTTCGCTAGTGGAGTAACGATCCACCAAACGAAATCGTTCGTTGGAAGAAGTCCCTCAGCGCGACCCCCCCCCCTTCCAGTTAGGTCAAGAAAAGCGTGTTTCCTATGACGCACTGGCAGGTCTTTCAAACTGGTATTTCAACCATGTTTTGAATAGCTACACAAACACAAAAATTACCATGATATATGTAATAAAACTACAAAGATCCAAAAAATATATTATATATTTTTATGAAATAACTAAAAATGTCATGCTCTAAAATAACGAAAAATGGCATGCCTTAACTAATAAAAATACCATTATCTGGCCATGGTTTTGTATGAATTATTGACAAAGGTATATACAATTAATTTATTATGGCAAGAAGAATATGTCGCATTAAATGCAAATAATAATTCGCATGGCACCTATGGCAAAATAATTTTCCATGGTCTAATCAATAAAAATGCCAAGGTCTAAATAATAAATTTCCAAAGTCTAAATAACAAATTGTCATGATCTAAACAATAAAAGTGCCATGCTACGTAGAATACTACTATCATGGTGTAATTGATAAACTTGCCACTCTTTAAAAAATAAAAGTGTCCTGCTAACTACAATAAAACTACCATGGTCCAACAAATGAAATTTTCATGATATAAATAAGAGAAGTGTCATGATACCTACAATAAAACTACCATGGATTAGTTAACAAAATTGCATGGTCTAAATAATATGTATTACATGCTACCTACAATACAACTACCATGATTTATTGTATAAAATTACCATAGTTTAAATAATGAAATTGCACAAGGAAAAAATAGGAAGTTGTTCTCTAAAATCATGGCACATGTTGAAATTTTGAAATGGGAACAAGGCAAATTTAGGAACATTATTATTCAAAAAGGATGGCAATTTTAGTAATTTCACACTGGCACATTGCTATTTAGGAATATTATTAATCCCCAATGCCTTCCCCTAGGCCAAGTACAGTGAAGTGTCATGTAGTTGATGTGCAAACGACACCACTAGAGAAAGAACAAGATATATATTATCAAAATATTGAATGAATACCAACACTAGTGCAGCGACCTGCTATACAAACGGTTTTTAACCCCTTTTTGTGACGGAGTTTTAAATCGCTGCCTTGCCTGTCACTACTAGGACAAACTTTATAGGTAGAACTTTACCAGTAGCACGGGTTAAGGTGCAACACTACTACTATATAGAAGTAGTGCGGGGCCTATACGAGTGCTACAAGTAAGTGTGTAGTAGTAGCGCCCGCTCGCGGTCCCCTGCTGCTGCTAAATGGTCCCCTCCTCACTCACGGGGGCTACCCGTAATAGCAGCGTTGGTCATGAGCCCACGCTACTGCTAAGGCAATTACCAGTAGGGCGGGCTACCACACACGCTGCAACTGTGGCCAGCCCGAGCCCAACTCACCGGCCCCATTTAGTAGCAGTGTGGGCTATAGACCCGCTCTATAGCTAAATGGCCTAGCAACAGCATTGGTTGCTTCCCCGCGCTATTGTTAATACCACCTTATCTTCTCTGCACGCACGGCCTCCCTCTCCCTCTCCACTCTCTCGGTCCTCACCATCCCCCCCCCCCCGCGCCGCCCACGCATTATCTTGCTCCACCGCCGCCGCCCGCTGCTGCCATCACCCACTGATGTTGTCGCCCACTGCTGCTGTCGCCCGTTGCCGCTGTCTCCCCCCGGTATGTCTTCTCTGACCCTTTCCCTCCCTCCCACCTCCCTCCCTCCCTCCTGCATTGCATAAATTAATGGGTACATAGATAGATAGATAGATGGATAGACAGATGGATGGAACTAGGTTTTTTTAGTAATGCTTGGATATATAGGTGGATGGATGGATAGATGTTAGGTCTTTTGAATAGAATAGTAAGTGTCTAATAGAGTAGCAAAATCGAAAATGTTCGGTAAATTTAGATCTTCTAAACCAAATGCCTTTAAGTAAAAATGTAGTAATAGAATATAAAATTGTTTTTTATATTGATGATATAATTTTTAATCATTGGACTATGTAGGATTTCTCGTGTTGCGTCACCCTCTCCCGCTCGGTCCCGTCCCCCCACCATGAGCACCTTCCATCTCCTTTCTGTTTAGTTTTTGGTTTATTTTCTTTTAATATATATGTAGATGTATGTATGTTTGCTAGAATGGTTGGTTAGATGGATGGATGCATGGATGCATTATTGATTGTTACAGTTTTGTTTCATTATTGATTTTCCAAAAATCCGACAAAATGGATGCATGGATGCATTTTGCAGGGAACACCTCCGAGTGGCCTATGTTTTGCTGGAATGTTGATTAATTTTCATTCCAGCAAATTTTAGGCGCTCGATATGTCCTATTTTAGCAAAGGTCATGCCGGATTTCCCCCCTGAATTTTAGCATGACTTGTGCTAGAATATGTAGGAAATATCAAGTGCCTTTGATTAGCCAGAAAGAGAATTAAACCACATTTTGGGTTGACTTTAAGTATCTTGGGGCTCCATACATGACAGTCAAAGAATCATGGAGGAAGCATGTCCACCATATATGTGAGAAGGCACTGGTACTGTAAGGTGCTATACAAACGGTTTTTAACCCCTTTCCGTGATGACATTTATAACCGTTGCCAAGTGAGTGTGGGCGATAGGGGGGTCCTTCCCACATGACCCAGAAACCGTCAGGGATGGGCGAGCGGCTACTAACGATCGCCATAGAATAAACGTATGAGAAGCTGCCCTAGTCCCACACGTTACATCTCGACATTACGTTTCTGATCACAGAGACATCCCAAACGATTACGCCGCTATAGTCGTGTGAAAAAGGTGGACATCAACATTTAATCTGCTGATATTTTTGTGATAGGTACGTTATTGCACATGGTTCAAGAATATAAAATGTGTGTGGTGTTGGGGAACGTAGCAGAAATTCAAAAAATTTCCTACGTATCACCAAAATCTATCTATGGAGAGACCAGCTACGAGTAGAAGGAGAGTGCATCTACATACCCTTGTAGATCGCTAAGCGGAAGCGTTCAAGTGAACGGGGTTGATGGAGTCGTACTCGTCGTGATTCAGATCACCGATGATCCAGTGCCGAACGGACGGCACCTCCGCGTTCAACACACGTACAGCCCGGTGACGTCTCCCACGCCTTGATCCAGCAAGGAGAGAGGGAGAGGTTGAGGAAGACTCCATCCAACAGCAGCACAACGGCGTGGTGGTGGTGGAGGAGCGTGGCAATCCCGCAGGGCTTCGCCAAGCACCATGGGAGAAGAGGAGGAGAACTTGGGAGAGAGGGAGGGGCTGCACCAAAGGCATAAGGTATGTTTGGGAGGCCCTCCTACCCCACTATATATAGGGATCCCAAGGGGGGGGGGGTGCGCCAGCCCCTAGGAGATCCAATCTCCAAGGGGGCGGCGGCCAGGGGAGGAGTCCTCCCCCCCCCCCCAAGGCACCTAGGAGGTGCCTTCCCCTGCTGGGACTCTTCCTTTAGGGTTTCCCCAGGCGCATGGGCCTCTTGGGGCTGGTGCCCTTGGCCCATGTAGGCCAAGGCACACCCCCTACAGCCCATGTGGCCCCCCGGGACAGGTGGCCCCACCCGGTGGGCCCCCGGGACCCTTCCGGTGGTCCCGGTACAATACCGATGACCCCGAAACTTGTCCCGATGGCCGAAACAGGACTTCCTATATATAAATCTTTACCTCCGGACCATTCCGGAACTCCTCGTGACGTCCGGGATCTCATCCGGGACTCCGAACAACATTCGGTTACCACATACAAGCTTCCTTTATAACCCTAGCGTCATCGAACCTTAAGTGTGTAGACCCTACGGGTTCGGGAGACATGCAGACATGACCGAGACGTTCTCCGGTCAATAACCAACAGCGGGATCTGGATACCCATGTTGGCTCCCACATGTTCCACGATGATCTCATCGGATGAACCACGATGTCAAGGACTCAATCGATCCCGTATTCAATTCCCTTTGTCAGGCGGTATTTTACTTGCCCGAGATTCGATCGTCGGTATACCGATACCTTGTTCAATCTCGTTACCGGCAAGTCACTTTACTCGTTCCGTAACACATCATCCCGTGATCAACTCCTTGGTCACATTGCGCATATGATGATGTCCTACCGAGTGGGCCCAGAGATACCTCTCCGTTTACACGGAGTGGCAAATCCCAGTCTCGATCCGCATAAAACAATAGATACTTTTGGAGATACCTGTAGTGCACCTTTATAGTCACCCAGTGACGTTGTGACGTTTGATACACCCAAAGCACTCCTACGGTATCCAGGAGTTACACGATCTCATGGTCAAAGGAAGAGATACTTGACATTGGCAAAGCTCTAGCAAACGAACTACACGATCTTTGTGCTATGCTTAGGATTGGGTCTTGTCCATCACATCATTCTCCTAATGATGTGATCCCGTTATCAACGACATCCAATGTCCATAGCCAGGAAACCATGACTATCTGTTGATCACAACGAGCTAGTCAACTAGAGGCTCACTAGGGACATATTGTGGTCTATGTATTCACACGTGTATTACGATTTCCGGATAATACAGTTATAGCATGAATAAAAGACAATTATCATGAACAAGGAAATATAATAATAATACTTTTATTATTGCCTCTAGGGCATATTTCCAACATGTGGTGCCTCTACTAATGCCAATGTGTCCATTTTCATAACCGTGTGTGATTGGTATTCCTATCAGACACGCACACTGGTTTGAAACGTTTGCCGCATTACCATGAGTCGCACACGCATATGAGACGAAACTGTGTGTGCGTCCGTCGGGCATCGCAAACATTTCACGTCAAAGAATCGTCTGTTCTCTTTTTTTTCATCGCACACGCTATTTTCTTTCTAACCATGTGCACATTATTTTATTCGCTCCTGTATATTTTTATTTTTGCCTGTAATTTATTATTCGAATTGGAAATTTTGAAATATGAATGCAATTCAAATTTTCAGTACAATGGTTCAACAACGAATCCATAAATAAAATTGTCAGTACAATATGTTCAGTAATTACAGGATTAGACATCAATTAACTATGATGAACCACAATATTTACAGGCGGTAAAGGTGAAGAGACAAGTGTAAATCATTTTGACTACCGATGGTGTTGAAGAAGTGGAATGGCCATAATCTGCCTTCCTGCATGCCATAGGCACGAACAACTTTTGTCCAACCCCTTGTGACGATCTCCCGCCCATCCTTCACTGCCTTCAGGAAGACTTCTAGAGCATTATCATGGTAGCATGAATTATATACTTTAACCTTAGTTGCCTCCACTTCGGTCATGTAGTTTGCAAGGTAATCATCAGTAAATAGCTTCGAAAACCACTGAAAAGAGAAAAATATCAGATACTGAGGTCTAATAGAGTAACTTATTATGGGCAGGGGGGAAAGGCAACACATTACTTACCATCCTAAAGTTCACTATTGTCTTGGACAAAGTGTAAATAAAGAGCTTAATTCCCATCACCCGTTTTTTCGCCTAACAATCTTTCTTAGTTTCCTCACTTGACGCTTGTTCATGAATATCTCATTGCCCCATACGCAAAAGGGATCGAAGCATGGATCAGTACCACTCATATATGTACCTACAAGCAACCAGTAAATGCTAGAACCTAAACTGAGATTGCACAAATGATATAATATACAACTACCTACATTCCTAAGTACACGTATTTTTAGAGATTTCAATATGAACTACATACAGATGTATATAGAATTATAGATGTAGTTTAGATTAGAATCTAGATTCACTCATTTTGCTTCTTATGTAGTCTATATTGGAATCTCTAAAAATACTTATATTTAGGAATAGATGGTGTATAAGACATGTGATGCAGCTAACCTCGACGGCAAACAACAACATCGCCCATTGTAGTCCTGTGTAAGTACATGGAAAGCCAATGTTAACTACAACAGGGTTAACATCCACCAAAAATAGCAAATGGTAATAAAACAGCAGCATCTGTAGTGATATCTTCATTGCGAAAGAGTAGCACGGTAGCAAAGGGATGGATTAAAAAATGGACACAACTGTTAATTGCAACAGGCTTAACAGCATCCCAATTCATGTTTTGTAAGTTTGTAGCCATTGAAATACAGCTATTTAAAAGTGGATACAACTGTTGAAAGAGTCTTAGTTTGAGAGAAATTGAACTCACATGTAGGAAGTTTACATGCGCCAATACGTTCCCCACTCCAACATATGAGAAGTTGGATACGGTGCTCGCTAGTGTGGAATGGGAACAAAAGTACCCATTAGTGTCGGTGCATGCGATGCAGAGGGAGATCTCAGACCACACACCATTACTAGTGGACTCGGGAGACGCAACCCATATTGGGAACAAGAACGCTTTCTCCTTCGAACTAGGTTAGTTCGAGAAACAAAACTTCATGGAGATCATTGCACGAGAATGGGCGAAGCCTGTTAGTGGATGATCAAGTATTGAGAGATGGCAAAACAAAATTAGACATCTGAGACAATTCTTACGGGGTTGGGCCAGAAACGAGAGTGTGATATACAAATAAGAAAAAGAGTGACTCACCCAGTTAATAGATGCTCTGGATTTAAAAGCAGAATTAAACAAATTTAATGTAGCCGAGCATAGCTTGAAATCTGAAGCCGAGCAACGCATATGAGCTCTTCTTAGAGAAGAGGAGATCAAATGGGCATTGCATGGTAAGGTGCTTAAGGTTGTCCAAGGGGATGACAATACACAATTTTTTCACATGATTGCAAATGGGAAACATAGGAAGAAGAAAATACTACAGCTTGAACAGGACAAAGGGACAATTGTGGGTCATGAGAATTTGAAAGCATATATCTCTAATTATTATAAACAACTTTACAAGCCTCCGGAAGCGAGCATGGTGTCCCTTAATGAGTCTGTTATTGGAGATATCCCTCAGCTTTGGTCGGAGGAGAATGATATTATATCTGCACCGTTTACTGAGAAAGAGGTTCTAGATGCAATTTCACAAATGAAACCGAATAAAGCACCTGGTCCAGATGGGTTTGCTGCGGAATTCAATAGGAAATGTTGGCATATTATTAAGGATGATCTTATGCCTATGGTTCAAGATTTCTTTAGCGGTTATTTAGAATTGTTTCATCTTAACTTTGGCATGATTACGTTGTTGCCAAAGAAAGAAGAGGCAGTTTGGATTGAGCAGTTCAGGCCAATATGTCTTCTCAACATGAGTTTCAAAATATTCGCGATCAGATCGTAGAAACTTTATTTTCTTGTTATGATGATTCTCCACTTCACTCTGAAATTATTTGAACTGTTCAAATGTTTCAGACTTGTGTTTCATTAAGTAGATATACCCATATCGTCTCAAATCATCTGTGAAGGTTAGAAAATAACGATACCCGCCGCGAACTTCAACACTCATTAGACGGCATACATCGGTATGTATTATTTCAAATAAGTCAGTAGGTCACTCCATTGTTCTGGAGAACGAAGTTTTAGTCATCTTGCCCATGAGGCATGGTTCGCAAGCATCAAATGATTCATAATCAAGTGATTCCAAAAGTCCATCCGCATGGAGTTTCTTCATGCGCTTTATACCAATATGACCTAAACGACAGTGCCACAAATATGTTGCACTATCATTATCAAATTTGCATCTTTTAGCATCAATATTATGAATATGTGTATCACTACGATCGAGATTCAATAAACCATTTACATTGGGTGTATGACCATAGAAGGTTTTATTCATGTAAACAGAACAACAATTATTCTCTGACTTAAATGAATAACTGTATCGCAAGAAACATGATCCAATCATATTCATGCTCAACGCAAACACCAAATATCATTTATTTTAGGTCCAACACTGATCCCGAAGGTAGAGGGAGTGTGTGATGGTGATCTTACCAACCTTGGAATCACTTCCAACACACATCGTCACCTCGACCTTAACTAGTCTCTGTTCATTTTGCAACTCCTGTTTCGAATTACTAATCTCAGCAACTGAACCGGTATCAAATACCCAGGGGTTACTATGAACACTAGTAAAGTACACATCAATAACATGTATATCAAATATACCTTTGTTCACTTTGCCATCCTTCTTATTCGCCAATTATTTGGGGTAGTTCCGCTTCCAGTGACCATTCCCTTTGCAGTAGAAGCACTCAGTTTCAGGCTTAGGTCTAGCTTTGGGATTCTTCACGGGAGTGGAAACTTTCTTGCCATTCTTCTTGAAGTTCCCTTTCTTTCCATTGCCCTTTTACTTGAAACTAGTGATTGATGTCTACTACACAACCTTCTTCTTGTAGATGTTGTTGGGCCTCCAAGTGCAGAGGTTTGTAGGACAGTAGCAAATTTCCCTCAAGTGGATGACCTAAGGTTTATCAATCCGTAGGAGGCGTAGGATGAAGATGGTCTCTCTCAAGCAACCCTGCAACCAAATAACAAAGAGTCTCGTGTGTCCCCAACACACCCGATACAATGGTAAATTGTATAGGTGCACTAGTACGGCGAAGAGATGGTGATACAAGTGCAATATGGATGGTAGATATAGGTTTTTGTAATCTGAAAAATAAAAACAACAAGGTAACAAGTGGTAAAAGTGAGCGTCAACGGTATTGCAATGATAGGAAACAAGGCCTAGGGTTCATACTTTCACTAGTGCAAATTCTCTCAACAATAATAACATAATTGGATCATATAACTATCCCTCAACATGCAACAAAGAGTCACTCCAAAGTCACTAATAGTGGAGAGCAAACGAAGAGATTATGGTAGGGTACGAAACCACCTCAAAGTTATTCTTTCCAATCAATTTGTTGGGCTATTCCTATAAGTGTCACAAACAACCCTAGAGTTTGTACTAGAATAACACCTTAAGACACAAATCAACCAAAACCCTAATGTCACCTAGATACTCCAATGTCACCTCAAGTATCTGTGGATATGATTATACGATATGCATCACACAATCTCAGGTTCATCTATTCAACCAACACATAGAACCACGAAGAGTGCCCCAAAGTTTCTACCGGAGAATCAAGACGAAAACATGTGCCAAGCCCTATGCATAGGTTCATGGGCGGAACCCGCAAGTTGATCACCAAAACATACATCAAGTGAATCATGTGATATCCCATTGTCACCACAGATACGCATGGCAAGACATACATCAAGTGTTCTCAAATCTTTAAAGACTCGATCCGATAAGATTACTTCAAGGGGAAAACTCAATTCATTACAAGAGAGTAGAGGGGGAGAAGCAACATAAGATCCAACTATAATAGCAAAGCTCGCGATACATCAAGATCGTGCCAAATCAAGAACACGAGAGAGAGAGAGAGAGATCAAACACATAGCTAATAGTACATACCCTCAGCCCCGAGGGTGAACTACTCCCTCCTCGTCATGGAGAGCGCCGGGATGATGAAGATGGCCACCGGTGAGGGTTCCCCCCTCTGGCAGGGTGCCGGAACAGGGTCCTGATTGGTTTTTGGTGGCTAAAGATGCTTGCGGCGGTGGAACTCCCGATCTATTCTGTTCTTCGGAAGTTTTAGGGTACGTGGGTATATATGGATGAAAGAAGTACGTCGGTGGAGCTTCAGGGGGCCCACGAGGCAGGGGCACTCCCTACGGGGGGGGGGGGGCGCCCCCACCCTCGTGGACACCTTCCTTCTTTCCTGACGTGCACTCCAAGCTTTTCCGGTAGCTCTCCTTCCAAAAATAACTTCTCCAGTTGATTTCATTCCGTTTCGACTCCGTTTGATATTCCTTTTCTTCAAAACACTGAAATAGGCAAAAAACAGCAATTCTGGGCTGGGCCTCCGGTTAATAGGTTAGTCCCAAAAATAATATAAAAGTGGATAATAAAGCCCAATATTGTCCAAAATAGTAGATAATATAGCATGGAGCAATCAAAAATTATATATACGTTGGAGACGTATCAAGCATCCCCAAGCTTAATTCCTGCTCGTCCTCGAGTACGTAAATGATAAAAAAGAATTTTTGATGCGGAGTGCTACTTGGCATAATTTCAATGTAATTCTTCTTAATTGTGGCATGAATATTCAGATCCGAAAGATTCAAGACAAAAGTTCATATTGACATAAAAATAATAATACTTCAAGCATACTAACAAAGCAATTATGTCTTCTCAAAATAACATGGCCAAAGAAAGTTATCCCTACAAAATCATATAGTCTGGCTATGCTCTATCTTCACCACACAAAATATTTAAATCATGCACAACCCCAATGACAAGCCAAGCAATTGTTTCATATTTTTGACATTCTCAAAACTTTTTCAATCTTCACGCAGTACATGAGCGTGAGCCATGGACATAGCACTATAGGTGGAATAGAATGGTGGTTGTGGAGAAGACAAAAAGGGAGAAGATAGTCTCACATTAACTAGGCGTATCAACGGGCTATGGAGATGCCCATCAATAGATATCAATGTGAGTGAGTAGGGATTGCCATACAACGGATGCACTAGAGCTATAAGTGTATGAAAGCTCAACGAAAGAAACTAGGTGGGTGTGCATCCAACTCGCTTGCTGTAATGCCCTCGATGCGGCTATATCTCCTACGTGTCGAAGCACGACTTAGAGGCATAACCGCATTGAAAGCAATGTCGCAAGTGAGGTAATCTTCACACAACCCATGTAATACATAAGGGAAAGAAAAACATAGTTGGCTTACAATCGCCACTTCACACAATTACATGAATAAAGCATTACATTAACCAAATACAATCATGGCCCGACTACGAAGCCAAAATAAAAGAAGAACCCCAAATGCGACAAAGGTCCCCAATCGACCCCAACTGGGCTCCACTACTGATCAACTAGAACGAAACAACACAAAGAGCAAGATCTTCATCGAGCTCCTCCTGAGCTTGGTTGCGTCATCCGCACGGACTCATCGGCACCTGCAAACTGGTTTTGGAAGTATCTGTGAGCCACGGGGACTCAGCAATCTCGCACCCTCGCGATCAAGACTATTTAAGCTTATGGGTAAGGTAAAGGTATGGGGTGGAGCTGCAGCAAGCGACTAGCATATATGGTGGCTAACCTATTCGCAAAAGAGAGCGAGAAGAGAAGACAAAGCACGGTCGATAAAAGTATGATCAAGAAGTGATCCTGGACTACCTACGTCAAGCATAACTCCAACAACCGTGTTCACTTCCCGGACCCCGCCGGAAAGAGACCATCACGGTTACACACGCGGTTGATTCATTTTAATTAAGATCAACTTCAGGTTTTCTACAACCGGACGTTAACAAATTCCCATCTGCCCATAACCGCGGGCACGGCTTTCGAAAGTTCAAATCCCTGCAGGGGTGTCCCAACTTAGCCCATCACAAGCTCTCACGGTCAACGAAGGAATAGACCTCCTCCCGAGACATTCCGATCAGACTTGGTATCCCGGTACAACAAGACATTTCGACAGGGTAAAACTAAACCAGCAACACCGCCCGAATGTGCCGACAAATCCTGATAGGAGCTGCATATATCTCTTTCTCAGGGCACACCGGATTGTCTAAACTTCCGGTAGGCCAGCCCAGAGTTGCCCCTGGTGGCCACCGGCGGCTGACATTTTGGACCAACACTCAGAGGAGCACTGGCCCGGGGGGGGGGGGTAAATAAAGATGACCCTTGGGCTGGCCGACCCAAGGGAAAGAAAAGGCTAGGTGGCAAATGGTAAAACCAATGTTGGGCATTGCTGGAAGAGCTTTACTTAAGGCGAACTGTCAAGGGGTTCCCATTATAGCCCAACCGCGTAAGGAACACAAAGTCCGGGAACATAACACCGATATGACGAAAACTAGGGCGGCAAGAGTGGAACAAAACACCAGGCATAAGGCCGAGCCTTCCACCCTTTACCAAGTATATAGATGCATTAATTAAATAAGATATATAGTGATATCCCAACAAGTAAATAAATGTTCCAACAAGGAACGGCCTCCAATCTTCACCTGCAACTAGTAACGCTATAAGAGGGGCTGAGCAAAACGGTAACATAGCCAATCAACGGTTTGCTAGGACAAGGTGGGTTAGAGGCTTGGTTCAACAATATGGGAGGCATGATAAGCAAGTGGTAGGTATCGCAGCATAGGCATAGCAAAAGAGCGAGCAAGCTAGCATAGCAAAGATAGAAGTGATTTCGAGGGTATGGTCATCTTGCCTGAAATCCCGCAAGGAAGAAGAATGAGTCCATGAAGAAGACAAACGGACGTAGACGAACGGGTCCTCACAAACGCGACGTTACCGGAACCAACCCGAAGAAGCAAAACCGGAAAGAAGCAAACAATCATGGTAAACAACCACCACATAATCATAGCATGATGCTCAATCAAGTATGGTGCATGTCCGGTTTAAATATGCATGGCATGGCAAAGTGCACAAACAATCCTACAAATTAAGTGGAGTTCAATATGCAACTCCGTTGCATATTGACGAAACACCACATACAAGTAATTTAGTTTGATCTCGTTTATGTACCCAACAATATTAAATGTTGATTAACAGGGCAAGAGGTGAAGCAAAGTAAAACTACCTATCTAAGCAAGTTTAAATGAGGCCGGAACGCCAAACAACAATTCCAGTAAATCCCCATATGCATTACTCAATTTGGTGCAACAACAATTTAAACCATTTAAATGTTATTATCATGATGCGAATGACATGAGCAAGTTTTGTGCAATATTTATGAAAATGTCGGCATGTTATAAGATATGGGGCATTTCGTCATCGTGGTGGAAAGAAAGGGTGCCACGGTGACGGTAACGACAACGGTGCCACGGCAGCGTTTCGGTTCCGGTAACTCGATTGAGATACCGATGCAAAGGAGAAGTATGCGTATGCGTGCAAAAGATGACGGGGCACTCCCGGATACCGGGTGTCCCACGAGTTGGCGACAAGGAAACGAGTGACAATCTGGACACGGTGCAAACATGAGCATCCCAAACATCGCAAGCATTCGTGTTACACAGACATCGTCTCGGGTTATACCTTCGAAGTGTGCAAACGGGACGGTTCTCGATCAGTGCCAAGTGGAGAAAGTAGACGTTCTTGGGACGTTCGTAGTGGAAGTAGTGGAAGTAGACGTTCACGAGTCGAAGAGGAAGTAGACGTTCATGTTCGAGGAGCGGTAGGGGTACACGATCGTCATCGAACTTGGCGTCACATCGCATAGTCGTACACATTCCGTAGATGTTCATGTCATCGGTGTCGTGGTACTTGGGGTCTTCAGACTTTCTGGTCCCGTTCTTGCGATGGCGGTAGTGGTACTTGGCAAAATGCACGTCGACGGTAGTTGTTCTCGGTTCGTCGTGGTACTTGGCGATTTCGGAGACGGCGGAAGACGAACTTGGTTGTACTCGTTGACCTAGTACTTGGCGTTGTTTCCGGTTCGGTGATCGTTTAGGCGTCGGGCGTCGAGGTCTCCGGCCGTAGTGGTACTTGGTGAATTCCGAAACTGTCTTGGCGTCTTCGCGCATAGGGGTACTTGCGAAGAGGTACTCGGCGATCATCGTGTAGATGTTCACCTGTCTTCGGCGACATCAGGATGCATCTTGGCGGTCTCATCTCGGTGTAGATGTACATGGTAAATGTAGTGGTACTCGGCAACTTGTCGAACCCAAGTGACTGTAACCGTTCTCACGGACGAAGCCGGGAGGCGAAGGCAAAGCAACGCGGCGGCGGCCTGTGCTCATCGGTGAAGCAGCAGCAGAAGACGAAGGTAGTGTTCAGCGGCAGGTGCTCGAGGCGAGAGGAGTAGAGGAACGCGGCAGGGTCGGCCCTGGCGTCACTTGACCAGGAAGATGGCGGAGGGACGCAGGATCCCACCGGCGACGGCCTTGAGACGACGACGCCATGGGTTCCCTGGACGGCATCCACGGGAGTTGCAGAGAGGCGAGGTGGAACGAGACTCGGTCGGCACGGCGGCAGGCTTGGGCTCGCCGGCCGGCAGGGCGCCATGGCGAGGAGGCGGCGATGCGAGGCGCCGCTCTTGGCGTGGAGCGGCGCGCCTGCTGTTCCCTGGAGAGGCGGAGCGACGGGGACCGGCGAAGTGGCGTCCTAGCGGCCGTGCTCGTGGGGACGAGGTCGGAGGAGGGCCGGCAGGGGCGCGCGCAGGTCGTCTCCAGGCGGAGCTCGAGCTCCCGGCGAGAAAGACGAACGGGGAGGAGGAGAGATGGGGATCGGGAGAGGGTGAAAGCGAGAGAGATGGGGTCGTTCTGGCGGCGCGAGGGGAGAGGGAGTCTGCGAGGGGATCGGGCTAGGGTTCGGTCGAGGGTTAGGAGGGATTGGTGGGGGCGGCTGGGCCTTGGGCCGGCGCGGGAGGTTGGGAGGCAAGGCTGCTGGGCTCCTTCTCTCTCTCTCTTTTCAAATCTCTACCAAAAACTGAAAAGCAAAGAAAGAAAAGGAGAGAAAAGAAATGAGTGGTCAAGAATTTGGGCATGGGGATTATTTTCCCGGACTCACAAAAATGAGCTTGACCCAAGAAAAATGGAGTGGGCAAGATTGCAAGAATTAAATTCAAAGTCATTTGAATTTAATTTAAAAGGTTTGAACAAGGACTAGGATTTAGAAGAGTCCAAAAATATTGAGAATTTAGGAGGAGCCTCGATAAAGGGGAAACGAAATGTTGGCAAAGTTTGGGGACCAAACTTTAAGTAGAAAGGGAGTGGGGATTTTTCAAGTGTGTTTTGGTTAATTCCAAAAGAATGGAATATTTTTATTATAGCTCTCTAATAATATTGAGAGGCTTCAATATGTTATAAAGAGATATCACAAGTGAATTCCCTCGATTTAAATGGATCAAATATCCATGCCATTTATTTAGTTGAGTTGCAAAAGATTTATGAGATGAAGGCATGATGACATGATGCAATGCAAAAATAAAAGGGCAGGCACAAATGAAACACATAGCGAAACCCGGAATATATGGAAGTCTTCTCGAGCATCGGTCTCGGGGCGTTACACTTGCTCACGAAGACCTAGCGCATTTTGAGGAAGCCCATCATTAGAATATACAAGCCAAGTTCTATAATGTAAAATTCCCACTAGTGTATGAAAGCGACAAAATGAGAGACTCTATATCATGAAGATCATGGTGCTACTTTGAAGCGCAAGTGTGGTAAAAGGATAGTAGCGTTATCCCTTCTCTCTTTTTCTCTCATTTTTTTATTTTTTATTTTTTTATTTTTTTATTTGGGCCTTTTTCTCTTTTTTATATGGCCTCTTTTTTTAAGTCCGGAGTCTCATCCCGACTTGTGGGGGAATCATAGTCTCCATCATCCTTTCCTCACTGGGACAATGCTCTAATAATGATGATCATCACACTTTTATTTACTTACAACTCAAAAATTACAACTCAATACTTAGAACAAGATATGACTCTATATGAATGCCTCCGGCGGTGTACCGGGATGTGCAATGACTCATGAGTGACATGTATGAAAGAATTATGAACGGTGGCTTTGCCACAAATACGATGTCAACTGCATGATCATGCAAAGCAATATGACAATGATGGAGCGTGTCATAATAAATGGAACAGTGGAAAGTTGCATGGCAATATATCTCGGAATGGCTATGGAAATGCCATGATAGGTAGGTATGGTGGCTGTTTTGAGGAAGGTATATGGTGGGTATATGCCATGATATGTAGAAGCATATGATCCTCTCTTATAATAATTTTCAGTAGCATCATGAATGAATTCAACAATATAACCAGCACCTAAAGCATTCTTTTCATGATGCATAAGCATAGAATTTTTATTACTCTCCACATAAGCAAATCTATTCTTATCAATAGTAGTGGGAGCAAACTCAACAAAATAACTATCATGTGATTGAAAATTAAGATCAAGATGACAAGTTTCATGGTTATCATTATTTTTTAAATTATACGTGTCATCACAATAATCATCATAGATAGGAGGCATGCTTTCATCATAGTAATTTGCTCATCAAAGCTTGGGGGACAATAAATATCATTTTCATCAAACATAGCATCCCCAAGCTTGTGGCTTTGCATATCATTAGCATCTTGGGTATTCAAAGAGTTCATACTAACAACATTGCAATCATGCTCATCATATAAATATTTAGTGCCAAACATTTTAATGCATTCTTCTTCTAATACTTTGGCACAATTTTCCTTTCCATCATACTCACGAAAGATATTAAAAAGATGAAGCGTATGAGACAAACTCAATTCCATTTTTTAGTTTTCTTTTATATACTAGACTAGTGATAAAACAAGAAACAAAAAGATTCGATTGCAAGATATAAAGATATACCTTCAAGCACTCACCTCCCCGGCAACGGCGCCAGAAACTACTTGATGTCTACTACGCAACCTTCTTCTTGTAGACGTTGTTGGGCCTCCAAGTGCAGAGGTTTGTAGGACAGTAGCAAATTTCCCTCAAGTGGATGACCTAAGGTTTATCAATCCGTAGGAGGCATAGGATGAAGATGGTCTCTCTCAAGCAACCCTGCAACCAAATAACAAAGAGTCTCTTGTGTCCCCAACACACCCGATACAATGGTAAATTGTATAGGTCCACTAGTTCGGCGAAGAGATGGTGATACAAGTGCAATATGGATGGTAGATATAGGTTTTTGTAATCTGAAAATATAAAAACAGCAAGGTAACAAGTGGTAAAAGTGAGCGTAAACGGTATTGCAATGATAGGAAACAAGGCCTAGGGTTCATACTTTCACTAGTGCATATTTTCTCAACAATAATAACATAATTGGATCATATAACTATCCCTCAACATGCAACAAAGAGTCACTCCAAAGTCACTAATAGTGGAGAGCAAACAAAGAGATTATGGTAGGGTACGAAACCACCTCAAAGTTATTCTTTCCAATGAATCTGTTGGGCTATTCCTATAAGTGTCACAAACACCCTAGAGTTCGTACTAGAATAACACCTTAAGACACAAATCAACCAAAACCCTAATGTCACCTAGATACTCCAATGTCACCTCAAGTATCCATGGGTATGATTATACGATATGCATCACACAATCTAAGATTCATCTATTCAACCAACACATAGAACCTCAAAGAGTGCCCCGAAGTTTCTACCGGAGAATCAAGACGAAAACATGTGCCAACCCCTATGCATAGGTTCATGGGCGGAACCCGCAAGTTGATCACCAAAACATACATCAAGTGAATCACGTGATATCCCATTGTCACCACAGATACGCACGGCAAGACATACATCAAGTGTTCTCAAATCTTTAAAGACTCAATCCGATAAGATTACTTCAAGGGGAAAACTCAGTTCATTACAAGAGAGTAGAGGGGGAGAAGCAACAGAAGATCTAACTATAATAGCAAAGCTCGCGATACATCAAGATCGTGCCAAATCAAGAACACAAGAGAGAGAGAGAGAGAGAGAGAGATCAAACACATAGCTACTGGTACATACCCTCAGTCCCGAGGGTGAACTACTCCCTCCTCGTCATGGAGAGCGTCGGGATGATGAAGATGGCCACCGGTGAGGGTTCCCCCCCTCCGGCAGGGTGCCGGAACAGGGTCCCGATTGGTTTTTGGTGGCTACAGAGTCTTGCGGCGGTGGAACTCCCGATCTATTCTGTTCTTCGGAAGTTTTAGGGTACGTGGGTATATATGGGTGAAAGAAGTACGTCAGTGGAGCTTCGGGGGGCCCACGAGGCAGGGGCGCGCCCAGGGGGGCGCCCCCCACCCTCGTGGACACCTTCCTTCTTTCCTGACGTGCACTCCAAGCTTTTCCGGTAGCTCTCCTTCCAAAAATAACTTCTCCAGTTGATTTCATTCCGTTCCGACTCCGTTTGATATTCCTTTTCTTCAAAACACTGTAATAGGCAAAAAACAGCAATTCTGGGTTGAGCCTCCGGTTAATAGGTTAGTCCCAAAAATAATATAAAAGTGGATAATAAAGCCCAATATTGTCCAAAACAGTAGATAATATAGCATGGAGCAATAAAAAATTATAGACACGTTGGAGACATATCAGTGGTCTTGTTAACCATCAACAATTGATGCTCTTTCTTGATTTCTACCTTCGTCGATTTTGATACATCTCCAACGTATCTATAATTTTTGAACATTCCATGCTGTTATATTATCATTCTTGGATGTTTTACAATCATTTATAGTCATTTTATATCATTTTTGGTACTAACCTATTGACATAGTGCCAAATGCCAGTTGCTGTTTTTTGTATGTCTTTTACATCGCAGGAAATAAATATCAAACGGAGTCCAAACACCGCGAAACTTTTTGTGGATTTTTTATAGACCAGAGGACCACCAATGGGCTAGAGCAGCACCCGGGGGTGCCTCGAGGGGGCACAACCCACCAGGCCGCGCTTGGGCCCCTAGGCGCGCCCAAGTGGGTTGTGCCCACCTTGGTGCCCTCCCGCACCCCCTCTTCACCCTATCAAATCCCAAATATTCCAAAACCCTTCAGGGTTAACCTAGATCAGAAGTTCGACCGCCGCAAGGCTCTTTAGCCACAAGAAACCAATCCAGACCCCGTTCTGGCACCCTACCGGGGGGAGATCATCACCGGTGGCCATCTTCATCATCCCGGCGGCCACCATGATGAGGAGGGAGTAGTCCACCCTCGGGGCTGAGGGTTTGTGCCGGTAGCTATGTGTTTAATCTCTCTCTCTCTCTCATGTTCTTGATGTATTGCGGGCTTTGTTAATATAGTCGGATCATATGGTGTTTTCCCCTCTCTATCTTGTTGTGATGAATTGAGTTTTCCCTTTGAGATTTCATTGTTATCGGATTGAATACTTTTATGGATTTGAGAACACTTGATATATATCTTGCAATTGAATACTCATGGTGACAATGGGGTATCATATTGATTCACTTGATATATGTTTTGGCAGTCAACTCGCGGATTCCTGAGGTGACATTGGGGTAATCTATGCATAGGGGTTGATGCACATTCTTGTCTTTGTTTATCCGGTAGTTCTTTGTGTTGGATTGAGTATTATGAATATGAATTTGCTTTGGTGTTATTTTAGTACGAACTCTAGGATAGATCGAACGGAAAGAATAGCTTTGTGTTATTTTAGTAGAACTCTTGAATAGATCGGACGGAAAAAATAGCTTTGAGGTGGTTTCGTACCCTACAAACAATTCCGTCTTATGTTCTCCGCTAGATAGGAAAATTGGAGTGAATCTTCATCGCACTTTGAGGGATGGTTATATGATCCAATTATATTAGCACTGTTGAGAGATTGCACTAGTGAAAGTACGAACCCTAGGACTTGTTTTCAAGCATTGCAATACCGTTTTTGTGCCCGTTTACTATTTTCTACCTTGCTGTTTCTATTTATTCAGATTATAAAAATATATTTCTACCATCCATATTACACTTTTATCACCATCTCTTCGCTGAACTAGTGCACCTATACAATTTTCCATTGTATTGGGTGTGTTGGGGACACAAGAGATTTCTTGTATTTGGTTGCAAGGTCATTTGAGAGAGACTATCTTCATCCTACGCCTCCCACAGATTGATAAACCTTAGGTCATCTACTTGAGGGAAAATTGCTATTGTCGTACGAAACTCTGCGTTTGGAGGCCCAACACGAGTCTACAGGAGTAAATTTGCGTAGTAGACATCAAGGTCTTTTCTGGCGCCGTTGCCGGGGAGGTGAGTGCTTGAAGGTATATCTTTAGATCTTGCAATCTATTCTTTTAGTTTCCTGTTTTATCACTAGTTTGGTTTTATAAAAGAAAACTACATAAAAATGGAATTGAGGTTGCATCATATTATTGATCATCTTTATAATATATTTCTTGAAAATGATGGATCATAAAATTGTGCTCAATTGTTAGAAGAAGACGTCATTAAAATGTTATGCACAAAATATTTTAATGATGAACATGATTGCAATGTTGTTAGTATGAATTCTTTGAATATCCATGATGCTAACGATACGCAAAGCCATAAGCTTGGGGATGCTATGTTTGATGAAGATGATATTTTTGTCCCCCAAGATTTGATGTGCAAATTTGTTATAATGATTGCATGCCTCCTATTTATGATGATTATAGTGATGAAAGTGGATTTGGAGAGGTCATGACTTTATTTAGTGATGAATCCACCATTTTGGATGAGGCTTCAATTGACTATGATAACAAAGTTGCTATCCATGATGATTATGGTGATGACATGTATGCTATAAAGAATAATCATAACCATGAAACTTGCCATCACAATTTTAATTCTCAATATGATTATGCCAATCAAGTATCACATGGCAGTTATTTTGTTGAGTTTGCTCCCTGTTGGGGAACGTAGCAGAAATTCAAAATTTTCCTACGTGTCACCAAGATCTATCTATGGAGAAACTAGCCACGAGGGGAAGGAGAGTGCATCTACATACCCTTGTAGATCGCTAAGCGAAAGCGTTCAAGTGAACGGGGTTGATGGAGTCGTACTCGTCGTGATTCAAATCACCGATGATCCTAGTGCCGAACGGACGGCACCTCCGCGTTCAACACACGTACAGCCCGGTGACGTCTCCCACGCCTTGATCCAGCAAGGAGAGAGGGAGAGGTTGAGGAAGACTCCATCCAACAGCAGCACAACGGCGTGGTGGTGGTGGAGGAGCGTGGCAATCCAGCAGGGCTTCGCCAAGCACCATGGGAAAGGAGGAGTAGGGAGAGAGGTAGGGCTGCGCCAGAACTTCGTGTTTTGAGCTCCCATGCGTCTCCCCACTATATATAGGGGTGGAGGGGCTGGTTTCTTGCCCTCCAAGTCCATTGGGGCGTTGGCCAAGGTGGGAGGAAAGAAATCCCATCATTTCCTTCCCCACCGATTGTTATCCCCCCTTTTTAGGGATCTTGATCTTATCCCTTCGGGATATGATCTTATTCCTTCTAAGGGGGATCTTGGTGTGCCTTGACCAGGGGTGTGGGGCCTTGCCCCCACTACCCACGTTCATGTGGGTCCCCCCATGCAGGTGGGCCCCACTCCGGAACCTTCTAGAACCTTCCCGGTACAATACCGAAAAATCCCGAACATTTTCCGGTGGCCAAAATAGGACTTCCCATATATAAATCTTTACCTCCGGACCATTCCGGAACTCCTCGTGACGTCCGGGATCTCATCCGGGACTCCGAACAACATTCGGTAACCACATACAAGCTTCCTTTATAATCTTAGCGTCATCAAACCTTAAGTGTGTAGACCCTACGGGTTCGGGAGACATGTAGACATGACCGAGACGTTCTCCGGTCAATAACCAACAGCGGGATCTGGATACCCATGATGGCTCCCACATGTTCCACGATGATCTCATCGGATGAACCACGATGTCAAGGACTTAATCAATCCCGTATTCAATTCCCTTTGTCTATCGGTATGTTACTTGCCCGAGATTCGATCGTCGGTATCCAATACCTTGTTCAATCTCGTTACCGGCAAGTCACTTTACTCGTTCCGTAACACATCATCCCGTGATCAACTCCTTGGTCACATTGCGCATATGATGATGTCCTACCGAGTGGGCCCAGAGATACCTCTCCGTTTACACGGAGTGACAAATCCCAGTCTCGATCCGCATAAAACAATAGATACTTTCGGAGATACCTGTAGTGCACCTTTATAGTCACCCAGTTACGTTGTGACGTTTGATACACCCAAAGCACTCCTACGGTATCCAGGAGTTACACGCTCTCATGGTCAAAGGAAGAGATACTTGACATTGGCAAAGCTCTAGCAAACGAACTACACGATCTTTGTGCTATGCTCAGGATTGGGTCTTGTCCATCACATCATTCTCCTAATGATGTGATCCCGTTATCAACGACATCCAATGTCCATAGCCAGGAAACCATGACTATCTGTTGATCACAACGAGCTAGTCAACTAGAGGCTCACTAGGGACATATTGTGGTCTATGTATTCACACGTGTATTACGATTTCCGGATAATACAGTTATAGCATGAATAAAAGACAATTATCATGAACAAGGAAATATAATAATAATACTTTTATTATTGCCTCTAGGGCATATTTCCAACAGTCTCCCACTTGCACTAGAGTCAATAATCCAGTTCACATCGCCATGTGATTAACACTCATAGGTCACATCGCCATGTGACTAATACCCAAGAGTTTACTAGAGTCAGTAGTCTAGTTCACATCACTATGTGATTAACACTCAATGAGTTTTATGTTTGATCATGTTGCTTGTGAGAGAGGTTTTAGTCAACGGGTCTGAACGTTTCAGATCCGTGTGTGCTTTACAAATCTCTATGTCATCTCCTAGATGCAGCTACCACGCTCTATTTGGAGCTATTCCAAATAACTGTTCTACTTGGAGCTATTCTAAATTGTTGCTCCATTATACGTATCCGGTATCTCTACTCAGAGCTATCCGGATAGGTGTTAAGCTTGCATCGTCGTAACTCTTTACGTCGAACTCTTTATCACCTCCATAACCGAGAAAATTCCTTAGTCCACTAGTTACTAAGGATAACTTTGACCGCTGTCCTATGATCCATTCATGGATCACTCTTGTACCCCTTGACTGACTCATGGCAAGGCACACTTCAGGTGCGGTACTCAGCATGGCATACTGTAGAGCCTATGTCTTAAGCATAGGGGACGACCTTCGTCCTTTCTCTCTATTCTGCCGAGGTCGAGCTTTAAGTCTTAACTTCGTACCTTACAACTCAGGCAAGAACTTCTTCTTTGACTGATCCATCTTGAACACCTTCAAGATCATGTCAAGGTATGTGCTCATTTGAAAGTATTATTAAGCATTTTGATCTATCCTTATAGATCTTGATGCTCAATGTTCAAGTAGCTTAATCCAGGCTTTCCATTGAAAAACACTTTCAAAATAACCCTATATGCTTTCCAGATATTCTACATCATTTCTGATCATCAATATGTCAACAACATACACTCATCAGAAATTCTATAGTGCTCCCACTCACTTCTTTGGAAAT
This sequence comes from Triticum aestivum, assembly GCF_018294505.1. NCBI lineage: Eukaryota > Viridiplantae > Streptophyta > Magnoliopsida > Poales > Poaceae > Triticum > Triticum aestivum. Next base: position 240,841 of record NC_057806.1, read on the forward strand.
ACAAGTTTCTCATAAACTTTGTACAAACCCAAAATCTTTGATCATCATCAAAGCATACATTCCAACTCCGAGATGCTCACTCCAGTCCTTAGAAGGATTGCTGGAGCTTTGCATACTTATTAGCATCTTTTGGGATTGACAAAACCTTCCGGTTGTATCACATACAACCTTTCCTCAAGTATAACGTCGAGGAAACAATGTTTTGACATCCTATCTGCAAGATTTCATCAATCATGCAGTAACTGCTAATCCAATTCCAACAGACTCTTAGCATCGCTACGAGTGAGAAAACCTCACCGTAATCAACTCCTTGAACTTGTCGGAAAATATCTTAACGACAAGTCGAGCTTTCTTAATGGTAATTCTTACCATCATTGTCTGTCTTCCTTTTAAAATCCATCCGTACCCAATGGCCTTACGACCATCAAGTATTTCTTCCAAAGTCATGGATCCGTTCTCGGATTTTATGGCCTCGAGCCATTTATCGGAATCCGGGCCCACCATCGCTTCTCCATAGCTCGTAGGTTCATTGTTGTCCAGCAACATGACTTCCAAGACAGGATTACGTACCACTCTCAAGTAGTACGCATCCTTGTCATCCTACGAGGTTTGGGAGTGACTTGATCTGAAGTTTCATGATCACTATCATAAGCTTCCACTTCAATTGGTGTAGGTGCCACGGGAACAACTTCCTGTGCCCTGCTACACACTGGTTGAAGTGATGGTTCAATAACCTCATCAAGTCTCCACCATCCTCCCACTCAATTCTTTCGAGAGAAACCTTTCCTCGAGAAAGGACCTGATTCAAGAAACAATCCTTTATTGCTTTTGGATCTGAGACAGGAGGTATACCCAACTGTTTTGGGTGTCCTATGAAGATGCATTTATCCGCTTTGGGTTCTAGCTTATCAGCCTGAAACTTTTTCACATAAGCGTCGTAGCCCCAAACTTTTAAGAAACGACAACTTAGGTTTCTCTAAACCATAATTCATACGGTGTCATCTCAACGGAATTACGTGGTGCCCTATTTAAAGTGAATGTGGTTGTCTCTAATGCCTAACCCATGAACGATAGTGGTAATTCGATAAGAGACATCATGGTATGCATCATATCCAATAGGGTGCAGTTATGATGTTCGGACACACCATCACACTATGGTGTTCCAGGCGGTATTAATTGCGAAACAATTTCCACAATGTCTTAATTGTGTGCCAAAACTCGTAACTCAGATACTCATCTCTATGATCTTATCATAGACATTTTATCCTCTTGTCACGATGATCTTCAACTTTACTCTGAAATTACTTGAACCATTCAATAATTCAGACTTGTGTTTCATCAAGTAAATATATTCAACATCTACTCGAATCATCTGTGAAGTAAGAACATAATGATATTCACTGCATGCCTCAGCACTCATTGGACTACACACATCAAAATGTGTTACTTCCAACAAGTTGCTATCTTGTTCCATCTTACTGAAACCGAGGCTTTTCAGTCATCTTGCCCATGTGGTATGATTTGCATATCTCAAGTGATTCAAAATCAAGTGAGTTCAAACGGTCCATTTGCATGGAGTTTCTTCATGCATATATACCAATAGACATGGTTCGCATGTCTCAAACTTTTCAAAAATGAGTGAGTCCAAAGATCCATCAACATGGAGCTTCTTCATGCATTTTATACCGATATGACTTACGTGGCAGTGCCACAAATAGGTGGTACTATCATTACTATCTTTTGGCATGAACATGTGTATCACTACGATCGAGATTTCAATGAACCATTCATTTTAGGTGCAAGACCATTGAAGGTATTATTCAAATAAATAGAGTAACCATTATTCTCTTTAAATGAATAACCGTATTGCGATAGACATAATCCAATCATGTCTATGCTCAACGCAAACACCAAATCTCGATGGTAGAGGGAGCGTGCGATGCTTGATCATATCAACATTGGAAACACTTCCAACACATATCGTCAGCTCACCTTTAGCTAGTCTCCGTTTATGCCGTAGCTTTTATTTCGAGTTACTAACACTTAGCAACCGAACCGGTATCTTATACCCTGGTGCTACTAGGAGTACTAGTAAAGTACACATTAACATAATGTATATCCAATATACTTCTATCGACCTTGCCAGCCTTCTCATCTACCAAGTATCTAGGGTAATTCTGCTCTAGTGACTGTTCCCCTTATTACAGAAGCACTTAGTCTCGGGTTTGGGTTCAACCTTGGGTTTCTTCACTGGAGCAGCAGCTGATTTGCCGTTTCATGAAGTATCCCTTCTTGCCCTTGCCCTTCTTGAAACTAGTGGTTTCACCAACCATCAACAACTGATGCTCCTTCTTGATTTCTACTTTCGCGGTGTCAAACATCGTGAATACCTCAAGGATCATTTTATTTATCCCTGATATGTTATAGTTCATCACGAAGCTCTAGCAGCTCGGTGGCAATGACTTTGGAGAAACATCACTATCTCATTTGGAAGATCAACTCCCACTCAATTCAAGTGATTGTTGCACTCAGACAATCTGAGCACAAGCTCAACGATTGAGATTTTCTCCCTTAGTTTGCAGGCTAAGAGAATCGTCGGAGGTCTTATACCTCTTGACGTGAGCACGAGCCTGAAATCCCAATTTCAGCCCTCGAAACATCTCATATGTTCCGCGATGTTTCGAAAACGTCTTTGGTGCCTCTACTTAAACCATTTAACTGAACTATCACGTAGTTATCAAAACGTGTATGTTCGATGTTCGAAACATCCACAAACGACGTTTGGGGTTCAGCACACTGAGCAGTGCATTAAGGACATAAGCTTTCTACTGTTCGCATAATCGCTACTATCAACTTTCAACTATATTTTCTCTAGGAACATATCTAAAACAGTAGAACTAAAGCGCGAGCTACGACATAATTTGCAAAAGGTCTTTTGACTATGTTCAGGATAATTAAGTTCATCTTATGAACTCCCACTCAGATAGACATCCCTCTGGTCATCTAAGTGATTACATGATCCGAGTCAACTAGGCCGTGTCCGATCATCACGTGAGACGGACTAGTCATCATCGGTGAACATCTTCATGTTGATCGTATCTACTATACGACTCATGCTCGACCTTTCGGTCTCCGTGTTCCGAGGCCATGTCTGTACATGCTAGGCTCGTCAAGTTAACCCTAAGTGTTTTCGCTGTGTAAAACTGTCTTACACCCGTTGTATGTGAACGTAAGAATCCATCACACCCGATCATCACGTGGTGCTTAGAAGCGACGAACTGTAGCAACGGTGCACAGTTAGGGGAGAACACTTCTTGAAATTGTTGTAAGGGATCATCTTATTTACTACCGTCGTTCTAAGCAAACAAGATGCATAAACATGATAAACATCACATGCAATCAAATAGAGTAGTGACATGATATGGCCAATATCATATAGCTCCTTTGATCTTCATCTTCGGGGCTCCATGATCATCTTGTCACCGGCATGACACCATGATCTCCATCATCATGATCTCCATCATCGTGTCTTCATGAAGTTGTCACGCCAACGACTACTTCTACTTCTATGACTAACGCGTTTAGCAATAAAGTAAAGTAGTTTACATGCGTTCTTCAATGACACGCAGGTCATACAATAAATAAAGACAACTCCTATGGCTCCTGCCGGTTGTCATACTCATCGACATGCAAGTCGTGAATCCTATTACAAGAACATGATCAATCTCATACATCACATATATCATTCATCACATCCTTTTGGCCATATCACATCACATAGCATACCCTGCAAAAACAAGTTAGACGTCCTCTAATTGTTGTTTGCATGTTTTACGTGGCTGCTATGGGTTTCTAGCAAGAACGTTTCTTACCTACGCAAAACCACAACGTGATATGCCAATTGCTATTTACCCTTCATAAGGACCCTTTTCATCGAATCCGTTCCGACTAAAGTGGGAGAGACTGGCACCCGCTAGCCACCTTATGCACCAAGTGCATGTCAATCGGTGGAACCTGTCTCACGTAAGAGTACGTGTAAGGTCGGTCCGGGCCGCTTCATCCCACAATACCGTCGAAACAAGATTGGACTAGTAACGGTAAGCATATTGAACAACATCAACGCCCACAACTACTTTGTGTTCTACTCGTGCAAAGAATCTACGCAATAGACCTAGCTCTGATACCACTGTTGGGGAACGTAGCAGAAATTCAAAATTTTCCTACGTGTCACCAAGATCTATCTATGGAGAAACCAGCAACGAGGGGAAGGAGAGTGCATCTACATACCCTTGTAGATCGCTAAGCGGAAGCGTTCAAGTGAACGGGGTTGATGGAGTCGTACTCGTCGTGATTCAAATCACCGATGATCAAGTGCCGAACGCACGGCACCTCCGCGTTCAACACACGTACAGCCCGGTGACGTCTCCCACGCCTTGATCCAGCAAGGAGAGAGGGAGAGGTTGAGGAAGACTCCATCCAACAGCAGCACAACGGCGTGGTGGTGGTGGAGGAGCGTGGCAATCCAGCAGGGCTTCGCCAAGCACCACGGGAGAGGAGGAGATTGGGAGAGGGGAGGGCTGCGCCAGAACTTCGTGTTGAGCTCCCATGCGTCTCCCCACTATATATAGGGGTGGAGGGGCTGGTTTCTTGCCCTCCAAGTCCATTGGGGCGTTGGCCAAGGTGGGAGGAAAGAAATCCCATCATTTCCTTCCCCACCGATTGTTATCCCCCCTTTTTAGGGATCTTGATCTTATCCCTTCGGGATATGATCTTATTCCTTCTAAGGGGGATCTTGGTGCGCCTTGACCAGGGGTGTGGGGCCTTGCCCCCACTACCCACGTTCATGTGGGTCCCCCCATGCAGGTGGGCCCCACTCCGGAACCTTCTAGAACCTTCCCGGTACAATACCGAAAAATCCCGAACATTTTCCGGTGGCCAAAATAGGACTTCCCATATATAAATCTTTACCTCCGGACCATTCCGGAACTCCTCGTGACGTCCGGGATCTCATCCGGGACTCCGAACAACATTCGGTAACCACATACAAGCTTCCTTTATAACCCTAGCGTCATCGAACCTTAAGTGTGTAGACCCTACGGGTTCGGGAGACATGTAGACATGACCGAGACGTTCTCCGGTCAATAACCAACAGCGGGATCTGGATACCCATGATGGCTCCCACATGTTCCACGATGATCTCATCGGATGAACCACGATGTCAAGGACTTAATCAATCCCGTATTCAATTCCCTTTGTCTATCGGTATGTTACTTGCCCGAGATTCGATCGTCGGTATCCAATACCTTGTTCAATCTCGTTACCGGCAAGTCACTTTACTCGTTCCGTAACACATCATCCCGTGATCAACTCCTTGGTCACATTGCGCATATGATGATGTCCTACCGAGTGGGCCCAGAGATACCTCTCCGTTTACACGGAGTGACAAATCCCAGTCTCGATCCGCATAAAACAATAGATACTTTCGGAGATACCTGTAGTGCACCTTTATAGTCACCCAGTTACGTTGTGACGTTTGATACACCCAAAGCACTCCTACGGTATCCAGGAGTTACACGCTCTCATGGTCAAAGGAAGAGATACTTGACATTGGCAAAGCTCTAGCAAACGAACTACATGATCTTTGTGCTATGCTCAGGATTGGGTCTTGTCCATCACATCATTCTCCTAATGATGTGATCCCGTTATCAACGACATCCAATGTCCATAGCCAGGAAACCATGACTATCTGTTGATCACAACGAGCTAGTCAACTAGAGGCTCACTAGGGACATATTGTGGTCTATGTATTCACACGTGTATTACGATTTCCGGATAATACAATTATAGAATGAATAAAAGACAATTATCATGAACAAGGAAATATAATAATAATACTTTTATTATTGCCTCTAGGGCATATTTCCAACACTCCCACCACTATTGATGAGAATAAATTTGCTTATGTAGGGACTAACAAAATTTTGTATGGTTATGTATCATGAAAAGAATGCTTTATGTGATGGATATATTGTTGAATTCATTCATGATGCCACTGAAAATTATTATGAGGGGGGAACATATGCTTGTAGGAATTGCAATAATATCAAGTTTCCTCTCTATGTGTTGAAAATATTGAAGTTATGTTTGTTTTGTATTCCTATGCTAGTTGATTCTTGCTCCCAAAAGTTATTTGCTCACAAAATCCCTATGCATAGGAAGTGGGTTAGTCTTAAATGTGCTTGCCATGTGATTCATGATGTTCTTTTTCATGTTTCAATTCTTATCTTTTATGCGAGCATCATTGAAACCATCATGCCTAGCTAAAAGGCATTAAAGAAAATCACTTGTTGGGAGACAACCCAACACTTTTACCTACTTTTTTTGTGTGTTCACATGATTATTCTACTGTAGTAATCATGTTTTATTGCTTTTGTTTCAATAAATTGCCAAGTAAAGCCTTTGGGATAGTGTGGATGATAGTTGACTTGAATCTATGCGAAAACAGAAACTTTTGCGCTTAGTCCAGGAATTTTTAAAATTAACTGGAATGTGATTTTGATCTGAATTTTTTACAGGAGATAGATATACAAATTTTCTACATTTAGATATTTTTTCATAATTTTTGGAGTAGTAGAAGTATGGTTGGAGTACAGATTACTACAGACTGTTCTGTTTTGATAGATTTTGTTTTCAATGCATAATTTGCTTGTTTACTAGTTTCTATGGCTTATATTGCTCAATATAAATTGTGGAAATAATATGCTACAGTAGGAATTGTGTGATCACAATTATGAATCTTTTCTTTGACAGTACCAAAAGTGAAATGGTTTGCTCTTTATCATACTAACCTATCTCACAAAGTTCCGTTAAGTTTTGTGTGATTGAAGTTTTCAAGTTTTGGGTGAGATGTCGATATGAGGATAATAAGGAGTGACAAGACCCTAAGATTGGGGATGCCCAAGGCACCCCAAGTTAATATCCAAGGAAGATCCAAGCTACTAAGCTTGGGGATGCCTTGGAAGGCATCCCCACTTTCGTCTCCAACATTATCGGTAACCTTACTTGAGGCTATATTTTCATTCGTCACATGATATGTGTTTTGCTTGGTGCGTCATTTTATTTTGTTAGGATTTGCTTGCTTTTAGTTAGAATAATGTTTTGCTTCTTTATTTTCAATGAAAATGTCAAGGATAGCCTTTACCATGCTTATTTTGGAAGTCTACATGTTGCTGTTTCAAAACAGAAAGTTTACCTCTGTTGCAAAAATTCCCTAGAAAAGTCAGAATGCGATAACATGTTGAAACTTTTTGAAAAATAAGCTCTGATAAATTTTCTACAGTGTGTCAAATTTTCATAATTTTTGGAGTTAAATAAGTATTGATACTCTTGCATTCTTACAGATTATACTGTTTTGGCAGATTGCTGTTATGTTTGCATTGTTTGCATATGTTTGCTTGTTTAATGATTCTATTTGAGTATAGGAGTATTGAATATGCAGAGGCATTTAGTATGAAATGTTGAATAATAATTTTAGTGATTTGCTATAGTAGATAATGATAAGGTTTTTGCATTGGTTTATACTAACTTATCTCACGAGTTCTTGTTGAGTTTTGTGTGGATGAAGCTTTTGAGATTTAGGAAAACTGTGATATGAGAGGAATTAAGGATGGGCATCCCAAGATAGTATTTCAAGAAGTCTCAAGCATCTAAGCTTGGGGATGCCCCAGTAGGCATCCCACCTTTTTTCTTCAACAATTATCGGTTAGTATCGGTTGAGCCTAAGTTTTTGCTTCTTCACATGAGTTGTGCTATTCTTGGAATGTCATTTTATTTTGTTTTGCTTGCTGTTTTAATAAAATACTTAGAACTGAACGTTTTTAAATAAAATAGAGTCCTCAAATAGTTGCTAGAGAGGCTAGGTAAGCGGCACTCACATCCCGCCAATGAAGCTCTTTTCTAAGGAATTGCTCTAGTGCTTCACTTATATCTTTTTTAGTAGAGTGTGCTTTATTATTTTTGAAGAAATATCTTGCTTCACTTAAATTGATTTGAGAGAAAGAAATATTATGCTCATGATCTTCACTTATATTTGTTTGAGCTTATCAATAGCAACACATGAAAATTAGTTCCAAAGTGATAGATATCCAAGAAGGATATAATAAAAACTTTGATGAACATCATTAGACAAAGTAAACTTGATTCCTTGTAATAGTTTTGAGATATGATGATGTGATATGTGAGTCATGTTGATGAGTAATTATGATTTAGTAAGAATATCGGTGTTAAGGTTTGTGATTCCCTATGCAAGCATGAAAGTCAATAGTTATGAAATGAAATTACATCCTAATTGTGGTGCATTATTCGGTGTTAATTATGCTCAATGCTCGCTTATGAGATTATTCGTTTCCTGGTTAGTCTCTTCTCAATCTTTTGCTAGCCTTCATCTTGCACTAAGTATGATCACTACTTGTGCATCCAAAATCCTTTAAACCGGTTTTGCCACATGAGTCCACTATACCTACCTATATGCGGTATTCTTTTGCTGTTCTAAGCAAATTTGTATGTGCCATCTCTAATTTCAAAATATATTTCTCTTTTGTGTGCTCGTACCGCTCGCGAGGCGGTGAGGGGTGGCCAATATTTACCATGCTAGATGTGATATTCTCACGATGAGTGTTTATTCACTTGTCATTGCACGAGAGTAAGGCAAAGGTATTAGGGATGCCCAGTCCCGAAATGAAAAATGAATTTACTTTATGTTGTCAAATAATAAATTCCTTGGAAAGTGTTGGTATGGAGGGCACACGTGGATACGGTTAGCCATGGAAAGTGAAAGTATGGTGGAAAAAGGAATAAACTTTATTTTCTGTTTGGGAACCGCCTATGATATATCTAGCATGGAAAGTGTTGGGAGCTCTAAGTCATTCTCGTTGGTGGTAAAAGTATGCCTCTCAAAATGTTTTTATCTCTCAATTTTCGCTTTGAGCTCTGGCACCTCTACAAATCCCTACTTCCCTCTGCGAAGGGACTTTTTATTTACTTTATGCAATTTTTATTTTTATTTTGAGTCTCCATCTTCTCTTATAAAGCATCAACTAGGGGGCACTATGATCGTACTTGAGCATTGGGTGTAGCTAATATGCGAGTGTGTTTCATTAATGGATCAATGATTGAGCATGATGGGCTAGGGATAACTTATTTTAGCGTTGATATTTTGAAAGACATGGTTGCTTGTTGATATGCTTGAGTATTTAAGTTATCATGTCAAAATTAGACTATTGCTTTGAACCATATAAAAGTCCAAATGTCCATGCTACAAAGAAAAGAATATGTGATGAACATGTTAGGTAGCACTCCACATCAAAAGTTCTGTTTTTCTCATTTACCTACTCGAGGATGAGAAGAGATTAAGCTTGGGGATGCTGATACATCTCCAGTGTATCTATAACTTTTGATTGTTCCATGCTGTTATATTATCATTCTTGGATGTTTTACAATCATTTTATATCATTTTTTGGTACTAACCTATTGACATAGTGCCAAGTGCCAGTTGCTGTTTTTTACATCACACAAAATCGATATCAAACGGAGTCCAAACACCGCAAAACTTTTTGTGGATTTTTTATGGACTAGAAGACCACCAATGGGCCAGAGCAGCACCTGGGGGGTGCCTCGGGGGGCACAACCCACCAGGGCACGCTTGGGACCCCGGGCGCACCCAGGTGGGTTGTGCCCACCTCGGTGGCCTCCCGCACCCCCTCTTCGCCCTATAAAATCCCAAATATTCCAAAACCCTTCGGGGTTAACCTAGATCAGAAGTTCCGCTGCTGCAAGGCTCTGTAGCATGAGAAACCAATCTAGACCCTGTTCCGGCACCTTGCCGACGGGGGAGATCATCACCGGTGGCCATCTTCATCATCCCGGCGGCCACCACGATGAGGCGGGAGTAGTCCACCCTCGGGGCTGAGGGTTTGTACCAATAGCTATGTGTTTAATCTCTCTCTCTCTCTCTCTCTCTCTCTCGTGTTCTTGAGATGTCATGATCTTGATGTATCGCGGGCTTTGTTAATATAGTCGAATCATATGGCGTTTTCCCGTCTCTATCTTATTGTGATGAATTGATTTTTCCTTTGAGATTTCATTGTTATCGGATTGAATACTTTTATGGATTTGAGAACACTTGACATATGTCTTGCAATTGAATACTCGTGGTGACAATGGGGTATCATACTGATTCACTTGATATATGTTTTGGCACTCAACTCGCGGATTCCTAAGGTGACACTAGGGTAATCTATGCATAGGGGTTGATGCACGTTCTTGTCTTTGTTTCTCCGGTAGAAATCTTGGGGCACTCTTTGAAGTTCTTTGTGTTGGATTGAGTATTATGAATATGAATTTGCTTTGGTGTTATTTTAGCACGAACTCTAGGATAGATCGAATGGAAAGAATAGTTTTGTGTTATTTTAGTACGAACTCTTGAATAGATCGAACGGAAAGAATAGCTTTGAGGTGGTTTTGTACCCTACAAACAATTCCGTCTTATGTTCTCCGCTAGATAGGAACTTTGGAGTGATTCTTCATCGCACTTTGAGGGATGGTTATATGTTCCAATTATATTAGCACTTGTCGGTGTCAAAACCGGCGGATCTTGGGTAGGGGGTCCCGAACTGTTCATCTAGGCGGATGGTAACAGGAGACAAGGGACACAATGTTTTACCCAGGTTCGGGCCCTCTTGATGGAGGTAAAACCCTACGTCCTGCTTGATTAATATTGATGATATAGGTAGTACAAGAGTAGATCTACCACGAGATCAAGGAGGCTAAACCCTAGAAGCTAGCCTATGGTATGATTGTTGTATGATGAAGTTGTCCTACGGACTAAAACCCTCTGGTTTATATAGACACCGGAGAGGGTTAGGGTTACACAAAGTCGGTTACAATGGTAGGAGATCTTGAATATCCGCACCGCCAAGCTTGCCTTCCACGCCAAGGAAAGTCCCATCCGGACACGGGACGAAGTCTTCAATCTTGTATCTTCATAGTCCTGGAGTCCGGCTGAAGGTATAGTCCGGCTACCCGAACACCCCCTAATCTAGGACTCCCTCAATAGCCCCCGAACCAGGCTTCAATGACGACGAGTCTGGCGCGCAGATCGTCTTCGGCATTGCAAGGCGGGTTCTTCTCCAAATTCCGTGTACCTGCTGAATAATGTCCGATTTTCGTAATGTAGCACACCTTGGCTTCCACGCCCAATAATGGCCGTCTTCCACGTATCAAACGAATGCAAAAAGTTGGGGTAATTTTACATTCACACCCCTAGCTGCATAAACGAGCCGCCTATTTAATGGGATGGGGATTCAGATCCAAACCACACCTTCTCCTCTCCACGAGTAATCATCAGAGCACCTCCAGCAAAGGTCCATTCCAACATGGCCAGCCGTCACAGCTCCTCCTCTCGCCCTTCCAGTCCTAAACCTGGAGACTAGGAGGGGTGCTCCATCCTGCACAGTGAGCTAGTGTCGCTTCAGGCCAAGGGATTTCTCCCTCAGGCCTATATGGTCCCAGTCCGAGCCAGACTCGCCACCTATAATGGTGGAGAGCAAGCGGAGAGCACCCCCAATCCCTCCAAAGGAGAGAGGGTGTGCCTCGTCCCCTATCTCATAAGAGGACTTGGATTTCCAATTCATCCATTTCTCCGCGGGCTTCTGGAGTTCTACGGCCTCCAGCTGCACAATCTCACGCCCGGCTCTATATTGCATATCGCGGGCTTCTTCGCCCTTTGCGAGCTATTCCTGGGTGTTGAGGCTCGTTTCGCGCTGTGGAAGAGGTTATTCTGCCTGGTGCCCCACTCTAAGGAGGGGTCAATATATCAAGTGGGCGGAGCCAAAGTATGGCGCATCGTCGGGACCGGATATCCATCCGGAACCCCAAAGAAGGCGTCCAAAGACTGGCCTTCGGAATGGTTTTATATAGAGGACGTCCCGCTGCCGGATCCTGTTCGGACCGGCCTCCCTGAGTTCGACAGTGCTCCCTTAAAGAAGCGCCTGAGCTGGCGTCCACGGAGCCCACAGAGGCAAAGTGACAGGGACATCATTTACCTGATGGGCCGAATAAGATTGTTAGCCCATTTCGGACTGACCATGATTGGGGTTATGGCCGAATGCATTATGCGGGGGGTGCAGCCAATTCAATATAGAAGCCACCCCATGTGGGACTTCAACGGGGAGGACGACGCCACCCGCTACAGCCGTAAGGGGCCGGATTCGGCTGCCGCTCTACTAAAGATCTTGTCCACTTTGTATAAGGGAGAAGAGGAGGAATTTCTCCGCGTCAACCCACAGGGTGGATTCTCTATGCACAATCCGCCAAGCTGGGTAAGCGGCCGCATTTACTTGCCCATCCGTTTTGTATTCCCATTGTTAAATATTTAGTCTAATAACTTCAACGCAGGAACTGCGCTGGGCTGTTAAGGAAATAAACAACCCTCCTCCACAACCCAAGGACCCAGGAAGGTCCCTCGACCCGGCCTCTCAAGAGGATCCGGACATATCTGTGGAGCTAATTGATGGAGTGTTCCATCAATTGAGCAAGGACAACGCCTTGGTGGCCATTACGGCCGATTACCCAGGGCTAATCCTGGCCTCCCAGGTAACTCAGATCGAAGTCCCAGTACCCCGAGTAGGTGTCCGCCCTCTCGTGTTTTCAGTTTTCTGATTACAACCGAGCTTTGCAGGGGAGGTTTTTGAGACAGGAGGCCGAACCTGCGGCGGCAAGACAACGAGGGGCCGCAGGGCTGTAACACCCTCGATGCGACTATAGCTCCCACGTGTCGAGGCACGACTTAGAGATATAATCGCATTGAAGGCATATGTCGCAAGTTAGGCAATCTTCACAACATCCCATGTAATGTAAATAATAAAGGGGAGATAACATAGTTGGCTTACACTCGCCACGTCAATCAAGTACATAAATAACATTACATCATGCATACACTCATGGCCCGACTACGGAGCCAAAATAAAAGAGAACCCAACATGCAACACGGTCCCAATCACCCCCAACTGGGCACCACTACTGATCATCGGGAAAGGAAACATAGTATCGTTGAGAGTCTTCGTCGAACTCCCACTTGAGCTCATACGCGTCTCCTGGAGCGGAATCATCAGGCCCTGCATCTGGTGTAATAGTAATCTATGAGCCACGGGGACTCAGCAATCTCGCACCCTCGCGATCAAGACTATTTGAGCTTATAGGTAAGGCAAGATAAAACATGAGTGGAGCTGCAGCAAGCGACTAGCAAGTATGGTGGCTAACTTATTCGCAAAGGAGAGCGAGAAGAGGAGGCAAGCACGAGTGGGAAGCTAGAGAACAACCTGCGCAAACATTACTCCAACACCGTGTCCACTTCCCGGACTCCACCGAGAAGAGGCCATCATGGCAACACACTCAGTTGATTCATTTTAATTAATTAAGGTTCAAGTTATCTACAACCGGACGTTAACAAATTCCCATCTTCCCATAACCGCGGGCACGGCTTTCGAAAGTTCAATCCCTGCAGGGGAGTCCCAACTTAGCCCATGACAAGCTCTCACGGTCAACGAAGGAATAGACCTCCTCCCAAGACGTTCCGATCAGACTCGGTATCTCAGTAACTCAAGACACTTCGACAGGTTAAAACAAGACCAGCAACACCGCCCGAATGTGCCGACAAATCCCGATAGGAGCTGCACATATCTCGTTCTCAGGGCACACTCAGATGAGACTAGCTACGAGTAAAACCAACCCTCAAGTTTCCCCGAGGTGGCCCCGCAGGCAGCTCAGTTCGGACCAACACTCAGAGGGAGCACTGGCCCGGGGGGGCTAAAATAAGATAACCCTTGGGCTCCGGTAACCCAAGGGAAAAAGAGGCTAGGTGGCGAATGGTAAAACCAAGGTTGGGCATTGCTGGAAAAGCTTTAATCAAGGCGAACTATCAAGGGGTTCCCATTATAACCTAACCGCGTAAGGAACGCAAAATCCGGGAACATAACACCGATATGACGGAAACTAGGGCGGCAAGAGTGGAACAAAACACTAGGCGAGAGGCCGAGCCTTCCACCCTTTACCAAGTATATAGATGCATTTAAGATAACACGGCAATATAATGATATCCCAACAATTAAATAAAAGATGTTCCAACAAGGAACGGCCTCCAATCTTCACCTGCAACTAGCAACGCTATAAGAGGGGCTGAGCAAAGCGGTAACATAGCCAATCAACGGTTTGCTAGGACAATGGTGGGTTAGAGGTTTGACATGGCAATTTGGGAGGCTTGCAAGCAAGTGGTAGGCATCGTAGCAATGGCATAGCAAAAGAGCGAGCAAGCTAGCATAGCAAAGATAGTAGTGATTTCGAGGGTATGATCATCTTGCCTGCACAGTTGTCAGCAGTTGACTGGATCCTCAAGAGCAAACTCAATGGGCTCCTCGTTAGCGAACTCGTCTCCCGGCTCTACCCAAACAAGACAAACAAGCAACAAGGATACAATCAACCACGTGCAAACTCAAACAACACGATGCAAAGATGATATGCTATGCGGGATGCGATGCGGGATGCAAAAATGCAAGATATGACAGGAAAATGCATGAACCTGGCCTCAACTTGGAATTCCAAGGGTGCCACTGGAAATATGAGATGAAATCGCTTGAAAACGATATAAAGACCGCCGGAATCGGAGTTACGGTTTGGAAATGGCAAGCGATTCAAAAATGACACAGGTCTGCGATTTACAGCAAGTAGGCATCTAAATGCAATGAGATGAACATGCTACAGCCACCAAATATGGCATCAAAATAAATGGCAGGGATGCACACAAGATGCTTAAAAAAAGTCTAGCACCGAGTTACGGCCAATTCATCCATTAACAGGTTCAAACAAGCATGGCAAAAATGCAAATGGTAAAAACAGATCTCAGACTTAGTGAAATCAACACTTGTCTGGGATTTCAGGTCATATAGCCCTCTTCGGAGCAACAAAACAACATGCTACAGGACCAGAACATGACAAGGAAAGACATGGCACGGAGCTACTCAACAAGCTTAACAAAAGTCCCTTAGTGACCTTGAGCCAAAAGGGATCACAAAATATACTAACAAGCACACGAACATAGCAAAAACATAATCAGTTTTCAGACTTGGTGCAAACTGAGACATGCTGAAATATAACTCACGAAGGCATGTAAACGAGCTCGATGCACTCACTACGGTGCAAGTCATGGCAAGGCAAGCATACATCCCTTAAGAAGGCACAAAATACAAGCTAGACATGGCAAGAACAAAGGCATAGCATGCACGGATCCACTACAATAACATTGGCAAAGTCGCAAACAAGTTGATGATCTGCCCAGATTCACAACGAAGCGAAAGTTGAACTCGATTGACTCAAGCTAGGGTGCTCCATAATTGCAAACAAAGACATGGATGGATAGAGCATAACAAGATTAACAAAACTCCCTTACTGATCATCCTCAAAAGAGGCACGGATCACTAGGAAACAACAAGAACATATGGCATCATGAGATAAACAATCCCAGGACTTAGTGAAATTACTAAGTCCCTGAAAACAGAATTAGCAAGTGCACCACTTTGCAAGCTTGCACAAGTCACCACACACATCCTAAAAATACATGGGTTGCACCTCTGGATAGATGACAAAACCCTTAACAAAACATATGAAGAACTCACGGGCATAGCATGCACACATTAATCATGGCAAAAATGACAATAGTGCTAAACGGAGTAACCGATCTGACAATTAACTCAAGTAGCCCTCTTCTAACAGCATTTCGGGCATCAAGATGACCTCAAATGAAAATGACGCAATGGAATGAAATGATGTACTCTCTGATATGAACATTTTGATATGCTATATGCCCAAATCGGAGCTACGGATGCGGAGATATCACAGGTCAAAGTTTGCATAAAAATTAGGGTTCGGAGGAGAAAGTTAACCGAGGGGATTTTAGATCCAGATCTGGCACAGAAAACGAGGATCGCCGGGGTTGACTCCTGTTCGCCGGGAAGACGACAGGGGATCGCCGGAGAGGGCCGGATCTGAGACCGGTGAGGGGGGGGGGGCGCCGAGGCGCGGTCGCCGGCGCCGGGCGGTGGCGGCGCTCCTTGCCGGCGAGGTGGCAGAGCTTGGCGTCGGCGGCGGCGGAGCTTGGCGTCGGGCGGCGGTGGCGTCCGACGACCGGAGATGGGAGAGACGGTGGGCTCGGCCGCGGTGGCTCCCAAGCGGCGGGGCGAGCCGAACGGGCCTTGGGGGCCCCGGCCGGGCCGAGCGGGCCGGCGGGACAGAGGCGGCGAAGTGGGGCGCCCGCGGGACAGGTTGGCGGCGCGCTGTTGGTCCGGGCGGAGCGGCGGATGTCCGGCGCGTCCGGACGTGTCCGGCGCACGAGATGTGTTTTGTTTTTTAGGGTTAGAGGAGGGGATCCGCGAATTTTTGGAGGGGGGTGTATATATAGGCATAGAGGGAGCTAGGAGAGTCCAAATGAGGTGCGGTTTTCGGCCACGCGATCGTGATCGAACGCTCTAGGACATGGAGAAGAGTTTGGTGGGTTTTGGGCCAAATTGGAGGGGTGTTGGGCTGTAACACACATGAGGCCTTTTCGGTCCCTCGGTTAACCGTTGGAGTACCAAACGAAGTCCAAATGGTACGAAACTTGACAGGCGGTCTACCGGTAGTAAACCAAGGCCGCTTGGCAAGTCTCGGTCCAATCGGGAAATGTTTAATCCACACACACGAAAGAAAACTAGAAAAGGCCACCGGAGGAGAACGAAGCGCCGAAATGCAAAACGAACAACGGGAAAAATGCTCGAATGCATGAGATGAACACGTATGCAAATGCAGTGCACATGATGACATGATATGAGATGCATGACAACGACAACAACACATGGAGACAAAACCCGAACCCGAGAAAATAAATAACTTAACGCCGGAAACGGCAAGAGTTGGAGTACAAATTGGGGAAGTTACATTCGGGGTGTTACAACACTCCACCACTACGAAAGGATCTCGTCCCGAGATCTAGAATGGCACCGGAGGTAAAAATGAAAGAGAAAAGAGAAGAGGTAAAACTAAGTTGCTTCTTTGACAAACGAGTGAAACCAAGGAACCTTGAGAAGGTTGAACAAATTGAAAGAAATAAAACAACGGAGAAGAACAAAGTTGAAAGCACTCCGTTCACAAAAGTATAACGAGAAGAAAGGGAAGTTGAAAACACAAGGTGAAACCTTGCTATGATTTAGATGAATCTCCGGAATAAGGAATTAAATCACTTGGATGAAACAAGAATAAGAATTACATTATGCTTATCCTTCACCAATTAAATTGATGACAATCAATGGATTTGACATACTACTTATTCTCGTAGAAAAGATTAAAAGAGATATAACATAAACTTGAGAAGGTCTTCCAAGAACCACCGGTAGAATTTGAAAGAACGAAAGAATTGATATGACAACGAATGACGAGAACTCTTGAACGAACCACCGTGAGAATTGAAAATGAACGAAGAGAAGATAAAGAAACACCGGGAAGAATTATAAAATGAACGAAGATGCTTGAGAGGATTTAGATACATGAGAACGAAGAGATCATGCACTGCTTAGAGGATATATGATCGATGCACCGGTAAGATTTGGAGAACGAGAGCTGAAAACTGAGAATGAATAACCCTGAATTGATGAACTCCGGATAACAAAACTGAAAAGACTCCTGAATATCTCCTGATGGGTGAAAAGGATTCTCACAATTGAAAATAATTATGAGAGGATGGCAACAAGCTAGCACCACAAATCTCTGAGAGAACGGATAAGATATGGAGGTAAAACTCTTCTTCGGTCTTCAAATGACGACGAGAAACACCACCAAGAATTATTGAAGCACACCGGAATGAAAAATGGAAAAAGGTTGAGCCAACGATGAAAAGAATTTGGAAGATCTTGGAGAAATACATTTGCCCGATGATGAATCATTCTTACGTCAAACTCCGAAAAGGATTTGAGGATAGCTCCGGACAAATAAGAAGAGTCAGGTAAGATCCTGGAAAAAGACCTGTGGGTTAAGGCCCACTCAAAAGAACACCGTTGAAAAGATTTAAAAGAGAGATTACACCGGTTGAATTAAATGGCTTGAATGAGATAACAACCTCGAGATATCTTCAGCACTCCGGAACAATTGAATATCGAGAAGTGGAATGATAATAAGGTGCAACGGTAAGAGAAGGTGTTTGAAGCGAGAAAAAAGGGATATGGTCAACACCAAAGCTTTACTTAGTTCCACCGGAGAAGAAAGAGAATGAATAATGATGAACTTGAGGTTTCGTTAGAAACTTCATGAGAATCACTGGATAAGAACATTGAAGGACAAGAATGGAGAGACTTCCACCAATAAAATGATACTTGATTGAGAAATCTGAGTCCTTGAAGAAAACAAGGGTGGGAGGGCGGGAAAAACAAAGGCAACTTGGACACGGATGGAACAAACATCGTTGAGAAGAACTGATAATTGATCTTGCGAATGTTGAAGTGATCGGATCCACTTGAAGAGAAGCACATCGGTGAAAAGGATTGGCATGACAATCTCGATTATCGTGACGGATTTGTATTCACATCGGAGTATGAGAACACCGTTTGGGGAAGGTATGGAATCAACATTTGACTTCGAAGCAACTCGAATACCACAACTCAAAACAAAACAAAGAATTGGCTTGCAAAATAAGCCGGAACAAACATATGATAGAGATTTCGTCCGAAGTTTTTGTGGTGGGGCCTACATGGGCTCGATCGTACATCACCATCATGTACAAGGCAGTGCACATGACATACGAAGCGTCCCCGAGTCGGCAAAGCCAAGGACTCTTTAAGACACAACGTGACCACTGTAAAACCGACCGTGAATAGGCGGACCACTAGACGTCGAACCCCAATTTCATACCATACATCTGTCGGAAAGATATCCTAAGAGCTACTTGAATTCCCACCTATGAAACTCCGGAACTTTTCCGGTTATGCAATCAGGTGTTGGGGGTACAGGGGAAACATAATATCTCACCCAAACTAGCAAATCCTACATCCAGCTGTATCCATCCTTCAACACATAACCAAGAAACCTTCGGAAACCATCTACCTCAACCTTTGAAAAGCATCCGTTATACAAGTTATGGCGATACTCCCGAACTCCCGCCCCAGTACTGGGTGGCGTCGAGGTTATCTCACCAACGAACTGCATAAAAGAGATTTTCAATGTCGGCGTACTAAACTCAGGTATTCCAGAACTGCAATGATAAAATTATGTTGGCAACACCTCAGAGCTCAACTCCCCGGGACACTTCCACTAAACCCCTGACAGGAGGCACCAAGTCAATGTTCTCATCATAAAACCATCGGAACGATTCCAAGATACCCGCGTGATCCTAATTTTTTTTGTGAAATTTGAGAAGAGAAGAGTCAAAACTCTACGTCAGGATGCCTTACCAGAGCGATGAGGAGACTGGGAAGTAAAAAGAATTCCTAAACTCTCCGATATATAATTCCTAATGACTCAAAACATTTTTCTAGACACAAATCGGCCGCTAAAAACGATCAAGCAATGGGGCTCCTAAGGTCGGGGGAGGCTCTGATTACCAACTTGTAACACCCTCGATGCGACTATAGCTCCCACGTGTCGAGGCACGACTTAGAGATATAATCGCATTGAAGGCATATGTCGCAAGTTAGGCAATCTTCACAACATCCCATGTAATGTAAATAATAAAGGGGAGATAACATAGTTGGCTTACACTCGCCACGTCAATCAAGTACATAAATAACATTACATCATGCATACACTCATGGCCCGACTACGGCGCCAAAATAAAAGAGAACCCAACATGCGACACAGTCCCAATCACCCCAACTGGGCACCACTACTGATCATCGGGAAAGGAAACATAGTATCGTTGAGAGTCTTCGTCGAACTCCCACTTGAGCTCATACGCGTCTCCTGGAGCGGAATCATCAGGCCCTGCATCTAGGTGTAATAGTAATCTGTGAGCCACGGGGACTCAGCAATCTCGCACCCTCGCGATCAAGACTATTTGAGCTTATAGGTAAGGCAAGATAAAACATGAGTGGAGCTGCAGCAAGCGACTAGCAAGTATGGTGGCTAACTTATTCGCAAAGGAGAGCGAGAAGAGGAGGCAAGCATGAGCGGGAAGCTAGAGAACAACTTGCGCAAACATTACTCCAACACCGTGTCCACTTCCCGGACTACGCCGAGAAGAGGCCATCACGGCAACACACTCAGTTGATTCATTTTAATTAATTAAGGTTCAAGTTATCTACAACCGGACGTTAACAAATTCCCATCTGCCCATAACCGCGGGCACGGCTTTCAAAAGTTCAATCCCTGCAGGGGAGTCCCAACTTAGCCCATGACAAGCTCTCACGGTCAATGAAGGAATAGACCTCCTCCCAAGACGTTCCGATCAGGCTCGGTATCTCAGTAACTCAAGACACTTCGACAGGTTAAAACAAGACCAGCAACATCGCCCGAATGTGCCGACAAATCCTGATAGGAGCTGCAC
This sequence comes from Triticum aestivum, assembly GCF_018294505.1. Classification (NCBI taxonomy): domain Eukaryota; kingdom Viridiplantae; phylum Streptophyta; class Magnoliopsida; order Poales; family Poaceae; genus Triticum; species Triticum aestivum. Next base: position 261,455 of record NC_057806.1, read on the forward strand.
ATATCCCGTTCTCAGGGCACACTCAGATGAGACTATCTACGAGTAAAACCAACCCTCAAGTTTCCCCGAGGTGGCACCGCAGGCAGCTCAGTTCGGACCAACACTCAGAGGGAGCACTGGCCCGGGGGGGGGGGTTAAAATAAGATAACCCTTGGGCTCCGGTAACCCAAGGGAAAAAGAGGCTAGGTGGCGAATGGTAAAACCAAGGTTGGGCATTGCTAGAAAAGCTTTAATCAAGGCGAACTATCAAGGGGTTCCCATTATAACCCAACCGCGCAAGGAACGCAAAATCCGGGAACATAACACCGATATGACGGAAACTAGGGCGGCAAGAGTGGAACAAAACACTAGGCGAGAGGCCGAGCCTTCCACCCTTTACCAAGTATATAGATGCATTTAAGATAACATGGCAATATAATGATATCCCAACAATTAAATAACAGATGTTCCAACAAGGAACGGCCTCCAATCTTCACCTGCAACTAGCAACGCTATAAGAGGTGCTGAGCAAAGCGGTAACATAGCCAATCAACGGTTTGCTAGGACAATGGTGGGTTAGAGGTTTGACATGGCAATTTGGGAGGCTTGCAAGCAAGTGGTAGGCATCGTAGCAATGGCATAGCAAAAGAGCGAGCAAGGTAGCATAGCAAAGATAGTAGTGATTTCGAGGGTATGATCATCTTGCCTGCACAGTTGTCAGAGTTGACTGGATCCTCAAGAGCAAACTCAACGGGCTCCTCGTTAGCGAACTCGTCTCCCGGCTCTACCCAAACAATTCAAACAAGCAACAAGGATACAATCAACCAGGTGCAAACTCAAACAACACGATGCAAAGATGATATGCTATGCGGGATGCGATGCGGGATGCAAAAATGCAAGATTGACAGGAAAATGCATGAACCTGGCCTCAACTTCGAATTCCAAGGGTTCCACTGGAAAGATGAGATGAAATCGCTTGAAAACGATATAAAGAACGCCGGAATCGGAGTTACGGTTTGGAAATGGCAAGCGATTCAAAAATGACACCGGTCTGCGATTTACAGCAAGTAGGCATCTAAATGCAATGAGATGAACATGCTACAGCCACCAAACATGGCATCAAAATACATGGCAGGGATGCACACAAGATGCTTAACAAAAGTCTAGCACTGAGCTACGGCCAATTCATCCATTAACAGGTTCAAACAAGCATGGCAAAAACGCAAATGGTAAAAACAGATCTCAGACTTAGTGAAATCAACACTTGTCTGGAATTTCAGGTCATATAGCCCTCTTCGAAGCAACAAAACAACATGCTACAGGACCTGAACATGACAAGGAAAGACATGGCATGGAGCTACTCAACAAGCTTAACAAAAGTCCCTTAGTGACCTTGAGCCAAAAGGGATCACAAAATATACTAACAAGCACACGAACATAGCAAAAACATAATCAGTTTTCAGACTTGGTGAAAACTGAGACATGCTGAAATATAACTCACGAAGGCATGTAAACGAGCTCGATGCACTCACTACGGTGCAAGTCATGGCAAGGCAAGCATACATCCCTTAAGAAGGCACAAAATACAAGCTAGACATGGCAAGAACAAAGGCATAGCATTCACGGATCCACTACAATAACATCGGCAAAATCGCAAACAAGTTGACGATCTGCCCAGATTCACAACGAAGCAAAAGTAGAGCTCTATTGACTCAAGCTAGGGTGCTCCATAATTGCAAACAAAGACATGGATGGATAGAGCATAACAAGATTAACAAAACTCCCTTACTGATCATCCTCAAAAGAGGCACGGATCACTAGGAAACAACAAGAACATATGGCATCATGAGATAAACAATCCCAGGACTTAGTGAAATTACTAAGTCCCTGAAAACAGAATTAGCAAGTGCACCACTTTGCAAGCTTGCACAAGTCACCACGCACATCCTAAAAATACATGGGTTGCACCTCTGGATAGATGACAAAACCCTTACAAAACATATGAAGAACTCACGGGCATAGCATGCACACATTAATCATGGCAAAAATGACAGAAGTGCTAAACGGAGTAACCGATCTGACAATTAACTCAAGTAGCCCTCTTCTAACAGCATTTTGGGCATCAAGATGATCTCGAATGAAAATGACACAATGGAATGAAATGATGTACTCTTTGAGATGAACATTTTGATATGCTATATGCCCAAATCGGAGCTACGAATGCGGAGATATCACAAGTCAAAGTTTGCATAAAAATTAGGGTTCGGAGGAGAAAGTCAACCGAGGGGATTTTAGATCCAGATCTGGCATGGAAAACGAGGATCACCGGGGTTGACTCCTGTTCGTCGGGAAGACGGCGGTGATCGCCGGAGAGGGCCGGATCCGAGGCCGGTGAGGGGGGGCGCCGGGGCGCGGTCGCCAGCGCCGGGCGGTGGCGGCGCTCCTTGCCGGCGAGGTGGCGGAGCTTGGCGTCGGGCGGCGGCGGCGTCCGGCGAACGGAGATGGGAGATACGGCGGGCTCGGCCGCGGTGGCTCCCAAGCGGCGGGGCGAGCCGAACGGGCCTCGGGGGCCCCGGCCGGGCTAAGCGGGCCGGCGGGACAGAGGCGGCGAAGTGGGGCGCCCGCGGGACAGGTGGCGGCGCGCTGTTGGTCCGGGCGGAGCGGCGGACGTGTCCGGCGCGTCCGGCCATGTCCGACGCGCGAGATCTGTTTTGTTTTTTAGGGTTAGAGGAGGGGATCCGCGAATTTTTGGAGGGGGTGTATATATAGGCATAGAGGGAGCTAGAAGAGTCCAAATGAGGTGCCGTTTTTGGCCACGCGATCGTGATCTAACGCTCTAGGACATGGAGCAGAGTTTGGTGGGTTTTGGGCCAAATTGGAGGGGTGTTGGGCTGCAACACACACGAGGCCTTTTCGGTCCCTCGGTTAACCGTTGGAGTACCAAACGAAGTCCAAATGGTATGAAACTTGACAGGCGGTCTACCGGTAGTAAACCAAGGCCGCTTGGCAAGTCTTGGTCCAATCTGGAAATGTTTAATCCCCACACACGAAAGAAAACTAGAAAAGGCCACCGGAGGAGAACGAAGCGCCGGAATGCAAAAGGGACAACGGGGAAAATGCTCGAATGCATGAGATGAACAAATATGCAAATGCAGTGCACATGATGACATGATATGAGATGCATGACAACGACAACAACACACGGAGACAAAACCCGAACCCAAGAAAATAAATAACTTAACACAGAAACGGCAAGAGTTGGAGTACAAATTGGGAAAGTTACATCCGGGGTGTTACAAGGGCCCCGTGGGCACAAAAGAGGTGCAGTCCGGACTGAGGCGTCAGTGCAAAGGTATAGCGCCCCCCTTATCCCAGGTGTTACACCTGCGAGGCATATTAACACTCATGCTCTCTTCAGGACAAAGAGACCTCGCCGGACTATACCCGGAGAGGCTGCCAACCGCGCCTCCACCAGCCAGGCTCCAAAGCCTGGTCCGGAGGCGGAGGCGAACACAAGGCGCGCACCGGACGCTCCTCCGATGGAAGATGTGGACAGGTTGTCTGCCACCAACTCTGAGGTGGAGAGTGCCATGAACCATAGGCGTCGCCGGACAATTCTTTGCTATGCTTGTTTCTCCCAAGAGGCATTAGATGCCTTTAATTCGGGAGATGCATACCTCCGTGCTGCTCAAAATGGTCTAGCCAGAGCCACGGAGCGATATGTAAAAGACATACGGGTAAGAAAATTTTGGTAATTATATATATATACCAGTAGCCCCCGAGACTTGAAACAGTTAGAGTAACTGATTTAAGGATCATTTGTTATGCAGGTTCTTACAGAGAAGAATACCGTACTGTCCCAGGAGCTGGAAGAGTGCAAAGCCCAACTGGAGGCCGCACTAGCCGCGGCAGGGGAGCCCAAAGAGACCCCCTCTGGTAAGATACACTTCGAAAGATTAGTATCTTGCGAAGTGCGGCATGGGTGTAAATCTGACAAATCATATTGCAGATGGCGCCGGACTGGATCCGGAGAGGCAACAACTCTTACGCCGGCTAAAGGCCGGTGAGAGTATGCTGACAAGGGTGAGGCGGGAGAAGAATGATCTTCAGGACGCCAACACCAAGCTGGACGTTGAACTTAAAGATGTTCGTGGCTAGCTGTCGGACTCCACTAAGGAGAATCAGCGGCTTCGACGCGGCATATTTAGTAAGTCCTTAAGCGAATCTTTGAAAGAAAAGAGTTCGGCGAGGAAGTTGACTAACAGAGTAATGTCTGTAGGTATGCTAACGGGTCATCCTACAGAGGAGATGCCCGGTTCTACGGGTGACCTTCTTCCCGAGCTCTCGCATCTGCACGAGCGGGTTCGGCAGGCGATGTGAGGCATTGCCCAAGCCTTATGGCCTTCCTACTCCATGCCCAAGGGCCTTGGGGAGCTTTCGGAGAAGCTTAAGGGAGCTCGATGGCGCTTCCGGTTGTGGAAGATATCGGCCTGCTGACAAGGCGCTAGGGAGGCCTAGGCCATGGTGAAGACGCGGTACACGAAGTCTGACCCAAACCACATGGCCGAGGTCGGACCTGTGGGGCCTGACGGGAAGGAGATCCCTGTAAGCTTAGTGTACGGCCAAGTAGAATTGGCCGCAAAATATTCCCAGCAGGACTGTAAGTTAGACAGCCTGTTAGATGGTATTGAAGAGGAATACAATCAGTCAGAGTGACTATGTAATTTTTAATTGACATGTGTAATGCCTTCTGGCCGGATTGTAGATCGTTTGTCGTTGCCGACCTTTTCGCTTCAACCTTAGGACCTGACGGTCCGGATTGTGTCCGAATACCCTACCGGTTATGTAAGAACCGGGGTATGCATGGAGACCAGGCGTAGGGGTCATTAGTGCTTTATCAGACAAGTGCCCAACTAGTTATGTTATATTACATGGTTAGTAAGAAACATCTTCCAGAGAGAATAGTTCCGTTAGGGGTTCCTTTCTCTAGGAGGCATGCCCTAAAGTGCATGTCCGGACTGCAAACGCAGGAAAATCATCTGGGGGCATATATATAAATGAGTAAAAAAGGTCATCTTTTAGTTCACCGACCGAATATTCCCTTAAGAACGCTAGCTTTCGGCTTCACCCAGTCTGAGGTACACATCCGGCTGATCCGGCAGTAACAATCGCAGAGGTGCTCCCTTTACCACCTAGCCGAACAATCGGGAACGTAGGGGTAAGCACAGGAGCCAGGCAACCCAGCTTGGCCAAAACTTAAGTCATATCGATGCATATAATGGTGAAGAAAAGGTACATGCGGAAGTTTGACACATGTGGTGGGCGTGAAGCCCGAGTAAATAAGCTTCTGTTAAAGAAGCCCCCAGGTTTAATGAGCGCAAGTAGCACGTCACTTGAGGAGCCTTTAAGGGCTATAAAAGAAAAGAGGGGAAGGAGAGAAATGTAAGATAGAAAATGTAAAAAATGGACAGAGGAAGGAGACAAACACAGAGTCCGGCGTTAGGCATAGAATCTTCGGAGACGGGCTGTGTTCCATGGGTTCGGCTCGAGTCGGTTATCCGACGCATCTCGCAGGCGGTATGCTCCACCAGTTAGGACTTGGTCGATTATGAAGGGACCTTCACACTTGGGCTTCAACTTGTCCTTTTTCTTGTCCGTCAGGCGTAGAACTAATTCGCCAACGTTGTAGTTTTTGGCCCGCACTTCTCTGCTTTGATATCTTCGAGCATGCTGTTGATAGAATGCGGAACGGGCTTTTGCCACGTCGCGCTCCTCCTCTAAGGCGTCCAAACTGTCCTGCCGATCGAGCTCGTCTTCCCTTTCTTCGTACATGCGCACTCGAGGTGAGTCATGAATTATGTCGCAGTGCAAGACTGCCTCTGCACCGTACACCATAAAAAATGGTGTGTATCCGGTGGTGCGATTCGGCGTGGTCCGCAGCCCCCAGAGTACGGAGTCGAGCTCCTCTACCCAGTGCATGTTAGATTCCTTGAGGGACCACACTAATCTGGGTTTGATGCCACTCATGATGAGACCATTTACACGTTCGACCTGACCGTTAGTTTGTGGGTGATAGACGGAAGCGTAATCGAGCTTGATGCCCATGTTTTTGCACCAGAGTTTTACCTCATCGGCCGTAAAGTTCGTGCCATTGTCGGTGAGGATGCTGTGGGGGACGCCATAACAGTGTACGACCCCGGATATAAAGTCTATCACAGGTCCGGATTCGGCCGTCTTAACAGGCTTGGCTTCTATCCATTTGGTGAACTTATCCACCATGACTAGTAAGTATCTTTTCTTGTGGGTTCCGCCTTTAAGGGGTCCCACCATGTCAAGTCCCCAGACCGCGAAAGGCCAAGTGATGGGGATAGTTTGGAGGGCGGTGGGTGGCATATGGCTTTGGTTTGCAAAAAGCTGGCAACCAACGCATTTTTGGACCAAGTCCTGAGCGTCCGCCCGGGCCGTTGGCCAATAAAAGCCTGTACGGAAAGCCTTGCTTACAAGGGACCGGTCTGCGGCGTGATGGCCACCGAGTCCGGCATGAATTTCAGCCAGCAGGTTCCGCCCTTCCTCTTCGGAGATGCACCTTCAAAGGACTCCGGTAGTGCTTTTCTTATAAAGTTCTCCCTCATGGACTTTATAGGCTTTAGATCGCCGCACTATATGGCGTGCCTCTTTTTGGTCCTCTAGGAGTTCCTGCCTAGTAAGGTAGGCTAGGAATGGTTCTGTCCACGGGGCAATAACGACCATTAGTACGTGGGCTGAGGTTGTGGTTTCATTGGCAGAGCCTCCGATTGTGTCAGATTGTTCGGCGTCGGACAGTGCGGTTGGGTCCGGGCTAATATTGCCATGTTCCCCTTCCCATACTACAGATGGCTTGAACATCCTTTCCAGGAAGATGTTGGGGGGGGACCGCATCGCATTTTGCGCCGATGCGTGCCAGGACGTGTGCCTCCTGATTGTTTTCTCGGGCTATATGGTGAAATTCGAGCCCCTCAAACCGAGCTGACATTTTGAGGATGACGTCTGCCATTTTTGGATCCTTGGCATTGAAGTCTCCATTTATTTGGGATATCGCGAGGTTCGAATCCCCATGCACCTCTAGGCATTGAATGCCCATGGATACTGCCATCCGGAGACCATGTAAAAGGGCCTCATATTCGGCTGCATTGTTGGAGTCCGTGTACATAATCTGGAGTACATATTGAACTGTGTCTCCTGTGGGGGACGTCAAAACGACATCGGCCCCTAGTCTGGCCAACATTTTGGAACCGTCGAAGTGCATGATCCAGTTTGAATATGAACAGTACTCTTTAGGGAGTTCAGCCTCCGTCCATTCTGCGACGAAGTCGTCCAAAACTTGCGACTTGATAGCTCGTCGTGGCCTATAAGTTATGTCGAACGGGAGGAGCTCGATGGCCCATTTTGCAATCCGGCCCATTGCATCACGGTTGTTTATAATATCGTTGAGTGGTACTTCCGATGCTACTGTGATTGAACACTCTTGAAAGTAGTGTCGTAGCTTCCGGGATGCCATGAATACCGCATATGCAATCTTTTGATAATGCGGGTATCGTGATTTGCATGGGGTGAGGACAGTGGACACATAGTAAACCGGCTTTTGAAGGGGGAATTTGTGTCCGTCCGTTTCCCGCTCGACAACGAGTACTGCGCTGACAACTTGATGGGTTGCTGCTGCAATGTACAATAGCATTGGTTCGCCAATGTTTGGCGCGGCCAGGACAGGGTTTGTTGCCAATATGGCTTTTATTTCCTCGAGTCCGGCCATGGCGGCATCCGTCCACTCGAAGTGCTCGGTGCGCCGAAGGAGGCGATAGAGGGGTAGCGCCTTTTCTCCCAAACGGGAGATAAAGCGGCTTAGAGCCGCCACGCATCCGGTTAATTTTTGTATTTGTTTGAGGTCCTTTGGGATATCCAATTGTGACAAAGCTCGGATCTTGGCTGGATTTGCTTCGATTCCTCTACCGGATACAATGAAGCCCAAGAGCTTTCCGGCTGGAACGCCAAAAATGCATTTTTACGGATTTAGCTTGATGTCATATGCTCGGAGGTTGTCAAATGTAAGCCTCAAGTTGTCTACTAGAGATTCGACATGTCTTGTTTTTACGACCACATCATCCATGTATGCCTCTACTGTTTTGCCGATCTAGTTTGCCAGACATGTCTGAATCATGCGCTGATATGTTGCGTCGGCGTTTTTGAGCCCGAAAGGCATTGTGTTGAAGCAGAATGGGCCGTATGGGGTGATGAATGCCGTTGCGGCTTGGTCTGACTCGGCCATCTTGATTTGATGGTAACCAGAGTATGCGTCGAGGAAGCACAACGAATCGTGTCCTGCAGTGGCGTCGATAATTTGATCGATGCGGGGGAGGGGAAGGGATCCTTTGGGCAAGCCTTGTTAAGGTCTTTGAAGTCAACGCACAGGCGCCAGGATTTGTCCTTCTTTGGTACCATCACCAAGTTTGCTAGCCAGTCCAGATGTTTTATATCTCTGATGAATCCGGCCTCCAATAGTTTGGCTAGCTCCTCTCCCATTGCCTGTCTCTTGGGCTCAGAAAAACACCGAAGGGCTTGTTTGATAGGTTTGAATCCTTTTAGGATATTTAAGCTGTGTTCGGCCAGCCTGCGTGGGATTCCTGGCATGTCTGAAGGGTGCCAGGCAAAAATGTCCCAGTTCTCCCATAGGAATTCTCGCAGTGCGGCGTCTACATCGGGGTTTAATCGTGCCCCGATGGAAGCTGTTTTATTGGGGTCCGTTGGATGGACCTGGAATTTGACTATTTCATCCGCAGGTTTAAAGGAGGTGGACTTGGATCTTTTGTCGAGTATCACATCGTCCCTGTTTACCGTGGAGCGCAACGTAGCCAGTTCCTCAGCCGCTAGGGCTTCGGACAGTGCCTCAAGGGCCAATGCGGCTGTCTTGTTTTCGGCGCGGAGTGCTATGTCCGGATCACTAGCGAGAGTGATGATTCCGTTCGGTCCGGGCATCTTGAGCTTCATGTACCCATAATGGGGTATTGCTTGGAAGATTGTAAATGCTTCCCGCCCCAGCAGAGCGTGGTATCCTCTACTGAACGGGGCCACTTGGAATGTGACCTCTTCGGACCTATAATTATCCGACGTGCCGAACACCACGTCTAGTGTGATTTTTCCTACACAGCGCGCTTCCCAACTGGGGATTATTCCTCTAAAGGTTGTGCTGCTTCGCTTAATGCAGTTCCAATCTATTTCCATTTTTTGAAGGGTTTCCTCATAAATGAGGTTCAATCCGCTGCCTCCGTCCATGAGTACCTTGGTGAGGAGAAAGTCGTCCACTATAGGACTGAGTACCAATGCGGCTGGTGCTTGAGCTGTTCGGAATTTAGGTTCATCACTGGCATTAAAAGTGATAGCCGTGTCACTCCATGGGTTTATTGTTGCTACTTGATAGACTTTGGCGAGGCTGCGGAGTGTTCTTTTTCGCATATTATTTGATGCGAAAGTCTCAAAGACTGTTAAGACTGTACTGGAGTCCCTGAGGTGGCTTTCTGCGGCCTCCGGAATTAGGAGATTTTCGACCCTTTTGGCCACCTGCCGGAGTATCCAACATGCTCTAAGGCTATGAGTTGGTGTGGCGTCCTCTGTACTATGAATTTTACAGGGTCCATTAAGCCATCCCTCCAGTACGATTCCATGCCCTGTAGAGGGTTTTGGTTTTTTGGTTTTTAACCTGGGTGTCTGATGATGATGCACCCTTTTATGTCGGACAAGGTTTCTATTCAGGGCCGGATTGTCCCAAAATTTAGTTTCGGTTTTCCGGGCGCTTTCCATCGCACAGTACTTTTGTACTATGGACGCCAAGTCAGCGAAGCGTGTAAGATCATGACGACCTATGGCGTTGCGGATTCCCTTGTCCGTGCAATTATTGCAAAAGATTGAGATTGCGTCTTCCTCGCGGCAGTCCTTTATCCTGTTCATAACCAGGAGGAACCTTGCCCAGTAATGATGTACTGTTTCTTCAGGCTTTTGCCTGATTTGGGATAGATCGCTTATGTTCGGGTGGGTGGGTGGAATTAAATCCGGAACTTCACCCAATCTAAGACTCAGAGGCCAAGGAGTTTCCGAACTCTAAAGTTTGGATTCTTAGATGTTGTCTAGTGAATCTAGCCCGTTGCCTGATTCTAAGTTCAGGTCTTGAGTTACATCGTCCCCTCCGCGGGTATCCACCTTGGAGGGATCGGGAATACGGACGTAGCTAGTCCTTAAGATAGATGAAGAGTCGTCGCACTGTGCTTCTACCACGGCAACATGATGGGTGACTTGGGGAGAATTAATTTCTCTTAGATCGGGTTTAAGCCCAACCTGGTCATAATCCGTAGTGACCCCCAAAGCGGCGATGCGATCCAAGAGCTCGTTTACGGAAGAGAGATCCATTGGATCTAACTGCTTTATGGACTCTGAGCTGACGTGAAGATTGCTTTTGATGACCCGAGAGGTCACCGTCGGCGCAACGGCCGAACAGGCGATCATGAGAAAACCGCCTAGTCGGAGAGTCTGGCCGACAGCCAAGGCTCCCTTAGTAACGGCGCCGTCTTTGAAGACAGGAAGAGGCATCCTTCCTGATTGCGACAACACAGAGGAACTCTCAATGAAAGCACCAATGTCGGTGTCAAAACCGGCGGATATCGGGTAGGGGGTCCCGAACTGTGCGTCTAGGCGGATGGTAACAGGAGAGAAGGGACACAATGTTTTACCCAGGTTCGGGCCCTATTGATGGAGGTAAAACCCTACGTCCTGCTCGATTAATATTGATGATATAAGTAGTACAAGAGTAGATCTACCACGAGATCAAGGAGGCTAAACCCTAGAAGCTAGCCTATGGTATGATTGTTGTATGATGAAGTTGTCCTACGGATTAAAACCCTCCGGTTTATATAGACACCAGAGAGGGTTAGGGTTACACAAAGTCGGTTACAATGGTAGGAGATCTTGAATATCCGCACCGCCAAGCTTGCCTTCCACGCCAAGGGAAGTCCCATCCGGACACGGGACGAAGTCTTCAATCTTGTATCTTCATAGTCCTGGAGTCCGGCTGAAGGTATAGTCCGGCTACCCGAACACCCCCTAATCCAGGACTCCCTCAGCATTATTGGGAGATTGCACTAGTGAAAGTACGGACCCTAGGACTTGTTTTCAAGCATTGCAATACCGTTTTTGTGCCTGTTTACTATTTGCTACCTTGCTGTTTTTATTTATTCAGATTATAAAAATATATTTCTACCATCCATATTACACTTTTATCACCATCTCTTCGCCGAACTAGTGCACCTATACAATTTGCCATTGTATTGTGTATGTTGGGGACACAAGAGATTTCTTGTATTTGGTTGCAGGGTCGTTTGAGAAAGACTATCTTCATCCTACGCCTCCCACGGATTGATAAACCTTAGGTCATCCACTTGAGGGAAAAATGCTACTGTCCTACAAAACTCTGTGCTTGGAGGCCCAACATGTGTCTACAAGAATAAAGTTGCGTAGGAGACATCAGATTTTAGCATCACGAAGAGCTCGGGAATCGTTTTCATTATCCCTTGCATATTATAGTTCATCATGAAGTTCCAGTAACTTGGTGATAGTTACTAGAGAACTCTGTAAATCACTATCTTATCTGGAAGATTACTCCCACTTGATTCAACTGATTTGTAGTACTCAGACATTGTAAGCACATGCTTACTAGTTGAGCTATTCTCCTCCATCTTGTAGGAAAAGTAATTGTCAGATATCTCATACCTCTCAACTCGGGCATGAGTATGAAATACCAATTCCAGCTCTTGGAACATCTCATGAGCTCCATTGCGTTCAAAACATTTTTGAAGTCTCGGTTCTAAGCCGTAAAGCATGGCGCACTAAACTATCAAGTAGTCATCATATCGAGCTTGTCAAAACGTTTATAACGTCTACATATGCTCCTGCAATAGGTCTGTCACCTAGTGGTGCATCAAGGACATAATTTTTCTGTGCAGCAATGAGGATAATCCTCAGATCACGGACCAAGTCTTCATCATTGCTACTGTCATATTTCAACTTAGTTTTCTCTAGGAACGTATCAAAAAACATAGGGGAGCTACAACGCGAGCTATTGATCTACAACATAATTTGCAAATACTATCAGGACTAAGTTCATGATAAATTAAAGTTCAATTAATCAAACTACTTAATAACTCCCACTTAGTTAGACATCCCTCGAGTCATCTAAATGATCACGTTATCCAAATCAACTAAACCATGTCCGATCATCATGTGAGATGGAGTAGTTTTCAATGGTGAACATCTGTATGTTGACCATATCTACTATATGATTCATGTTCGACCTTTCGGTCTCCAGTGTTCCGAGGCTATGTATGTACATGCTAGGCTCGTCAAGTTTAACCAAAGTATTCCGCATGTGCAAAACTGTCTTGCACCCGTTGTATGTGAACGTAGAGCTTATCACACCCGATCATCACGTGGTGTCTCGGCACGATGGACTGTCGCAACGGTGCATACACAGGGAGAACACCTATACCTTGAAATTTTACTAAGGGATCATCTTATAATGCTACCGCCATACTAAGAAAATAATATGTATAAAAGATAAACATCACATGCAATCAAAATATGTGACATGATATGGCCATCGTCATCTTATGCTTTTGATCTCCATCTCCAAAGCACCGTCATGATCTCAATCGTCACCGGCTTGACACCTCGATCTCCATCGAAGCGTCGTGGTCATGTCGCCAACTATTGCTTCTACAACTATCGCTAACACATAGTGATAAAGTAAAGCAATTATATGGCGTTTGCATTTCATACAATAAAGCAACAACTATAAGGCTCCTGCCAGTTTCCGATAACTTTTACAAAACATGATCATCTCATACAACAACGTATATCACATCATGTCTTGACCATATCACATCACAACATGCCCTGCAAAAACAAGTTAGATGTCCTCTACTTTGTTGTTGCAAGTTTTATGTGGCTGCTACGGGCTTCTAGTAAGAACCGTTCTTACCTACGCATCAAAACCACAACAGTGTTTCATCAAGTTTGTTGTTTTAACCTTCAACAAGAACTAGTCAAATTCGATTCAACTGAAGTTGGATAAATCACCCGCCAGCCACCTTTATGCAAAACTAGTTGCATGTCTGTCGGTGGAACCGGTCTCATGAACGTGGTCATGTAAGGTTGGTACGGTCCGCTTCATCCAACAATACTGCCGAATCAAAATAAGATGTTGGTGGTAAGTAGTATGACTATCACCTCCCACAACTCATTGTGTTCTACTCGTGCATATCATCTACGTATAGACCTGGCTCGGATGCCACTGTTGGGAAATGTAGCATGCAATTTCAAAAAAAATCCTACGCTCACGCAAGATCTATCTAGGAGATGCATAGCAAATGAGAGGGGGAGAGTGTGTCCACGTACCCTCGTAGACCGAAAGCGGAAGCGTTTGACAACGCGGTTGATGTAGTCGAACTTCTTCTCATTCCGACCGATCAAGCACTGAACATACGGTACCTCCGAGTTCTACACACGTTCAGCTCAATGACGTCCCTCAAACTCTTGATCCAGCAAAGTGTCAAGGGAGAGTTCCGTCAGCACGACAGCGTGGTGATGGTGATGGTGAAGTGATCCGCGCAAGGTTTCGCCTAACCACTACGAAGATATGACCGGAGGCGTAAACTATGGAGGGGGGCGCCGCACACGGCTAGGAATCAATGTTGTGTGTTCTAGCGGTGTCCCCCCCCCCCACATATATATAGGTTGGAGGGGAGGGGAGGCAGCCAAGGGGGCGCCCCAAGTAGGAGGAATCCTACTTGGGGTCCTCCCAATTCGGCCTCCCCCCTTTCCTATTCCTATTCGGAATAGGAAGGGAAGAGGGTAAAGGGGGAATCCTATTCCCTTTTTCCTTTCCTCCTTCCCCTTTCCTTCTCCAATTTTTCCAGCCCATATGGTGGGGTACCAGCCCCATTGTGGCTGGTGTGTTTCCTCTCTTGGCCCATAAGGCCCATATCTTTTGCCGGGGGTGCCCGGAACCCCTTCCGGTGACCCGATAAGTACCTGATGCATCCCCAAACACTTCTGGTGTACGAATACCGTCATCCTATATATCAATCTTTACCTATCGACCATCAATAGACTCCTTGTCATGTCCGTGATCTCATCCGGAACTCCGAACAACATTCGGGCAACAAATCACATAACTCATATAATACAAAATCGTCATCGAACGTTAAGCATGCGGACCCTACGGGTTCGAGAACTATGTAGACATGACCGAGACACCTCTCCGGTCAATAACAAATAGCGGAACCTGGATGCTCATATTGGCTCCCATATATTCTATGAAGATCTTCATCAATCGAACCGTTATGACAACATACGTTATTCCCTTTGTCATCGGTATGTTACTTGCCCGGGATTCGATCATCGGTATCTTCATTCCTAGTTCAATCTCGTTACCGGCAAGTCTCTTTACTCGTTCTTTAATGCATCATCCCGCAAGTAAATCATTAGTCACATTGCTTGCAAGGCTTCTTATGATGTGCATTACCGAGAGGGCCCAGAGATACCTCTCCGATACTCAAAGTGACAAATACTAATCTCGATCTATGCCAACCCAACAAACACCTTCATAGATACCTGTAGAGCATCTTTATAATCACCCAGTTACGTTGTGATGTTTGATAGCACACAAGGTATTCCTCCGGTATTCGGGAGTTGCATAATCTCATAGTCAAAGGAATATGTGTATGCCATGAAGAAAGCAATAGCAATAAAACTTAACAATCATTATGCTAAGCTAGCGGATGGGTCTTTTCCATCACATCATTCTCCTAATAATGTGATCTCGTTCATCAAATGACAACACATGTCTATGGTTAGGAAACTTAACCATCTTTGATTAATGAGCTAGTCTAATAGAGGCTTACTAGGGACACTGTGTTTTGTCTATGTATCCACACATGTATCAAGTTTCCGGTTAATACAATTCTAGCATGAATAATAAACATTTATCATGATATAAGGAAATATAAAATAACAACTTTATTATTGCCTCTAGGGCATATTTCCTTCACAACCGAGCCAGACAGCTTTCATGCCTGGGAGACACATTCTTGAAGGGGTCGTCGTCCTGCATGAAACGCTGCATGAAATTCATTCAAAGAAGCTAGATGGGGTTATCTTCAAAGTCGGTTTCGAGAAGGCATATGATAAAGTTAAATGGCCTTTCCTTCAACATGCAATGCGCATGAAAGGTTTTAATGAGGCATGGCGGAACCAAGTGGGTTCTCTAGTCCAAACAGGTAGTGTCGGAATCAAGGTTAACGATGATATTGGTCACTATTTTCAGACACACAAGGGATTGAGACAAGGGGATTCAATGTCTCTTCTCCTTTTTAATATAGTGGCTGATATGTTGACCATTCTTATAGGCAGGGCCAAGGAAAACGGTCAAGTGGATGGACTTGTCCCTCATCTGGTCGATGGGGGAGTCTCCATTTTACAGTACGCTGACGACACTATCCTTTTCATGGAACATGACATTGCAAAAGCGCGGAATATGAAACTCATATTATGTCTGGATTAAAAATAAACTTTCACAAGAGCGAGTTTTTCTGCTTTGGTAAGGCCAAAGAAGAGAAAGACACATATAGACAATTGTTTGGTTGTGAATTAGGTTCTTTGCCCTTTAGTTATTTGGGCATACCGATTCATCACCGTAAGCTATCTAATAAAGAATGGAAGTGCATCGAAGATCGAATTGAAAAAAAGCTTAGTTGCTGGAAGGGCAAGCTAATGTCGTATGGAGGTCGGCTAGTGTTGATCAACTCAGTACTTACTAGTATGTCAATGTTCCTACTATCTTTCTTTGAGGTACCGAAAGGGGTGCGGAAGAGACTTGATTTCTTTTGATCTCGATTCTTCTGGCAGTCAGATGACGCCAAGAAGAAATACCGTCTTGCACGATGGGATGTTTTATGCCGACCCAAGGACCAGGGGGGTCTCGGTGTTGAAAACCTTGAAATCAAGAATAAATGTCTTATGAGTAAATGACTCTACAGGTTAGAGACAGAGCCGGAGGGTATATGAGCACAAATACTATGCAACAAGTATCTACAATTGAAAACGCTAGCTCAGGTCACCGCGAGACCAACTGACTCGCAATTCTAGAAGGGACTCATGCGAACGAAAGATTTGTTCTTTCGTAGGGTCAAATTCTTGGTTGGCAATGGGATGTCAACAAGATTTTGGGAGGATACGTGGTTAGGGGAGACGCCACTAGCCATACAATACCCCACCCTATATAACATTGTGCAACGTAAGGAGATTACATAGGCATAATATTTCAATCGATTCCCTTGAATGTTCAGTTCAGACGAGTGTTAGTTGGTGAGCGATGGAATGCCTGGATGCACTTGGTACGAAGATTGATAGATGTTCAATTATTCGACCAACCCAATTCGATGCATTGGAAGTTAGCTAGAAATGGGGGTGTTTACGATGAAATCTTTTTACATAGATCTAATTAATTATGGCCCAATCTCGAGATCGTTACATATTTGGAAGGTTAAGGTTCCATTGCGTATTAAAAATTTTATGTGGTTCGTACACAAGCAAGTGATCCTCAACAAAGATAACTTATTAAAGAGGCGGTGGGTAGGTAGTTCACGTTGTTGTTTTTGTGATCATGATGAAACAATACAACGCTTGTTCATAGAGTGCCCACTCGCGAAATTGCTTTGGAAAACGATCCATATAGCCTTTAATATTACTCCTCTAGTTAACATTGAATCGTTATTTGAGACGTGGTTAGTTGGGGTTGATCATATTACTACGGCTCGTATTTGGATTGGAATATGTGCGCTTATATGGGCTATATGGAATTGTAGGAATGATATGATTTTTAACAAACAACATATTTTAACTTTCTTGCAGGTCATTTTCAGAGCTACTGCATCCATGGATCCATATGTGGTCCTTACTCACTCCTACGGACTCCAGGGAGCCATTGGTTACTGGGTACAACCAGTGGGAGATGGTAGCATGGGCTATATTCAACCGGTTTGGATGACGGTCGCATAACATGATAAGAGTCTCAGGAGCTTGTCCTTTACATTGTCATACCAGTTGTGATATTTAGCATTCACAGTTATTTTCCTTTTCGCTCCGCTTGCGAGCTGTAATACTTTTATGACTTTGTGCTACTTCGAGACTTTTTAATAAGATGAATGCATGTATCGTTCCGATGCAGAGGCGGGGGCAAGCCTCCTTTTCCAAAAAAATAGAGCTGGCTATACTACAGATCATATTGTACATGCATCATTTAATTAATTGAACTGTATCTAGGATACATCATCAGATCACGCCATTTACAATAATAGGTATTACCAGCAAAGAAATAATAGCAATTGAAAAAAATACCTTTGGTTATTGGACGCCATGAGACGGGACAACAGCGAGATGGGGGCGCCATGAGACGAACGATGCCGCCAGATGTGGGTTCTTATCTAATCAAATTCCATCATACAACCAAAACATAATTAAGAGGAATTTTCTTTAGATAGCCTCACATAGACCATCCAACACGTCCCAATTTTGCGAGAACCAAGTAGATCATCAACAAGCTCTCAAAACATTGCTCAAGAGGCTCTAAAGTCTGAATTCGAGTGTGCCTTGTACTTTAATTGTTTAGCTCATAGAGATAGCCCTTGTGGGATCATAGATTCTATGGCTATAGGCAAATGTTGCAGGCTATGCAATTCACGCTATAATTGACTGAAAATTTGGCACCTCTCCCTGTTAAAGAAAAGGTTGCAATCCAGAATAGTGGTGCAAAAAAATAGAAGATTAAAAGAACTAAAAATTACCAAGAAGAAAAAAATAACAAGTGTGAACCAGATCGGTGTTACCTTTGTGACGTATACTCGCATACACCCTTCCAAAAATAATAATCAAAGCAAGTGGCTGCAGATTTAAAAAGGAAGGACATGTGTGCAGTTCATGTGCTCTTGAAATTTTTGGTATGAAAGAATGCATTTTATTTCAGCACAAAAAAGAAGAAGAAAGTGATGATAGGTTACAGAAAAACAAGTACATACACCAAATGAAAGGAACACATTTTTCATTTGCAAAAAGCAACCAGGCAACTACGCAATTTGAAGGAACACATTTGGTTTTATTCTAACCTGGATCCAAGAGGGCATCAAATGCATGAATCCAATATTGTGACAGTGCCACGGGGCACACGCAACATTCCCAGCAACTTGACAGAAGATGTGTTTTCGAACACACCATATATTTTTTTCGAAACGGAACCAAAAGTTTTGCCTCATCGATTAATTACGATGAAGAGAATTGCCCGGTTAATTAATGGAAAACCGGGCGAAAACCGATACATATAAACCACATGCGGACTACTCGCTAATAAAGAAACTCGATGACCCCCCGATCAACCTGACAAACAAACATAACACGCAACAACCATGATCCCTCACACTTCTATGTCGCAATGGAACTCCCAACGAATCTAAGGTTGAATACAACGGACACCACCCAATCCATGGAGACGAGCCAATCGGAGATGGTGATCGAAAAGACTGAGTATCATCCATTAAGCAGCCGCGGACGCCTTACCAATGGCACCACTCTTGCCTATGCTCCTGAGAGGCTTCTTCACCTTCTTGATTTTTCCCGTAGAAGCCTCCTCCGCTAGGAGGCCGGCAATCGCCTTGCCAGACCCCGGGCTAGCTGCCTCCAAACCAGCGAGAAAGCAACAATGCTTTTTTATGAAGACCACCTCATCAATACTTGCCATCATACTTTCACGGTCAAAGATGGGCGATCTGATGGTCTTCAACGCCTCAGAATTAGGTGCCAAAGCACCTACCTCATTAACCTCCGCACTCATAGATGCCACCTGGCCAACAGCCACAAACACACTGTATATTGACAGTCATGTACTTGAACCAGTTACAAATTCGTACTAAATGATTCATCATTTGTTAATAAAAAAGATAGACAAATGGCAATCTTAATATGCTCAATAGGAAAGCATTTCCAAACAAAACTCCACTTGTGCGTCTGACAGATTGTGAGACTGCAAGCGGCCAATAGCTTTCCATGTTCCATCCCACCAGAGTCAGATCCCACCAAGTGGTGTTGATTTAGTCTACAAGAGAGTGAAATCTTATTATAACTCATTGATAAAACATAGACATATTCTGCATCAACTAATGCGAGTACTGTCATACAGAGACAAATAGTAAGTAATATATGAACTCTTGCCAAATGAGGATGCATAAACACAACACTATATTTGTCTTGCAATGCCAAAATTTTCAGTGGTTCCTAGAGTTTAGAAAGCTCAGAAATACTATGCATTCATCCATTCCGAGGGTTTCTATGAAAAAAAAAGAACAAGCATCTTCTTGCAACATCACATTTGAGCACTTAGATTGAGCACACATGTTCTGAACCAGAAAAAGAACTACTCAGGTAAGGTCACCACACACCTGGGGAGCATGATCTCAGCGATAAGGCGTTTGACATCAGCCAGCAACCGGGTTCCCTTGTCCGACAGACCATACAACACCATCAGGTAGAGCGAGACGGCGAGAGCGTACGGGTGGATTTCTTCCGCCTCCCCTTTCCTCTAGCCACCACATGGCCCTAGAGAAGAGGCCATGAAGCCGAGGGCGTCTCCCTCTCCATGGGGCCAGGAAAGCAAGGAAAAGGAGAGGGGCGGCGTGAGGAGGAGCGGAACCCGTCGCCGCCGCCGCTGCCGCCAACGCAGATTTAGCCCGCTACATCCTGCGCCGCCGCCACCGCTTGATGGAGGAGAGGGGC
Source organism: Triticum aestivum (assembly GCF_018294505.1). Lineage (NCBI taxonomy): Eukaryota > Viridiplantae > Streptophyta > Magnoliopsida > Poales > Poaceae > Triticum > Triticum aestivum. The sequence goes on from NC_057806.1 coordinate 281,333, forward strand.
ACCGGCGCCGCCGATGCAAGTCAAGCCTGCTGCGTCCCGCGGTGTCGACGCTGCTGGAGGGATGAGAGCGAGCCCTGCGGCGTCCTGTAGTGGCAGCGAGGAGAGAATAGTGAGGGGAGGCAGCTGGAATCGATCTGCCTGCTGTGGGTGAGCGGGGCCGCGGAGCCCTAATAGGATTGGCAGACCACGATGTCTGTTTGGCAGAACATTTCATCTCAGTCGTTGACCTGGTTGGCATACCATTAACGTGATGTAGACGGTGGGATGTGTTTAAGTTAATATGATCTAAGGGTTCTGCTTATCCTGCGTACACTTTGTGGTGTGGGTTTAGAACAAATTAAGTTCGCTCTTTTAATAATAGTACATATCTTTACCTAATAATAAAGCAAATTGGGTTTCTTTCGTTCGTCATGGCATTTTTCAGAAAAGTCCCTCTATTTCAGAGAATTCAACCCACAGTCCTGTTTTAAGTTCGTTATTTTTGTATTTTACACAAAAGTCCTTGTCTTTTCTTGAAATCAACCCGCCGTCCGGATTTAAGTCACACCCGAACCATTATTTTACATTTTTAGAAACCCCCCTGCTGTTTTAGGTAATTGATCCGCGGGTCATATTTAAGTCAAACAAATGCTTTTTAAAATCATCCATATCTTTTAAACGGTGACTCCGATTTGAACATGTTATATATGAAATTTGATTAGAAAAATATGTAGAATCTGAATATGCGATTACTTTTACCTGTTAAGTATTTTTAAATATTATTTTGGAATATATTTGAGTCAAACCAAATGATTTTCTAAATTATTTGTATCTTTTAAACCGTAACTTTGATTTTAACATATTATATACAAAATTTTATTAGAAAAATGTGTAGAATCTAAATATGATGTTAATTTTACCTGTTAAATATTTTTAAAATGTTTTTATGGAAGCAAACTTATAATTTATAGCTCAAGATCTGTTTTTTTTCATACCGGCGGCGATCCAGATTGCAAGTAAACACCCCACTATAAACATATAGGGAAAATAAAACATCTATAACTACACATGCATGCCTCTAAAAAATATCGCAGAGGAAAACAACAGATTTCTCATCGCAAGAGTGAGAGAAAGTGAGCGAGAGAGAGAGAGAGGGAGAGGGAGGAGAGAGGGAGAGAGAGACGCCTTAGGATTAACCATATTCAACACACGTTTTTTTTTTGAACACCGAGGCCATCGTCGACGAGGGTGAGGAGGATAAGCGGCAACACAAATATGATGCCTCGCAAAAATAAAGGAGATGGACCTATTGTGGTCTTGAGTGATGGTTGTTGAGTTAAGAGTGTGTGTTATGTATTCTGGTTCCATCTTTTGCTCCTTTTCTTCTTCTTTTATCTTTTCCCTTTCTTCTTTTCACTTTTCACATTTTCCTTTTTCTTTTTACCTCTACCTAGTTCGATGAACTATTTTAAAATTCGTGAAATTTTTCTTCAAAATTTATGAACTTTTCTTCCAATTATATGAAATATTTTAAAATTTTGGTGAACTTTGTTTAAAATTTGATGAACATTTCATCAAATTCTGTGATCTTTTTTTTAAAAAAGTGTGAACCTTTTTTCAAGTTTGATGAACTTTCCTACAGTTTGAAGAATTTTTTTTCATTTTCGATGAACTCTTTTCAAAATTAATGAACTTTTATCAAACTCGGTGAACCTTTTTTTTCATATTTGATGAAGGTAGCGTGCCGAAAAATAACTTGTACCGTGTTGGTTCTAAGGACGATGTCAACACTCCATCGGCCACTTTGCATGTGCTTAGGGCGGTAAATTTATATCGGCCATTATTTTGTTTGAATCCTTGATGCAAACTTGGGTGAAACATTTTCAACTTCGATGATAAAGTTCCATAGATATGTATCTCAAGGTCATCCTCCGAACCATATTGTTCACCCTTTTGTTAGGACTTTGCAGATAATTAACAATAAACTTTCTCCAATCCTCACTTTTACCTGCATAAGAAAATATTAGTGGCCAAAGCAGTGGACTTCGTTTCGACCTTACCTATGTTGACGAGACTAAGAATCGGCTATTGATAGAAATGTAACACACCATGATTGACATAGTAGCCGGATGCTTGCTGTGCCAACTCTTTCGAATTGTCATGTCTAGAAATATGAACAATTTTAGAGCAACCCAAGGTAAATTTTGCATCTAGACATACCTCAAGATAAACTATAAGTGATTCATCAAAACATTGATAACCCTTGAATATTTGTTGCACTACTCATAATGAATCACCGAAAGCCTCAATATGTATAGCACCTTGTCTCGCTCTCTAATTGAGCTAAGGACGATGTTAGAATACCACACCGGCCATGTATTGACATACTCTTAGGACGATAGATAAATATCGGCCATTACCATAAGGTCCATGTAGAATTCACCCACCAAAGTATGTATAGCCAAAATAAACAAATGAAATAACAATTAAATATTTCGGCCCCTTTGTCTTAGCAACAAAAATGTAACTAACCAAATGTATAGTGATTTGGTAATATCCTCTCATGATATAGAAAATTATGTTGCATCCATGGATCAAAATAAATCCATGGAGGGTAATTGATCATACCTAGGGATGAATTCCATGTCAAAGGCCTCAATGGCATGGTTGAAGAAAATGGATGTTGTGCTAACCGAAGATTTTGATGTTGTGATGCACGCCTTCGGCTTAATTGTTTGTTGCTTCCATCCTTCTCTTTCTTCACTTTTATACTTGTTGCAATAGAAGCATGCACATCATTTTTGTTCGGAATTACCCTCTTGGGAACCCATGCCATGTTCTTCTTACTCAGCTCTTGTGCACTAAGATTTTATAATTCCTTCTTTTGCCAATACGATAAGCTGAGTGGGCATGTCGGCTGTGATTTTGTTTCAACCAATGGCAACTCGTTTTGGGCCTTGTGCACCCTCAACCTCTTTTATTCAGATTTGGCCCTCTGATTTTTATCAATTGATTGCTTCACTTCTTTGCCTTTTGTAGCCAATGTCAACACTTTAATTGGCTATTTGCTATTTGAGATCAAATCTAAAGTAGCACACTTATGGCCATCTCTTTTCACGCGGTAAACTTTCTTTACAAGCTCTTTCTTCTTCCTTGAGCTCTAGACCGATTCCTTATGATTGAAATGGTCTTTAACATGTGATTGTTCAAATGTTGATCTTCTCGGAGCTGCATAATATTGGTGAGATGGTTTAAAATAAGATGAAGAATGTGCCCTTGTATCATACTGTCCAATGATGGATATGAATCTACATGAGCATAGGGAGGCATCCACGACATTGGCATCAGCGGCCCAAAATAAGGATATAAATATGTTTCATTAAAATTATCACTTTGCCAATACCGACCCTCATATTTGCGCCTTGGGGGTGATCTTGGTTTCTTTGCACGATTTGGCCGATAAGCATTCTTCTCTTCACTCTTCTTTTGATATTTATCCAAGAGTTCAGCGAAGGTGATTTTTGATCTCTTACACTTGCACTTATTTCGGCTTTTGTTTTCTTTTGGTTGCATTCATCGATCATTGGATTTCCTTGCTGCCGCCCAGTCCTTGGCATCTTCATTGTAGCTTCAATGGAATTCTCGCCCTCAAGATTATGTTCATTGTGCTCTTCAACAACTTGATTACTTGAAAGCTCGATCCCATCACTTGTAGTTTTTACCTTCTCTTTAAATGGATCGGCTTGAAGCAGCTGATGCAAAAACCTTTTGCCATCGGGACCAATTGGAATAGACTCGTTATTGTTGGTGTCTCAACAAATTTTAATCGTCCTTTATCAATGGCCAATTTAACTATTTGACGAAACATGTTGCAATCCTCAAAATTATGCTTGGACAAATCATGCAACTTACAATACATTCGTCCCTGGACAGATGGCTCAACATGGTGATCAAGAATTCTAATATAATTATTTCTCACCAACAACTCAAATATTTGATCACACATGCTTGAATTGAAGGTAAACCTTTTATTTTCTAGCCGATCTTCTTGTGAGAACGGCTTTATAGGTAAGCTAACGAATGGTTCAGATTTCGAATCTCCCCATTTGGCCATGCATTTTCTTTTGCATTCTTTTTTCGATGTTATTGGATAAGATATTATACTAGCATTGGTTTTCTCAAAAGAATTTAGTCTTGGCTTTAAATTTCTGAAATGAAAATAGTTAAAACATACATGTCTCAACTGAGACCAAGTGTAAGCCAAGTAAGAAATAAACAAAGCTGCCCACTTAGATAAAAGTTTTAAGTAAAGCAATAGGGATGCCTTTGGCTGCAATAATAAGTCACTATCGGTCTTTATGAATGGCACAATAGGTTGATCGATATACTTTGTAACAATTTTGTTGCTAACAAGTAAATTACCCTTCATCATTGGTCTTTCAAAATTACATATAAGATTTTTCCTAATAGATGCATCAACAATAAAGTTTTGACCAAATCTAAAAATAGGTAAATCACTTGGTAGACATACCTCTTCATACACGTTGGGAGACCATGTTGCACTTTTGAATAACTCTCCAATGCCTTGGCATCCTCTTTTTCTTTGATAGATTTGGTACACATACTATTTGATTCGGCTTTTTCAATAACCAAATTTTCTTTGTTACCTGAATCAATACTTTTCTCTTTTTGAATCTGCAAGGCTTCTCGCTCTTGTCTTATTTTAGCCCACATCTCAGTTTGGCGAGCTTTAAACTTTTTCATCTCAATTTGCATCCACTCCTCATCAGATTGCCCACCAATGCTTTGAGACTCTTTTGGTAATGAGGTGCCAAAACTTTGCAATTGTGTAGGGGGTACATTGGTTGCTACAGAACTAGGCGAATGCATCATTTGCACAACTCTTGCTTTTACAGCAGCAAAGTTATGAGGCTTCCCGCCATCTATTAGTTCCTGGCGAATAGCGTTGCACAAATCCCAAGAGAATGTAAGCTTTTTCTCAATTACCCAATCTGGATATGGTTGCCCCCCGATGCTCTTAGACTCTTTCGACAATGAGATGTTGCCAAAATTATGTAATTGTGTAGGGGGAACATGATATGCCATGGTAATAGGTGAAGGCATTTGTGCTCCTGCAGAAGTTTCACTTATTCGTCCATGATCGTGAAGGTGCGGGGCCGAATTATGGACATCAACAACTGTGTATGGTGCCAAAAATTAGTATCATGAGGTTTAGCATATGATGTTTGAGGGTAATTGGCCAAATAACTAGTAGTAGCATGGCCAATTCCCCTATCCACCGGCATGTTTGGATTAAGATGTTGCAAGTTAGTTGCCGATGAATAAAAAGTTGAAACACTTTGTTGCATACTATTGGAAGTTCCTACATGGGGTGTCTCAACTTGATTAACCGAACTCATCATGTTGTTCATCGGCATATAGATTTGTGGGGTCGCCGATGCATGGGAGTTGGGATACATATGTTGCATGTTGCTAAAATTATATGAAGTAGAAGCATGAAGGTTTTGTTGCATCGGCTCTTGCACATAATTAGATGCATGATTGATAAAGCTAGGGCTAGCCGATACATTATGCTCATTAGATGATCTAGCAACAACTATGCATTATTTGCATCTACATATGTGAATTGAGTATTCATATTACCTTCGTAGATTGCAAACCCTAGATGACGATCTCTTCATAGCAAGAACAGACCGGAGACCGTTCAAAGCTTCGTCCCTAGCGGAGTCGCCAAAAAGTGTGTTCGCACATGAACACGTCACCGTGTACCCTCGACGCCGGGGGTGATGCACCGCAGCTCACGCCGAAGGAGACCCGTCGGAAGCGCGGTACGCAAGACAATCCAGCTGGTGCTTTTGAGGACCCGAAACCCCACGCGCCCGGGAGGGACCCCGTCAGGACGCGCGGCGTCTATGGGCTTCCCTAGGTCGGTTCGCCCGCCCCTAGAGCCTCGAGGATCGCTTCCCTGCAACACGAAGAACACACGAAGAACGAGAGAGAAATAACGCGGAATGTAAAACTAGGGTAAAAAGTAGATGCGTTTTGCGATTGTGTGTTGTTCAATCGGCCGTCACCTCTCGTCTATATAAGAGGCGGATGGACTTCCCGTACAAGAAAAGGACTGGCCTCGTCGTCCAAATCATCAAAATCTAGCCAAATTCGGACTTTTCATGACTTTCGGCCCGGATGTCCGGCTCTAGGCCCGGATGATTCGGCCTAGCCCAGTTTTCTGACAGCAGCTTACTGTTTTGTCTCTAGAATCCACATACGATCTCGGATTTGGACTTTTATATATCAAAATCAACTGCCTCGACGAGACTCACAACTTTCATGTTGAACACTTTTCGATCTGAGGCCACTTTGAGGGTTTTTTGGGCCGTTTTCTAAAGTCTGCAGCAGAAAAACTTGTCCGGACATCCGGACAATTGCCCAGATTGTCCGGCCTTTACCTGGATCATCCGGGACTTTACCCAGATCATCCGGCTTCAACTTTTAGCTTCTGTTGTTTGGGTCAATTTTTTGTCCCCCGGCCGGATGATCTGGACCCCGGTGCGGATGATCCGGCCATATAGTGCTGCAGCACGTAGTTTTGACTGTAACTTTGGCATACGACCTTGGATTAAGATGATCTTTATATCAAAATCGTCCATTTCGACGAGATGAAGAACTTTCATGGAGAAACTTTTTCCATCTGAGGCCGTCTTAGTAAGGTTACATACCATTTTTTAATCTGATGTCAACACAGGTAACTCCAAAATTGCCATATCTTTTGCACTTGAGCTCCGTTTTGGTCCATCTTCATATTTATTTCGATCATCTTGAAGAGGGTCATCAAATGGTGACATGAACTCAAAATTTTAACCTCGTCCCATTATAGACTCAAGTCACTCTTTGCGATCATGCCATTTTTGTGCGTCAACACTATGCCTCATAAGGATGGTCGTCGACAAGATAGCATGCGTTTCAGTGGTTTTCCCTGGCATTAGTGGAGGCTTCTGATTTCCCATTTGTTGTGTTTTGTGCGTGTATGGTGTTGTTTCCATTAACAGTATCAAATGGAAGCGGGATGAGCCCCAGTTCGAAAGAAAAGAAAAACATGTTTCTCTTGTTCAGATGTATTGCAAAATGGAGCAACCGATTAACACATTCTGAAAATCCAAGACAACGTATGTAGATAGTGCATAACCGAATGTGTAATGAACTAGAAAATCATCATGTTGTGGGCATAGGCAATTTGTTCCCCCTAAATCACCTGAGGTTCAAATGTCAAAACTGAAAATACTCCCTAATGAAACTTCAAAGGTGAAGATATTCCCTGACGGGATGTGTGGTGCCAGGTTCTCTCTTCCTTTAGCAGAACCGAAAATATTCCCGGATGAAAGTGAGGTGCCAGGAAAATATTCCTGCACGAGTTCTCAAAAGAACTCTTCGCTTTCTTCTTCCTCTGATCAGTTTATGCTAGAGTGAGGTGACAGAGAGGGAGAGGTAGACTCGAGGAAGAGCTAGGGCAAGGTTTTGCCCCAACAGATTTCCTCTGTGATCCTACACAGGGTCGTCTAGGCCGACCACAAACTAAAGGGCACTTTCTTGATCCAACTCCTTCCGCTGGTCTTGAGCTGGTCGAAGGCATCAGTCTTGAGATTCTGAAATGCTGCGGTTTGAGGTTCAAATGACTGCATCATTTCATTAATTTGTTTGTCTATTGCGTCAGGTATAGACGTTGATGTTTGGGCACCTTTGCTACTCCGTCAGAGTCTCGCTAGTTTTTTTACCTCATAAGGATGTTTTTCGACATGATAGCACCCGTTTCAGTGGGTTTCTCCTGTTATTAGTGGAGGCTTTTTTTCTAGACATCGCATGAATGTGTGTATCATGTATTAAAGGAGGAGGGAAACGACCCCATCCACAATTTTCTTACAAGATGGTTACATGCAAGAACTCCACATCCACATGGCTGAAAATGCTAACTACGTACTCGCTTGTACCCACCTTGCTAGCCCTCCCAGAAAGGTGTAAAAATCATCTTTTAGTAGGCCCGCGTGTGGAGGCTTCTGATTTACCATTTTGTTGCATTTTGTGCGCTTATGATGTTGTTTCCATTAACAGCATCAAATGGAACCTGGATGAGCCCTGCGGGAAACGTTGTACCCTAGCTCTGGGCGACGCTTGCATGTTATATAACCAGGGGCGCAACTCCTTGGATAGCATACAAGTTGTTGGGATTACAAACTTGGGAAGGAAGGAAGAGATATCTAGGAGAATATAAACTACCTATCTCTATCCCTATCTGTAGTCTTCGGTTACAAGGAGTGGAGCCAGCTATCACACGATGCAATATGTGTCGTTTGGCACCCTCCCTTAATCACAACTTGGTTAAGTTGAGATTACACTTGAATTCCTCAAGACTCCTTGTAGGTAATGCCTTTGTGAATCCATCTGCAACCTGATCTCGTGAATGCACAAAAAAAATCTCCAATTGCTTATTAGCTACCCTTTCTCGAACAAAGTGGAAGCCTATCTCAATGTGTTTCATCCTGGCATGAAAGACTGGATTAGCAAATAGATAAGTAGGACCGAGATTATCACACCATAGACATGGAATTCGAGTGTGCTTCACACCAAGCTCTTTCAACATGGACTAAACCCATACAATCTCTATTGTGGCATTAGCTAGTGCTTTATACTCAACTTCTGTACTTGACCTTGACACCATGGCTTCTTTCTTTGCACACCAGGATATCAAGTTTGGCCCAAAGAATATTGCAAAACCACCAGTGGAGCATCTGTCATCTGGACATCCTGCCCAGTCAGAATCAGAAAAAGCACTAACAAGAGTGGAAGAGGACTTGTTGAAGGTAAGACTAAGATTCATAGTATCTTTCACATATCTCACTATGCGTTTTGCAGCAGTCCAATGAGTTTTGGTGGGAGCATGAAGAAACTGACATACTTTGTTGACAGCAAAAGAAATATCAAGCCTTGTTAAAGTTATGTACTGAAGTGCTCCCACTAAACTTCTATATCTGGTACTATCTTCCTCACTCAAGGGTTCTCCCTCAGCAAGTGACCGTTTTTCTATACTAGATAGTGGTGTTGGTGCATGCTTATATCCTTGGCACCCAACTCACCTTACCAGATCAGTGGCATACTTTTTCTGAGAGAGATGAAGACTGTCTCCATGTTTTTTAACTTCAATTCCTAGAAAGAAATGTAGGTCTCCCGGATCCTTAAGGGCAAACTCAACACTCAGATCCTTTAACAAACCTGTCACAGCTTCATCAGATGAACTTGTGACAATGATATCATCAACGTAAATAAGAACAAATATAGTGGTATTTGACTTATTGTAAATGAACAAGGACGTGTCAAATTTTGAAGGAACGAAACCAAGTGTTTGCAGTTTTCTGACTTAATTAGTCGTGAGTACCATGCCCTGGGAGGCTGTTTCAGTCCATATAGAGCTTTGTCAAGCTTGTATGGTGTTGTTTCCATTAACAGTATCAAATGGAAGCTGGATGAGCCCCAGTTCAAAACAAAAGAAAAACATGTGTCTCTTGTTCAGATGTATTGCAGAATGGAGCAACCGATTAACACATTATGAAAATCTAAGACAATGGGCCGGTATAGATAGAGCATAACCGAATGTGTAATGAACTAGAAAATAATAATGTTGTGGGCAGAGGCAATTTGTTCCACCTAAATCACCTCAGGTTCAAATGCCAAAACTGAAAATACTCCCTGATGAAACTGCAAAGGTGAAGATATTCCCTGGCGGGATGTGTGGTGCCAGGTTCTCTCTTCCTTTGGCAGAAACGAAAATATTTCAAGACGGAATGTGAGGTGCCAAGTTTTCCTATTTGGTAACGGGTTCTCAAAAGATAAAAAAAAGGTAACAAGAAATTTTCGCACTGGGCTACCACTTCTTTGCATAACCCTCTTGTGTAATTTTAGCGGTACAGTTGTTTTTTCCCCAACCGGACCGGAAATATTCTGTTTATCCAGACATAGGTCTTGAAAATAATAATAAGACTAAGCGCGATTGCCTCAGTGGCTGTGGGGATTATAGATGCCTTGTTTTTTCTCAGCCACCATGTTTTCGCCTGCGATTATTTCCTAGGAAAAATTGTATAATTAATGTGGTTTCCTGGTGTTTTCCATTTCTTCTTTTACACTGCACAGACAACTTACATGTTGTTTTTAAGAAAACATGTGAATGACAGGGTGATAGTTTTTTAGATATATATGAACATTTTCTAAAAAAATGTGCAATGACTTACATGGATACTTCTCTAGAATATGTGTGCCTAAATTGTTCTTGAATGTAGACGGATTGTTTTCACACATCCTAAAGATTCTAATCCTTCTTACATGCCGATAAAATAGGAGAATATGCGCGGTATGCATTAAAAGGGAACATTTTCATAACAAGAAACTTTATTATTATATAGCCAATTAAATCACTAGAAAATCATTATACATCAGTAAACTCGACAATCAAAACAGAGAAAGGGAGTCACTGGAACAAGCATGTCGTCATAATACAAAAGACGGTCTGTTAACAAAGAGACAAAAATGAAAGGAACCAAAAAATATGGGATGCAACCGCGACAATTTAATAAATAAATAAAACATCCATAGACACCATAACAGCAGCGACACCGATAGACAAAAGAGTGCGCACTCACACTCACGGGGTCACGGCTTTATCACTGAGGACTTTGGCACGTTCTAATTAAGTAGGTGGTAGCTTCATTCTTGAGTTTAGTGGCCTGTTCTGGAGAGGCAGTTTTGGTCTCCTTGAATTTATCGCCAGCCATCTTAACATAATCTCCGGCTCCAGTTTGATACTTGCAAAAGTCAATGCACTTTTGGTTGCAAACTTCCATTGCCATTTTTGCCTTGCAGTCCTTGAAACATTTGTCCCAGCAGTCCTCTTGGGCAGTTACCGCTGGTGTTGAGACCATCACGACGAGGAGGAGAACGGCAACGATTGCATTCCTATTATTCAGCGCCATTATTTCTTGAGACTACTTCCACAAGGTACGTATGACGGGTTGAGAAGGAGGTTGTTGATGAGGAGATGATGGTTTCTAGATGGAGTTCTGGCCAAGCTATTAGCTAGAAAGCTTTATTTTCGATGGTTCAAGTAAATGTTATGAGGAATGCACGCACGGGGTCATTCCTGAGAAAATTCTACTGATCTACTTCTGACATGGCCATGCATCATGGAGGACCATCAGTACTTTTATATTGAAAATCATTTGAACTAGAAAGGTTGGACGCGCTTTGTTGCGTGGTTCGTGTTGTTGGGTTTCTTAACAAATAATCACTTTGTTTAAACATATAAGGTATATTGATTTTTTGAAAAGGCAAACCTTTTCAATTTGATTAAATTTATAGAAAAATATTATGGATGTCGGTATTTTTTGAAAAGGCAAACCTTTTAAATCAGTATTTTTAGATTCATCATGAAATGAAATTTTACACCTTTTTTGTTTAATATTATGGATGTCGATATTTTTTCTCTGAACTTGGTCAAAGATAAATAAATTTGAGTTTCTAAAAAATTAATACCCCTTATATTTGAAACTGATGGAATATTTAGTTTGGCGGGTGCGAGAGATAATAGTGTGTTTTATTTTTATTTATAACGCGGTGATGTGGTGGGCCTTTCGTGGTGTGATTATGTGTTATACACTACCCAAGCTATATTTATGTGGGGAAATTTTTGTGTCAATGGCTGCATATATACTATATTAGTGCTACAATATCACATGGTGACGCTTCTTTCTTCCAGGTGGTGGGAAGGTGCGCCATATTATTATGTTGTTATAAGCCGGTTGCTGGTGATTGATTTGAAAAATCATTGGCACGGTTAAAATCGTAAACCAAATACAAAATTGAATACCTAAATGAAAGAGCTTCAAAATTAGGAAACATAGTGAACTAAAATAATTGAATGGGGGAGCTTGAGAAATTGTTGACAAGGTCAAAACTGGATGACCCAAATCTGAATTGAATACCTCAATTAATTGTGCACCTTCAAAAATTAAGAAGCATAGTCTATAGAATAAAAGAATTGGATGAAAGAGCTTTGAGAAATTGTTGACTCGATCAAAATTGGATGAGGGAACAATGCACTCTAGCAGCTAGTTTTGCTTCCGGGAGCTGTGAAAGAATTAGAGCATCTCTATCGGACCCCGTATAACGCCGACACACAAAACGTGTTTACAGTTCGTCGAAAAACGGCTTTGCAGAACTGTAAAAAGAACTGTAAAACATAACTGTAAAAAGGAATATTCGCGGATATTCCGTTTTACAGTTCCGCTATGCGGTGTCTTACTCTGTGTCCACCAGCGCCGGCCTGCAAAGTCGTTTGCGGTTTTATCTGAATTTGACACATATGCACATATTCAGAATTGCTAATTTGCAATATAAGGAAAAATGTCAATTTGACGATACAAAATTATCCAAATTACAATAATTATTCAAATCACCGAAGCAAACTGAATAATTCAATACAAAACTTGTCCCGAATACAAATCATAAATGAATTAAATAAAAATGAATGGAAAAATGGAATGTGTTACTACCCAGCCCTTTGCCAATGGTGCTCAATGAGACCCTCCTAAAGCTGAAAGTGGCTGTTTGCGTGTTCAATCTCCTTGTAGGTCTGAAGCAAAGCTCTAGTGCGGTTAGGGTCTCTAACTGGTTTGACACGGCTACCCACATTGTAGTAGAAGAACTCCAAGGTCATGCCTATCTCATCTTCGATAAACATATTGTGAAGAATAACACAGCATGTCATGATGTTTTTCAAGGTTTGCTTGTCCAAAAAACGAGCAGGACCACAAACAATGGCAAACCTAGATTGCAAAACCCTGAATGCTCTTTCAATGTCTTTTCAGGTTGCCTCTTGTACCCTTGTGAATTCACATTATTTCCTAGTTTGGGGGTCTTTGATGCTCTTGACAAATGTGCACCAAGGAAGGTATATACCATCTCCAAGATAGTACCCCTTTGTGTATTCATGCCCATGGATAGTGTAGTTGTAAACACGAGCATCACCATGAGCAAGCCTAGCAAACAAATAAGACCGTTGCAATACATTGATATCACTGAGAGTACCCGACATACCAAACAAGCAATGCCAAATTCATAAATCCTCGGATGCTACGGCCTCTAGCACAATTGTTGCATCACGAGACTTGTCACAATACATTCCCTGCCATGCCTTTGGGCAATTTTTCCATTTCCAGTGCATATAATCTATGCTACCTATGAAGGAAATATGCCCTAGAGGCAATAATAAAGTTATTATTTATTTCCTTATATCATGATAAATGTTTATTATTCATGCTAGAATTGTATTAACCGGAAACATAATACTTGTGTGAATACATAGACAAACAGAGTGTCACTAGTATGCCTCTACTTGACTAGCTCGTTGATCAAAGATGGTTATGTTTCCTAGCCATAGACATGAGTTGTCATTTGATTAACGGGATCACATCATTAGGAGAATGATGTGATTTACTTGAACCATTCCGTTAGCTTAGCACACGATCGTTTAGTATTCTGCTATTGCTTTCCTCATGACTTATACATGTTCCTATGACTATGAGATTATGCAACTCCCGTTTACCGGAGGAACACTTTGTGTGCTACCAAACGTCACAACGTAACTGGGTGATTATAAAGGTGCTCTACAGGTGTCTCCAAAGGTACTTGTTGGGTTGGCGTATTTCGAGATTAGGATTTGTCACTCCGATTGTCAAAGAGGTATCTCTGGGCCCTCTCGGTAATGCACATCACTTAAGCCTTACAAGCATTGCAACTAATGAGTTAGTTGCGGGATGATGTATTACGGAACGAGTAAAGAGACTTGCCGGTAACGAGATTGAACTAGGTATTGAGATACCGACGATCGAATCTCGGGCAAGTAACATACCGATGACAAAGGGAACAACGTATGTTGTTATGCGGTCTGACCGATAAAGATCTTCGTAGAATATGTGGGAGCCAATATGAGCATCCAGGTTCCGCTATTGGTTATTGACCGAAGACGTGTCTCGGTCATGTCTACATAGTTCTTGAACCCGTAGGGTTCGCAAGCTTAAAGTTTTGATGACAGTTATATTATGAGTTTATATGTTTTGATGTATCGAAGGTTGTTCGTAGTCCCAGATGTGATCACGGACATGACGAGGGGTCTCGAAATGGTCGAGACATGAAGATTGATATATTGGAAGCCTATGTTTGGATATCGGAAGTGTTCCAGGTGAAATCGGGATTTTACTGGAGTATCGGAGGGGTTACCAAAACCCCCCTGGGGTTAATGGGCCTTAGTGGGCCTTTGCGGAGAAGAGGAGAGGCGGCCAGGGCAGGGCCGCGCGCCCCTCCCCCCCTACTCCGAATAGGACAAGGAGAGGGGTCGGCGCCCCCCTTCCTTCCTCTCCCCCTCCTCTTCCCCCGCAAGTCCTAATCCAACTAGGAAAAGGGGGGAGTCCTACTCCCGGTAGGAGTAGGACTCCTCCTGGCGCGCCCTCCTCCTGGCCGACCGCACCCCCCCCCCTTGCTCCTTTATATACGGGGGCAGGGGGCACCCCATAGACACAACAATTGATCGTTTGATCTTTTAGCCGTGTGCGGTTCCCCCCTCCACCATAGTCCACCTTGATAATACTGTAGCGGTGCTTAGGCGAAGCCCTGCGTCGGTAGAACATCATCATCATCACCATGCCGTCATGCTGACGAAACTCTCCCTCAACACTCGGTTGGATCGGAGTTCGAGGGACGTCATCGGGCTGAACGTGTGCTGAAACTCGGAGGTGCCGTCCATTCGGTACTTGATCGGTCGGATCATGAAGACGTACGACTACATCAACCGCGTTGTGCTAACGCTTCCGCTTTCGGTCTATGAGGGTACGTGGACAACACTCTCCCCTCTCATTGCTATGCATCACCATGTTCTTGCGTGAGCGTAGGAATTTTTTGAAATTGCTACATTCCCCAATAGTGGCATCCGAGCCAGGTTTTATGCGTAGATGTCATATGCACGAGTAGAACACAATTGAGTTGTGGGCGATATAAGTCATACTGCTTACCAGTATGTCATACTTTGGTTCAGCGGTATTGTTGGATGAAGCGGCCCGGACCGACATTACGCGTACGCTTACGCGAGACTGGTTCTACCGACGTGCTTTGCACATAGGTGGCTGGAGGGTGTCTGTTTCTCCAACTTTAGTTGAACCGAGTGTGGCTACGCCCGGTCCTTGCGAAGGTTAAAACAGCACCAACTTGACAAACTATCATTGTGGTTTTGATGCGTAGGTAAGAATGGTTCTTGCTAAGCCCGTAGCAGCCACGTAAAACTTGCAACAACAAAGTAGAGGTCGTCTAACTTGTTTTTGCAGGGCATGTTGTGATGTGATATGGTCAAGACATGATGCTAAATTTTATTGTATGAGATGATCATGTTTTGTAACCGAGTTATCGGCAACTAGTAGGAGCCATATGGTTGTCGCTTTATTGTATGCAATGCAATCGCCCTGTAATGCTTTACTTTATCACTAAGCGGTGGCGATAGTCGTAGACGCATAAGATTGGCGAGACACAACGATGCTACGATGGAGAGATCACAAGCACAAGATGATGATGGCCATATCATATCACTTATATTGATTGCATGTGATGTTTATCTTTTATGCATCTTATCTTGCTTTGATTGATGGTAGCATTATAAGATGATCCCTCACTAAAGTATCAAAGTATAAGTGTTCTCCCTGAGTATGGACCGTTGCGAAAGTTCTTCGTGCTGAAACACCATGTGATGATCGGCTGTGATAGGCTCTACGTTATACAACGGGTGCAAAACAGTTGCACACGCGGAATACTCAGGTTAAACTTGACGAGCCTAGCATATAACAGATATGGCCTCGGAACACGGAGACCGAAAGGTCGAGCGTGAATCATATAGTAGATATGATCAACATAGTGATGTTCACCATTGAAACTACTCCATCTCACGTGATGATCGGACATGGTTTAGTTGATTTGGATCACGTGATCACTTAGAGGATTAGAGGGATGTCTATCTAAGTGGGAGTTCTTAAGTAATATGATTAATTGAACTTAAATTTATCATGAACTTAGTACCTGATAGTATCTTGCTTGTCTATGTTGATTGTAGATAGATGGCCCGTGCTGTTGTTCCGTTGAATTTTAATGCATTCCTTGAGAAAGCAAAGTTAAAAGATGATGGTAGCAATTACACGGACTGGGTCCGTCACTTGAGGATTATCCTCATTGCTGCATAGAAGAATTACGTCCTGGAAGCACCACTGGGTGCCAGGCCTGCTGCTGATGCAACTGATGACGTTAAGAACGTCTGGCAGAGCAAAGCTGATGACTACTCGATAGTTCAATGTGCCATGCTTTACGGCTTAGAACCAGGACTTCAACGATGTTTTGAACGTCATGGAGCATATGAGATGTTCCAGGAGTTGAAGTTAATATTTCAAACAAATGCCCGTATTGAGAGATATGAAGTCTCCAATAAGTTCTACAGCTGCAAGATGGAGGAGAATAGTTCTGCCAGTGAGCATATACTCAAAATGTTTGGGTATAATAATCACATGATTCAACTGGGAGTTAATCTTCTGGATGATAGCGTCATTGATAGAATTCTCCAATCACTGCCACCATGCTACAAGAGCTTAGTGATGAACTATAATATGCAAGGGATGGATAAGACGATTCCCGAGCTCTTCGCAATGCTAAAGGCTACGGAGGTAGAAATCAAGAAGGAGCATCAAGTGTTGATGGTCAATAAGACCACCAGTTTCAAGAAAAAGGGCAAAGGGAAGAAGAAGGGGAACTTCAAGAAGAACAGCAAGCAAGTTGCTGCTCAAGAGAAGAAACCCTCGTCTAGACCTAAACCTAAGACTGAGTGCTTCTACTGCAAGCAGACTGGTCACTGGAAGCGGAACTGCCCCAAGTATTTGGCTGATAAGAAGGATGGAAAGGTGAACAAAGGTATATGTGATATACATGTTATTGATGTGTACCTTACTAATGCTCGCAGTAGTACCTGGGTATTTGATACTGGTTTTGTTGCTAATATTTGCAACTCTAAACAGGGACTACGGATTATGCGAAGATTGGCTAAGGACGAGGTGACGACGCGCGTGGGAAATGGTTCCAAAGTCGATGTGATCGCGGTCGGCGTGCTACCTCTACATCTACCTTCGGGATTAGTTTTAGACCTAAATAATTATTATTTGGTGCCAGCGTTAAGCATGAACATTATATCTGGATCTTGTTTGATGCGAGACGGTTATTCATTTAAATCAGAGAATAATGGTTGTTCTATTTATATGAGTAATATATTTTATGGTCATGTACCCTTGAAGAGTGGTCTATTTTTGTTGAATCTCGATAGTAGTGATACACATATTCATAATATTGAAGCCAAAAGATGCAGAGTTGATAATGATAGGGAAACTTATTTGTCGCAGTGCTGTTTAGGTCATATCGGTGTAAAGCGCATGAAGAAACTCCATACTGATGGACTTTTTGAACCACTTGATTATGAATCACTTGGTACATGCGAACCATGCCTCATGGGCAAGATGACTAAAACGCCATTCTCCGGAACTATGGAGCGAGCAACAGATTTGTTGGAAATCATACATACAGATGTATGTGGTCCGATGAATGTTGAGGCTCGCGGCGGGTATCATTATTTTCTCACCTTCACAGATGATTTAAGCAGATATGGGTATATCTACTTAATGAAACATAAGTCTGAAACATTTGAAAAGTTCAAAGAATTTCAGAGTGAAGTTGAAAATCATCATAACAAGAAAATAAAGTTTCTATGATCTGATCATGGAGGAAAATATTTGAATTACGATTTTGGTCTTCATTTGAAACAATGCGGAATAGTTTCACAACTCACGCCACCCGGAACACCACAGCGTAATGGTGTGTCCGAATGTTGTAATCGTACTTTACTTGATATGGTGCGATCTATGATGTCTCTTACTGATTTACCGCTATCGTTTTGGGGTTATGCTTTAGAGATGGCTGCATTCACGTTAAATACGACACCGTCAAAATCCATTGAGACGACGCCTTATGAACTATGGTTTGGCAAGAAACCAAATTTGTCATTTCTTAAAGTTTGGGGCTGCGATGCTTATGTGAAAAAACTTCAACCTGATAAGCTCGAACCCAAATCGGAAAAATGTGTCTTCACAGGATACCCAAAAGAGACAGTTGGGTACACCTTCTATCACAGATCCGAAGGCAAGACTTTTGTTGCTAAATTCTGAATCTTTCTAGAGAAGGAGTTTCTCTCGAAAGAAGTGAGTGGGAGGAAAGTAGAACTTGATGAGGTAACTGTACCTGGTCCTCAATTGGAAAGTAGTTCATCACAGAAACCGGTTTCTGCGACACCTACACCAATTAGTTGAGAAGTTAATAATGATGATCATGAAACTTCAGATCAAGTTGTTACTGAACCTCGTAGATCAACCATAGAAAGATCCGCACCAGAGTGGTACGTTAATCCTGTTCTGGAAGTCATGTTACTAGACCATGATGAACCTACGAACCATGAAGAAGCGATGGTGAGCCCAGATTCCGCAAAATGGCTTGAGGCCATGAAATCTAAGATGGGATCCATGTATGAGAACAAAGTATGGACTTTGGTTGACTTGCCCGATGATTGGCAAGCCATTGAGAATAAATGGATCTTCAAGAAGAAGACTGGCACTGACGGTAATGTTACTGTCTATAAAGCTTGACTTGTTGCGAAAGGTTTTCGACAAGTTCAAGGGATTGACTATGATGAGACCTTCTCACCCGTAGCGATGCTTAAGTATGTCCGAATCATATTAGAAATTGCCGCATTTTATGATTATGAAATTTGGCAAATGGATGTAAAAACTGCATTCCTGAATGAGTTGTATATGATGCAACCAGAAGGTTTTGTCGATCCAAAGGGAGCTAACAAAGTGTGCAAGCTCCAGCGATCCATTTATGGACTGGTGCAAGCTTCTCGGAGTTGGAATAAATGTTTTGATAGTGTGATCAAAGCATTTGGTTTTATACAAACTTTTGGAGAAGCCTGTATTTACAAGAAAGTGAGTGGGAGCTCTGTAGCATTTCTAATATTATATGTGGATGACATATTGCTGATTGGAAATGATATAGAATTTCTGGATAGGATAAAGGGATACTTGAATAAGAGTTTTTCAATGAAAGACCTCGGTGAAGCTGCATATATATTGGGCATTAAGATCTATAGAGATAGATCAAGACGCTTAATTGGACTTCCACAAAGCACATACCTTGACAAAGTTTTGAAGAAGTTCAAAATAGATCAAACAAAGAAAGGGTTCTTGCCTGTGTTACAAGGTGAGAAGTTGAGCAAGACTCAATGCAAACCACTTCAAAAGATAGAGAGAAGAAGAAAGATGTTCCCTATGCTTCAGCCATAGGCTCTATCATGTATGCAATGCTGTGTACCAGACCTGATGTGTGCCTTGCTATAAGTCTAGCAGGGAGGTACCAAAGTAATCCAGGAGTGGATCACTGGACAGCGGTCAAGAACATCCTGAAATACCTGAAAAGGACTAAGGATATGTTTCTCATTTATGGTGGTGACAAAGAGCTCATCGTAAACGGTTACGTTGATGCAAGCTTTGATACTGATCCGGACGATTCTAAATCGCAAACCGGATACGTGTTTACATTGAATGGTGGAGCTGTCAGTTGATGCAGTTCTAAACAAAGCGTCGTGGCGGAATCTACGTGTGAAGCGGAGTACATAGCTCCTTCGGAAGCAGCAAATGAAGGAGTCTGGATGAAGGAGTTCATATCCGATCTAGGTGTCATACCTAGTGCATCGGGTCCAATGAAAATCTTTTGTGACAATACTGGTGCAATTGCCTTGGCGAAGGAATCCAGATTTCACAAGAGAACCAAGCACATCAAGAGACGCTTCAATTCCATTCAGGATCTAGTCTAGGTGGGAGACATAGAAATTTGCAAGATACATACGGATCTGAATGTTGCAGACCCGTTGACTAAGCCTCTTCCACGAGCAAAACATGATCAGCACCAAGACTCCATGGGTGTTAGAATCATTACTGTGTAATCTAGATTATTGACTCTAGTGCAAGTGGGAGAGTGAAGGAAATATGCCCTAGAGGCAATAATAAAGTTATTATTTACTTCCTTATATCATGATAAATGTTTATTATTCATGCTAGAATTGCATTAACCGGAAACATAATACTTGTGTGAATACATAGACAAACAGAGTGTCACTAGTATGCCTCTACTTGACTAGCTCGTTAATCGAAGATGGTTATGTTTCCTAACCATAGACATGTGTTGTCATTTGATTAACGGGATCACATCATTAGGAGAATGATGTGATTGACATGACCCATTCCATTAGCTTAGCACCCGATCGTTTAGTATGTTGCTATTGCTTTCTTCATGACTTATACATGTTCCTAAGACTATGAGATTATGTAACTCCCGTTTGCTGGAGGAACACTTTGTGTGCTACCAAACGTCACAACGTAACTGGGTGATTATAAAGGAGCTCTACAGGTGTCTCCAAAGGTACATGTTGGGTTGCGTATTTCGAGATTAGGATTTGTCACTCCGATTGTCGGAGAGGTATCTCTGGGCCCTCTCGGTAATGCACATCACATAAGCCTTGCAATCATTGCAACTAATGAGTTAGTTGCGAGATGATGTATTACGGAACGAGTAAAGAGACTTGCCGGTAACGAGATTGAACTAGGTATTGAGATACCAACGATCGAATCTCGGGCAAGTAACATACCGATGACAAAGGGAACAATGTATGTTGTTATGCGGTCTGACCGACAAAGATCTTCGTAGAATATGTAGGAGCCAATATGAGCATCCAGGTTCCGCTATTGGTTATTGACCGGAGACGTGTCTCGGTCATGTCTACATTGTTCTCGAACCCGTAGGGTCCGCACGCTTAACATTACGATGACAGTTTCATTATGAGTTTATATATTTTGATGTACCGGAGTTTGTTCGGAGTCCCGGATGTGATCACGGACATGATGAGGAGTCTTGAAATGGTCGAGACATAAAGATTGATATAATGGACGGCTATATTCGGACACCGGAAGTGTTCCGGAGAAGTTCCGGATAAAACCGGAGTACCGGGGGGTTACCGGAACCCCCCCGGGGGTTAATGGGCCTCATGGGCCCAAAGTGGAGAAGAGGAGGGGCGGCCAGGGCAGGCCGGGCGCCCCCTCCCCCTCTAGTCCGAATTGGACAAGGAGGGGGGCGGCGCCCCCCCCCCCTTTCCTTCCTCTCCTCTCTCCCTTCCTTCCCCCTCTCCTAGTTGGAGAAGGAAAAGGAGGGAGTCCTACTCCCGGTAGGAGTAGGACTCCTCCCTAGCGCGCCTCCTCCTGGCCGGCCGCCCCTCCCCCTTGCTCCTTTATATACGGGGGCAGGGGGGCACCTCTAGAAACAAGTTGATCTTCGTGATCGTTCTCTTAGCCGTGTGTGGTGCCCCCCCTCCACCATAATCCTCGATAATATTGTAGCGGTGCTTAGGCGAAGCCCTGCGACGGTAGAACATCAAGATCGTCACCACGCCGTCGTGCTAACGGAACTCTTCCCCGACACTTTGCTGGATCGGAGTCTGGGGATCGTCATTGAGCTGAACGTGTGCTAGAACTCGGAGGTGCTGTAGTTTCCGTGCTTGATCGGTCGGGCCGTGAAGACGTACGACTACATCAACCGCGTTGTCATAACGCTTCCACTGTCGGTCTATGAGGGTACGTAGATAACACTCTCCCATCTTGTTGCTATGCATCACCATGATCTTGCGTGTGCATAGGAATTTTTTTTGAAATTACTACGTTACCCAACAGTGGCATCCGAGCCTGTTTTATGTGTTGATGTTATATGCACGAGTAGAACACAAGTGAGTTGTGGGCGATAAAAGTCATACTGCTTACCAGCATGTCATACTTTGGTTCGGCGGTATTGTTGGATGAAGCGGCCCGGACCGACATTACGCGTACGCTTACGCGAGACTAGTTCTACCGACGTGCTTTGCACACAGGTGGCTGGCGAGTGTCAGTTTCTCCAACTTTAGTTGAACTGAGTGTGGCTACGCCCGGTCCTTGCGAAGGTTAAAACAGCACCAACTTGACGAACTATCATTGTGGTTTTGATGCGTAGGTAAGATTGGTTCTTGCTTAAGCCCGTAGCAGCCACGTAAAATTTGCAACAAACAAAGTAGAGGACGTCTAACTTGTTTTTGCAGGGTATGTTGTGATGTGATATGGTCAAGGCATGATGCGAAATTTTATTGTATGAGATGATCATGTTTTGTAACCAAGTTATCGGCAACTGGCAGGAGCCATATGGTTGTCGCTTTATTGTATGCAATGCAATCGCCCTGTAATGCTTTACTTTATCACTAAGCGGTAGCGATAGTCGTAGAAGCATAAGATTGGCGAGATGACAACGATGCTACGATGGAGATCAAGGTGTCGCGCCGGTGACGATGGTGATCATGACGATGCTTCGGAGATGGAGATCACAAGCACAAGATGATGATGGCCATATCATATCACTTATATTGATTGCATGTGATGTTTATCTTTTATGCATCTTATCTTGCTTTGATTGACGGTAGCATTATAAGATGATCTCTCACTAAATTTCAAGATAAAAGTGTTCTCCCTGAGTATGCACCATTGCCAAAGTTCGTCGTGCCCAGACACCACGTGATGATCGGGTGTGATAAGCTCTACGTCCATCAACAATGGGTGCAAGCCAGTTTTGCACACGCAGAATACTCAGGTTAAACTTGACGAGCCTAGCATATGCAGATATGGCCTCGGAACACTGAGACCGAAAGTTCGAGCGTGAATCATATAGTAGATATGATCAACATAGTGATGTTCACCATTGAAAACTACTCCATTTCATGTGATGATCGGTTATGGTTTAGTTGATTTGGATCACGTGATCACTTAGAAGATTAGAGGGATGCCTTTCTGAGTGGGAGTTCTTAAGTAATATGATTAATTGAACTTAAATTTATCATGAACTTAGTAACTGATAGTATCTTGCTTATTTATGTTTGATTGTAGATAGATGGCCCGTGTTATTGTTCCGTTGAATTTTAATGCGTTCCTTGAGAAAGCAAAGTTGAAAGATGATGGTAGCAATTACACGGACTGGGTCCGTAACTTGAGGATTATCCTCATTGCTGCACAAAAGAATTACGTCCTGGAAGCACCGCTGGGTGCCAGGCCTGTTGCTGATGCAACTGACGACGTTAAGAACGTCTGGCAGAGCAAAGCTGATGACTACTCGATAGTTCAATGTGCCATGCTTTATGGCTTAGAATCGGGTCTTCAACGATGTTTTGAACGTCATGGAGCATATGAGATGTTCCAGGAGTTGAAGTTAATATTTCAAGCAAATGCCCGGATTGAGAGATATGAAGTCTCCAATAAGTTCTATAGCTGCAAGATGGAGGAGAACAGTTCTGTCTGTGAGCATATACTCAAAATGTCTGGGTATAATAATCACTTGATTCAATTGGGAGTTAATCTTCCAGATGATTGCGTCATTGACAGAATTCTCCAATCACTTCCACCTAGCTACAAGAGCTTCGTGATGAACTATAATATGCAAGTGATGGATAAGACAATTCCCGAGCTCTTCGCGATGCTGAAAGCTGCGAAGGTAGAAATCAAAAAGGAGCATCAAGTGTTGATGGTCAACAAGACCACTAGTTTCAAGAAAAAGGGCAAAGGGAAAAAGAAGGGGAACTTCAAGAAGAACATCAAGCAAGTTGCTGCTCAAGAGAAGAAACCCAAGTCTGGACCTAAGCCTGAAACTGAGTGCTTCTACTGCAAGCAGACTGGTCACTGGAAGCGGAACTGCCCCAAGTATTTGGCGGATAAGAAGGATGGCAAGGTGAACAAAGGTATATGTGATATACATGTTATTGATGTGTACCTTACTAGAGCTCGCAGTAGCACCTGGGTATTTGATACTGGTTCTGTTGCTAATATTTGCAACTCGAAACAGGGACTACTGATTAAGCGAACACTGGCGAAGGACAAGGTGACGATGCGCGTGGGAAATGGTTCCAAAGTCGATGTGATCGCGGTCGGCACGCTACCTCTACATCTACCATCGGGATTAGTATTAGACCTAAATAATTGTTATTTGGTGCCAGCGTTGAGCATGAACATTATATCTGGATCTTGTTTGATGCGAGATGGTTATTCATTTAAATCAGAGAATAATGGTTGTTCTATTTATATGAGTAATATCTTTTGTGGTGATGCACCCTTGAAGAGTGGTCTATTTTTGATGAATCTCGATAGTAGTGATACACATATTCATAATGTTGAAGCCAAAAGATGCAGAGTTGATAATGATAGTGCGACTTATTTGTGGCACCACCGTTTAGGTCATATCGATGTAAAGCGCATGAAGAAACTCCATACTGATGGACTTTTGGAACCACTTGATTATGAATCACTTGGTACTTGCGAACCGTGCCTCATGGGCAAGATGACTAAAACACCATTCTCCGGTACTATGGAGAGAGCAACAGATTTGTTGGAAATCATACATACAGATGTATGTGGTCCAATGAATGTTGAAGCTCGTGGCAGATATCGTTATTTTCTCACTTTCACAGATGATTTAAGCAGATATGGGTATATCTACTTAATGAAATATAAGTCTGAAACATTTGAAAAGTTCAAAGAATTTCAGAGTGAAGTTGAAAATCATCATAACAAGAAAATAAAGTTTCTACAATCTGATCGTGGAGGAGAATATTTGAGTTACGAGTTTGGTCTACATTTGAAACAATGCGGAATAGTTTCGCAACTCACGCCACCCAGAACACCACAGTGTAATGGTGTGTCCGAACGTCGTAATCGTACTTTACTTGATATGGTGCGATCTATGATGTCTCTTACGGATTTACCGCTATCATTTTGGGGTTATGCTTTAGAGACGGCCGCATTCACGTTAAATAGGTCACCATCAAAATCCATTGAGACGACGCCTTATGAACTGTGGTTTGGCAAGAAACCAAAATTGTCGTTTCTGAAAGTTTGGGGCTGCGATGCTTATGTGAAAAAGCTTCAACCTGATAAGCTCGAACCCAAATCGGAGAAATGTGTCTTCATAGGATACCCAAAGGAGACTGTTGGGTACACCTTCTATCACAGATCTGAAGGCAAGACATTTGTCGCCAAGAATGGATCCTTTCTAGAGAAGGAGTTTCTCTCGAAAGAAGTGAGTGGGAGGAAAGTAGAACTTGATGAGGTAACTGTACCTGATCCCTTATTGGAAAGTAGTACATCACAGAAACCGGTTTCTGTGACACCTACACCAATTAGTGAGGAAACTAATGATGATGATCATGAAACTTCAGAACAAGTTACTACTGAACCTCGTAGATCAACCAGAGTAAGATCCGCACCAGAGTGGTACGGTAATCCTGTTCTGGAAGTCATGCTACTAGATCATGATGAACCTACAAAGTATGAAGAAGCGATGGTGAGCCCAGATTCCGCAAAATGGCTTGAAGCCATGAAATCTGAGATGGGATCCATGTATGAGAACAAAGTGCGGACTTTGGTTGACTTGCCCAATGATCGGCAAGCAATAGAGAAATAAATGGATCTTCAAGAAGAAGACTGACGCTGACGGTAATGTTACTGTCTACAAAGCTCGACTTGTCGCAAAAGGTTTTCGACAAGTTCAAGGGATTAACTACGATGAGACCTTCTCACCCGTAGCGATGCTTAAGTCTGTCCGAATCATGTTAGCAATTGCCGCATTTTATGATTATGAAATTTGGCAGATGGATGTCAAAACTGCATTCCTGAATGGATTTCTGGAAGAAGAGTTGTATATGATGCAGCCGGAAGGTTTTGTCGATCCAAAAGGAGCTAACAAAGTGTGCAAGCTCCAGCGATCCATTTATGGACTGGTGCAAGCCTCTCAGAGTTGGAATAAACGCTTTGATAGTGTGATCAAAGCATTTGGGTTTGTACAGACTTTTGGAGAAGCCTGTATTTACAAGAAAGTGAGTGGGAGCTCTGTAGCATTTCTGATATTATATGTGGATGACTTATTACTAATCGGAAATGATATAGAATTTCTGGATAGCATAAAGGGATACTTGAATAAGAGTTTTTTAATGAAAGACCTCGGTGAAGTTGCTTACATATTGGGCATTAAGATCTATAGAGATAGATCAAGATGCTTAATTGGACTTTCACAAAGCACATACCTTGACAAAGTTTTGAAGAAGTTCAAAATGGATCAAGCAAAGAAAGGATTCTTGCCTGTGTTACAAGGTGTGAAATTGAGTAAGACTCAATTCCCGACCACTGCAGAAGATAGAGAGAAAATGAAAGATGTTCCCTATGCTTCAGCCATAGGCTCTATCATGTATGTAATGTTGTGTACCAGACCTGATGTGTGTCTTGCTATAAGTCTAGCAGGGAGGTACCAAAGTAATCCAGGAGTGGATCACTAGACAGCGGTCAAGAACATCCTGAAATACCTGAAAAGGACTAAGGATATGTTTCTCGTATATGGAGGTGACAAAGAGCTCATCGTAAATGGTTACGTTGATGCAAGCTTTGACACTGATCCGGACGATTCTAAATCGCAAACCAGATATGTGTTTACATTAAACGGTGGAGCTGTCAGTTGGTGCAGTTCTAAACAAAGCGTTGTAGCGGGATCTACATGTGAAGCAGAGTACATAGCTGCTTCGGAAGCAGCAAACGAAGGAGTCTGGATGAAGGAGCTCATATCCGTTCTAGGTGTCATACCTAGTGCATCGGGTCCAATGGAAATCTTTTGTGACAATACTAGTGCAATTGCATTGGCAAAGGGATCCAGATTTCACAAGAGAACCAAGCACATCAAGAGACGCTTCAATTCCATTCGGGATCTAGTCCAGGTGGGAGACATGGAGATTTGCAAGATACTACGAATCTGAATGTAGCAGACCCGTTGACTAAGCCTCTTCCACGAGCAAAACATGATCAGTACCAAAGCTCCATGGGTGTTAGACTCATTACTGTGTAATCTAGATTATTGACTCTAGTGCAAGTGGGAGACTGAAGGAAATATGCCCTAGAGGCAATAATAAAGTTATTATTTATTTCCTTATATCATGATAAATGTTTATTATTCATGCTAGAATTGTATTAACCGGAAACATAATACTTGTGTGAATACATAGACAAACTAAATGTCACTAGTATGCCTCTACTTGACTAGCTCGTTAATCGAAGATGGTTATGTTTCCTAACCATAGACATGTGTTGTCATTTGATTAACGGGATCACATCATTAGGAGAATGATGTGATTGACATGACCCATTCCATTAGCTTTGCACCCGATCGTTTAGTATGTTGCTATTGCTTTCTTCATGACTTATACATGTTCCTAAGACTATGAGATTATGCAACTCCCGTTTGCTGGAGGAACACTTTGTGTGCTACCAAACGTCACAACGTAACTGGGTGATTATAAAGGAGCTCTACAGGTGTCTCCAAAGGTACATGTTGGGTTGGCGTATCTCTGGGCCCTCTCGGTAATGCACATCACATAAGCCTTGCAATCATTGCAACTAATGAGTTAGTTGCGAGATGATGTATTATGGAACGAGTAAAGAGACTTGCTGGTAACGAGATTGAACTAGGTATTGAGATACCGACGATCGAATCTCGGGCAAGTAACATATCGATGACAAAGGGAACAACATATATTGTTATGCGGTCTGACCGATAAAGATCTTCATAGAATATGTAGGAGCCAATATGAGCATCCAGGTTCCGCTATTGGTTATTGACCGGAGACGTGTCTCGGTCATGTCTACATTGTTCTCGAACCCGTAGGGTCCGCACGCTTAACGTTACGATGACAGTTTCATTATGAGTTTATATATTTTGATGTACCGATGTTTGTTCGGAGTCCCGGATGTGATCACGGACATGGAGAGGAGTCTCGAAATGGTCGAAACATAAAGATTGATATATTGGACGGCTATATACGGACACCGGAAGTGTTTCGGAGAAGTTTCGGATAAAACCGGAGTACCGGGGGGTTACCGGAACCCCCCCCCCCCCGGGGTTAATGGGCCTCATGGGCCCAAAGTGGAGAAGAGGAGGGGCAGCCAGGGCAGGCCGCGCGCCCCCTCCCCCTCTAGTCCGAATTGGACAAGGAGGGGGGGCGGCACCCCCCATTTCCTTCCTCTCCTCTCTCCCTTCCTTCCCCCTCTCCTAGTTGGACAAGGAAAAGGAGGGAGCCCTACTCCCGGTAGGAGTAGGACTCCTCCCTGGCGCGCCTCCTCCTGGCCGGCCGCCCCTCCCCCTTGCTCCTTTATATACGGGGGCAGGGGGCACCTCTAGACACAAGTTGATCTTCGTGATCGTTCTCTTAGCCGTGTGTGGTGCCCCTCTCCACCATAATCCTCGATAATATTGTAGCGGTGCTTAGGCGAAGCCCTGCGATGGTAGAACATCAAGATCGTCACCACGCCGTCGTGCTAACGGAACTCATCCCCGACACTTTGCTGGATCAGAGTCCGGGGATCGTCATCGAGCTGAACATGTGCTAGAACTCGGAGGTGTCGTAGTTTAGGTGCTTGATCGGTCGGGCCGTGAAGACGTACGACTACATCAACCGCGTTGTCATAACGCTTCCGCTGTCGGTCTATGATGGTACGTAGATAACACTCTCCCCTCTCGTTGCTATGCATCACCATGATCTTGCGTGTGCATAGGAAATTTTTTGAAATTACTACGTTACCCAACACATGCAACCACCAGCACCACAACCACCAGGTCGTCCACATGCAAATAATGGCAATGTTAGGGCTCCCCCTCAGGTACGAGATCATGACCATCTCCCTAAACTGAAATTGAATATTCCACCATTTGAGGGTAGATATGTTCCTGATATATATCTTACTTGGGAGTTAGAAACTGAACAACGATTTACATGTTTACAATATCCTGAGGAGAGACGTGTTCCTGCTGCTGTTTGTGCTTTCACTAGCTTTGCATGTGTTTGGTGGTCTGAACATTGTAGATTATATCATGTTCCAGCTACTTGGGCTGCTTTGAAAACTGCTATGCATACTCGTTGGGTTCCACCATATTATCAACGTGAATTACTTCAAAAATTGTAGTGCTTAAGACAAGGAAAAAATTCTGTAGAAGAATATTATCAGGAATTACAAACTGGCTTGATTAGATGTGGTATTGTTGAGGAGAATGAAGCTATGCTTGCACGTTTTCTGGGTGGATTAAATAGAGAGATTCAGACCATTCTAGACTATAAGGATTATAATAATATCACTCGTTTATTCCATCTTGCTTGTAAAGCTGAACGTGAAGTGCAGGATCGACAGGCATTGGCGCGAACTAACTTTTCTGCAGGTCGACCTTCATCATGGACACCACGTGCATCCTCTACTTCCACTACACCATCACCTCCTTCAGGTGCCACCTCCAACCATGATACAAGAAAGCAGGCACAACCACCACTATCTGCTAAGAGGACACCTGTCGGGCCTGCACAGAGCTCTTCTTCTTCCATGGCATCTACAGGGCACACAAGTGATATTATTTGTCGTCGTTGTAAGGGAAGAGGACATTTTGCAAGATGCAAATCTCAGCGTGTGATGATTGCTACTGAGGATGGTGGGTATGAGTCCGCTAGTGACTATGATGAGGAGACCTTGGCTCTTATTACACGTGAAGAACACGGTGGAGATGATTCTGATCATGAGACGCAATACATGGCTGCTGAAAATGCTGACAGGTATGAATGTTTAGTTGCTCAACATGTTTTGAGTGTGCAGGTCACGCAAGCTGAGCAAAATCAGAGGCATAATTTGTTCCATACAAAGGGAGTTGTGAAGGAACGTTCTATTCGCGTCATCATAGATGGAGGGAGCTGCAACAACTTGGCTAGCATGGAGATGGTGGAGAAGCTATCTCTCACCACAAGACCACATCCACATCCTTACTACATCCAATGGTTCAACAACAGCGGCAAGGTTAAGGTAACACGTACTGTTCGTGTGCATTTTAGTATCTCTACATATGCTGATTATGTTGATTGTGATGTGGTACCTATGCAAGCATGTTCCTTATTACTTGGTAGACCATGGCAATTTGATAAAAAAAATTGTACACCATGGTAGAAACAATCAGTATACTCTTGTTAATAAGGACAAAAATATTACTTTGCTTCCTATGACTCCTGATTCCATTTTGAAAGATGATATTAATAGAGCTAATAAAGCAAAACAGGAGAAAAATAAGAGTGAAAATCAGATTGTGGCAAAAGAATTTGAGCAACAAATGAAGCCTAATAATAAACCATCTATTGTTGCTTCAGAAATTAAATTGAAAAGTGCATGTTTACTTGCCACCAAATCTGATATTGATGAGCTAGATTCTAACAAATCTGTTTGCTATGCTTTCGTGTGCAAAGAGGCATTATTTTCATTCGAGGATGTGCCTTCCTCTTTGCCCCCTGCTGTCACTAACATTTTGCAGGAGTTCGCTGACGTCTTCCCACAAGACGTGCCACCGGGATTACCACCTATTCGAGGGATTGAGCATCAAATTGACTTAATTCCCGGTGCATCGCTACCCAACCGTGCACCATACCGTACCAATCCAGAGGAGACGAAGGAGATTATGCGTCAAGTACAGGAGCTGCTCGACAAAGGTTATATATGCGAATCTCTTAGTCCTTGTGCTGTTCCTATTATACTAGTGCCTAAAAAGGATGGTACATCGCGTATGTGTGTTGATTGTAGAGGCATTAATAATATTACTATTCGTTATCGTCATCCTATTCCTAGGCTAGATGATATGCTTGATGAATTGAGTGGCTCTACAATATTCTCCAAAGTTGATTTGCGTAGTGGATACCATCAAATTCGTATGAAATTGGGAGATGAATGGAAAACAGCATTTAAAACTAAGTTTGGTTTATATGAGTGGTTAGTCATGCCTTTTGGGTTAACTAATGCACCTAGTACTTTCATGAGACTAATGAAAGAAGTTTTACGTGCTTTCATTGGACGATTTGTGGTAGTCTATTTTGATGATATACTGATTTATAGCAAATCTTTGGAAGAACATTTGGAACATTTACGTGCTGTTTTTAATGCTCTACGTGATGCACGTTTGTTTGGTAACCTTGGGAAGTGCACCTTTTGCACCGACCGAGTATCTTTTCTTGGCATGTTGTTACTCCACAGGGAATTGAAGTTGATAAAGCCAAGATTGAAGCTATTGAGAGTTGGTCGCGACCCAAAACGGTCACACAAGTGAGGAGTTTTCTTGGACTTACTGGTTTCTATAGGTGTTTTGTGAGAGATTTTAGCACCAT
This sequence comes from Triticum aestivum, assembly GCF_018294505.1. Taxonomy (NCBI): domain Eukaryota; kingdom Viridiplantae; phylum Streptophyta; class Magnoliopsida; order Poales; family Poaceae; genus Triticum; species Triticum aestivum. Next base: position 312,834 of record NC_057806.1, read on the forward strand.
TGCTGCACCTCTCAATGAGCTTACAAAGAAGGATGTGCCTTTTGTTTGGGTTACCGCACAAGAAGAAGCCTTCACGGTATTGAAAGATAAGTTGACACATGCTCCTTTACTCCAACTTCCTGACTTTAATAAGACTTTTGAGCTTGAATGTGATGCTAGTGGAATTGGATTAGGAGGTGTGTTATTACAAGATGGCAAACCTGTTGCATACTTTTCTGAAAAATTGAGTGGGCCTAGTCTGAACTATTCTACTTATGATAAAGAATTATATGCTCTTGTTGGGACTTCAGAGACATGGCAACATTATTTATGGCCCAAAGAATTTGTTATACATTCTGATCATGAATCTTTGAAACATATTAAAAGTCAAGCTAAACTGAATCGTAGACATGCTAAATGGGTTGAATTCATTGAGACTTTCCCTTATGTCATTAAACACAAGAAGGGTAAAGAAAATGTTATTGCTGATGCTTTGTCTCATCGCTATACTATGCTTTCACAACTTGACTTCAAAATATTTGGTTTGGAGACCATCAAAGATCAATATGTGCATGATGCTGATTTTAAAGATGTAATGCAGAATTGTAAAGAAGGAAGAACATGGAACAAGTTCGTTATTAATGATGGCTTTGTGTTCCGTGCTAACAAGCTATGCATTCCTGCTAGCTCTGTTCGTCTTTTGTTGTTGCAGGAGGCGCATGGAGGAGGATTAATGGGACACTTTGGCGTGAAGAAGACGGAGGACGTACTTGCTACACATTTCTTTTGGCCAAAGATGAGACGGGATGTTGAGCGTTTTGTTGCTCGCTGCACTACATGTCAAAAAGCTAAGTCACGACTCAATCCTCATGGTTTATATATGCCTTTGCCTGTGCCTAGTGTTCCTTGGGAGGATATATCTATGGACTTTGTTTTAGGTTTACCTCGAACAAAGAAGGGGAGGGATAGCATATTTGTTGTCGTGGATAGATTCTTGAAAATGGCACACTTTATACCATGTCATAAAAGCGATGATGCTGTTAATGTTGCTGATTTGTTCTTTCATGAAATTATTCGCTTGCATGGTGTGCCAAATACTATTGTTTCAGATCGTGATACTAAATTTCTTAGCCACTTTTGGATATGTTTATGGGCTAAGTTGGGGACTAAACTGCTTTTTAGTACTACTTGTCACCCCCAAACGGATGGTCAAACTGAAGTAGTCAATAGATTGTCTACTATGCTTAGGGCTGTTTTGAAGAATAATAAGAAAATGTGAGAAGAATGCTTGCCTCATATTGAATTTGCTTATAATCGTTCGTTGCATTCTACTACTAAGATGTGCCCTTTTGAAATTGTGTATGGTTTCCTACCTCGTGCACCCATTGATTTGTTGCCTCTTCTATCTTCGGAGAAGGTTAATTTTGATGCCAAACAATGTGCTGAATTGATCTTAAAAATGCATGAGTTAACTAAGGACAACATTGAGCGTATGAATGCTAAATATAAACTTGTTGGAGATAAGGGTAGAAAACATGTTGCCTTTGCACCTGGAGATCTTGTTTGGTTACATTTGCGTAAGGGTAGGTTTCCTAATTTGCGCAAATCAAAGCTAATGCCATGTGCTGATGGTCCTTTTAAGGTGTTAGAGAAAATAAATGATAATGCATATAAACTTGAGCTGCCTGCGGATTTTGGGGTTAGTCCCACTTTCAACATTGCAGATTTGAAGCCTTATTTGGGTGAGGAAGATGAGCTTCTGTCGAGGACGACTTCATTTCAAAAAGGGGAGGATGATGAGGACATCAATACCATTGTTACACCCACAGCCCCTACTACTACATATACAGGACCAATTACTAGAGCTCGCGCACGCCAATTAAATTATCAGGTACTTTCGTTTCTTGGTAATGATTCTAATGTTCATGAGAATATGATGCTGCCTAAATTGGATACATTTGTTTTGCTTAAAAATGAAGGGCCTGGCATGGATAAGAGGGATGAACATTGGAGCAAGAACAAGCATGGAGTTGATGGCATGCGCAAGGGGAACAAGAACGGAGTTACAAGTGATGATTTCAGGACATTGAAGCCACCATAATGAGTGCATGAAGCCTTGGACGAAATATACAAGATGCCACTTCATAAACTTCGTCCAGAGGCTATTCTAGGTGCTGTGTCACCTTATTATTGGGCCAGGCCCATGTAATTTTAAAATACATAAGTATAGGCTGTTTTTAGAGTCCGTATGTGTGGGGAAACAAGAGATAGGGTTGGTTTCGAACCCCTTCCCCAAGGGCCACGAAATTCCCCCCCCCCCCCCCCCCCTCTTCCTCCATATATACAGCCCTTAGAGCACCGTTTAGACTTTGGGTTTTGTTTAGATCAAAAGTTCGCCATAGCTGCAACTTCGCATACTTCGTTTGTGTTCAACGACCAGACCAAGGCGTCACAGAACCCCACCTTCATTAATAAAGCTTTCCTCTTTTATTCGCAATATCCAGATTGCAATCTCAGTTTCTTGCTTGTTCTTCGTTTGCTCGCAGGAAATAGACCCTCGTGGTCAGGTTGATCGTGCTCCGGCGTGGTCAATAACCCCCTCCGAAGTTGGTTTAGCGATTGCTAAGGCGCGACGTCTTCGCACGTTCGTAGTCGGATCGTCAAAGTCGACTCCCATAGAAAATGATTGCTATCTCATCAAAACATCGGGACACCTTTGCCTCTATCATGTTCAAAAAAAACTGAATTGCAATATTGGGTGCATCCCTCTGGCAAGCAGTTGTGTATGATTGCACATATCGATTGTGTTCATCGAGCATTTCAGTTAATGCTGATACAATGTATACTAGTACTTAGTACTAGTAGAGTATGTAAAGATTTTCCAGTTTCCCACTCTTGTTGAGAAAAAAAACTGTTTGCATCTCATATATATTCTCATGCATTTTTAGTTTATTATTCAAAAATCCTACTGGAACCCAGAAAAATAGGAAATACTCTTGTTCAGGAAAACAATTTCATACTCTTGTCCATGCATTTTGTTATTTCCTATTTAGAACTTTTTTTCTTTTTGGCAACCAGGAAAGTGAGGACAAAATAGAGAGGGAAAACAAGACACGATATCATCAACATGTCAGGAGTAAAATTCATGATTTTTTTCCAGTGTTGAACAACAACCAACATGTTGCTAGTTGGACCCATGAAATTCTGGTGTGGGAAGGTAATGCATAGAAATTCCAAAAGATCCCCCACATTTTTAAAAAAAATATCATCTAAACTAATTTGCAAATTCAGTCGAACCAACAACAAAACAAACGCATAAGGCAAGGCAACATTCAGGGGAGATAAGATTGTTTCAAACACCTTTGGTTTGTTGAATCCCAGATCATCCGTCCTCCAGGCAAAACAGCTCATGCATGGTTGGTGAACTTGATACACTTACAACTCAGCATAACTAAAACCACTCTGTACCAATGAAGATGTCTACTACTATTACTACTACCATAGGGAGAGTTTGGTCCATAATTGATAAAACTAAGGTGAGAACTCGATAACTTAGTCATGCTTACAAAATGAAAAAGCTTAGAACATCTAACTCAAGCAGATTCATTTCAATTGTCAAGATGTGGACCCGGAGCGACCGCGACCGGCACACAGGAGCTCCCGCTGGTCCTTGGTGTCCATGTGCTCACCCATGGTGCCGCACTCGAGCTCCATGGTCTCCTTGGTTCCCTTGCCCTCCGTCAACATCTCATCGTGTCCCTTGAGCGTGGCCTTCTCTCGATGAGCTCCTCCCCCCAGGCCGCCTTGAGATCCCCCTCCTCCTCCTCTTCAAGCTCCGTCTTACAGGTCCAAAGCTTCTCCCTTGTACTCCCTCCGTTCCAAAATAGATGACTCAACTTTGTACTAACTTTCTCCACCGCCTCCTCCCGCCTGGTTAGCTCCTCCCTCCCTCTCCATGTGCTCCTTGAGCACCTCGCAAGACTCAACCGCCTGCTGCTTCTCCTGAAGCGCCTCCTTTAACTCCTTGATCCACTCACTCTTCTTATACAGACAGGTTGATCTGCTCGAAGCTAAAAATCTTCTCGTCGAGCTTGAGCTGGCACCAACCGCTCTTAATGTTCATCTTCTGCTTCTTGATCTCACGCTCCTGGCACGAGTTGAGGTACATGGTGATGTGCCTAGGATGCGAATGAAACTAAGGGTGGCGGCGGAGGGAACAATTAAGAACAAAAAATTTGAAAACAAATTTGTAAATGTGCTTTTCTGTATATATGAACAAAATATTGAAAAATGAAGTCATTTTTCTTTAGCTTCGAACATTTTTGTAAAACGCACTTTTTGAAATTGTCAACAAATTTTGAAAAAAAAAGAAACATGAAAATAAAAATAAAAAACAAAGAGAAAGAGAAAAACACAGAGACAAAAAAAGAAAATAGAAAAAACCGGTCCAAGAACCTTCTAGAAGGTTCCCAAAACCTATAAAAACCGCTGGGAACCCTCTAGAAGATTCCTAAAACCGTAATGTGATACCTATTGCAGATGGGCCAGCCCAATCACTCGCTCGCGTTCGTGTGTGCAATTGCTCGTGACCAGGACCAGGCCCGAGTTCTGGAAGTCGAAGAAGATCTGAAGAGTTTGTAAGCGCAACGCAAAAACCCTTCAGGAGGACCAAAAGAACAAGGCCGCCGAGCTCAAAAGACTGAGCTTGGTGTGCAAAGAGACCCAGAGTCAGGCCCGGGCGGACCGCCAGGAGCTTCATCAAGTGAAGCAAATTGCGGCTGGTAAGCCATACTTACTGCGATGTATCTTTGGTGACATCAGGTTTGCTCAACTGACGCAGATCTAGCACTCCTCAAACGCCTTCATGGACCTTCCGAGGAGTGCGGCGGATGCCGGCCGCCACTACAGCTCCCTTGAAGGAGAAGCCGAGTGGAAGGCCTTTTGGGCCCAATTTCAGGTGACGTCACATCTGCCGCAGTTGAACGACCAGATGAAGCAGTTGATGGAGCTGTATCGTTTGGCAAGGCCGGTGATAGAGGACATCTGGATCAACCTTTGGCCTCAGGAGTCATTGCTGAGTAGCTACTTCGGCCTGGTTCAGCGGCTCCAAGGCGCGAGCCCCCAAGTTCTTCGTTGGAAGCACTCTACCTGTCTAGAGGGTGCGCAACGGGCATATGCGTCTGTGAGGACGCATTATCCCGGAATCAAGGCGGCGCATGTGGCTGCGGGGCCCCTGAAGGGAAGAAGCATACTCCGGGGAGGTACATGGCCGAGGTGCTGGACGGTGCTTGGATCACCGAGACTCAATGTAGAATGACTTGTTATACTAGATGTCTCTTTGGGATGCCGAGGTTTAATTATGTAAAATGACAAGTTATATTTTGGAATGTCCGGATTTAATGTCCGATGTGTTTACTTTGACTCCTGTGTGATCGTTTCTAAATACTGAAAGTGGCCAGTCATCGGCTTCTGCCCTCTTGTATATAATAGAAAGGGTGTGTCTGTAGCACTACACTTAGCTGACGTCTCGGCGCCCGGAGACGGTATGTGTTTAGCGGAAACTAGGCAATCCGACTATTCTGACTTTATAACTTTCACTTAATCATAGAACCTTGACGGTGGGGGCAAGTGACTAGCCCCCGGAGTGGGGCGCGGGGACGGGGAAGGCACGAGCGGGTGGCGGCGGAGGGAGGGAGTGGGTGGGGATGTAGGGCACGGGGGGGGGGGGGGGGGGCGCAACCCTAGTGCTGCCGAGCTGGGCCGTGGCGCGGGGGTTCGCACACGGCGCACCCCAACTGGGTCGGCCCATTGCGACTGAAATTGAGGGTATTTTTGACAAACGTGAACAAGACTTTACATTTATGTACATCTTTTAAACTAAAACGAAATTTTCCCGAATATTTTTAAAATTTGTAAAAAAAAAACTTGAAAAAGGGTACATATTTTGAAATTTGGAACAATTCTTAAAATGCGAACATTTTCTAAATTTCCATAACATTTTTTAAAATGCAAAAAAGAATTAATTGGTGAACCAAAATTGAGTTTGGGAACAATTTTTGAAAACGTGATATTTTTTAATTGGTGAACAAAAATTGAAAACAGAAACAATTCTAGAAAAATCAAACAAATTTTTGAAACTGAGAACAATTTGAATAACCTAAACAATTTTGTAAACGCGTTTTTTTGTATATATGAACAAAATATTGAAAATGAAGGCATTTTTCTTTAGATTCAAACATTTTGTAAAACACGAACATCTTTTTTGTAAAACGCGAACAATTTTTGAAATTGTGAACAAATTTTGAAAACAAGATCGTTTCTTGAAACTCCAAAAATTATTTGAAATTTTCGAACAAAAGAACATGAAAAAGAAAAAGGAAATAGAAAATAAAAACAAAAAAGAAACAGAAAAACCTATAAAAACCGCTGGGAACCCTCTAGAAGATTCCCCGCTCGGCCAACAGTGGCAGCCGTCACCGAGCCACTCAGACGCCCAGTCTGCACTCGGCCAGACATACAATGTCAGGGTGCACGGAGGAAATTTTTTGGTCTTTCTTGAAACACAAATCAAAAGATAAACAACTTCAGAGAAACACAAAACAAATATATATTTTGATTTTGATTTTTTCTGTAAAGAAGGCAAATAAGAATGATAACATGAATGATATGTTGGTAAGAAAACATACTTCCCCAAGCTTAGTTTTTTGGCCTAAGTTGGGCTTACTGCTCTGATAATGTCAGAGAGAAACGGAGAAGAGGGAGAGAGAGAGAGAGAGAGAGAGAGAGAGAGAGTGCTGAAATGATTTCAAGACCAGTTTTACACTAGACAGATTGGAATTCACCTCCCAAAAAAGGCACACCAGCTTAACTGCACTATCATCATCATCATCATCATCATCATCATCATCATCATGTTATTATTCACAACAACTTGGCTAGCATAAAACACCACACAAGCTCTTGGGGAGTAGGATTACAAACAAAAAATATTGCAAGGCCACACCATACCTATACAACAAAGTGTTTCGATTCCACGATAGAAAATGAATAAAAACACCACCAAATCTCATCAACGACACTAACTTCACCCGACTCGAGTCGCTGATTGATTGATTGATTTCCGCGACCACGAGATGTAGTAGGCACGATCGATCAGGGTCAGGCTCAGGCTCGACACTTCTGGGCAGGCAACCAAGATGTAATGTCTTCTTGTTTTCTCTACACACAAGTCAGCAGAGGGTCCCTGGATGCCATGATTCAACTAACTACACAAGGGATGCTCCAAGGTCTTTTTAATGCTTCATATCAGCATCACATGTTGCGTGCTGAACCGCTCCGAGGCAGAGTCCTGAGATACACACAAAAAATTCTTTAACTAACACATACCATGCCTAGTGGAGTTTGAAACAAGCATGATGATTATTTATCTCAAAATCTCAACAGAGACAATGGTATCTGCGGTGCGGTAGGGGTGTACTGTACCTTCCAGGTGGCATCTGTGAGGCAGAGGTGCTTGAACTGCCGAACCTTCTTGCTTTCGTATCCTGCTCTTTCTCTAATCGCATAGCCACCACCTCCTTTTCCATGGCAGCAACATCCCGTCTCATCTTCTTAGCCTCTGACTCCATCGCCTTTGTTAAAGTGTCGACTTTCTTAGCCAACATCTGCACATCAAACCACTCATTAACAGGAATGCGGGAACAAAAAAGAGAGGGCAGCCAAACAGTGTGATCCTAGCACCCGGCTAGAGTTACCTCAACTGCATCGTCCTTGTCTTTCAAGCTTTGGTCCTTTTCATAACAAGCCTTCCTCAGAGCAACGACCTCCTTTTGCAGCATATCATACAGCATACCTGACACTGTGTCCTCCGACTCAACAGATGTAAATTCACTAGGCTTCTCATCTGAGTTGTTTGACTCCTTATCTTCGCTGGAGTCAGTAGATACATTCATGCCAACCCCATTTACATGGCCCTTATAGCGGTCAAGTGATCTACACCCTCCATCAAAAGACTTGGATGCCCCCTTCGCATGGTTCACCAGAGTAGTCGTGGTGGTAGATACCGATGTTCTCATCTGGAATGATGGCCGTTTTGATAGAAAGCCATTGGTCTTGGATGCACTCTCAGCGCCACCAATAGACTGGCGGCGCGCAGCACTTGCATTGGTTCGCGATGTCGACATTCTCAATCCTTCCTCGAGTACTTTAAGCCGTAGCTGGAACTTGTCCTGCGATGTTCGATGCAGATCACAATGAAGAGAGAGCAGAAACAGCTAACTGATAGGAAGACAGAAGTAAAGGATTTCATGAGAAACATGGAAGGAAAAATGCATACCTTCAGTTGAGCTTCTGATCTTGCAGCCCTTTCTGCTATAGCAAGTTTATCACGGAGTTGCTGCATTTCTCCCTGTAAAAGGATAATCCTCCACAAGTTAACAAAAGTGCCATGGTTTAGTCTAGTCAAAGAAGAAAATGTGAAAAGGCTACAGTCCCATTGAGGGGCTTCTAGAGATCCATCCAGAAAAGGTCGAGTAAGACTAGAAGATGTGAGACATTCATTACTTACTTGCAGAAGCCTCCGTTCTTCAAGCCATTGCTTAACAGGCATTACTTTATCATTGCCATCTTTCCACTCATTTGCCACCACTACCGCGACCCTATTTGCTGAAACCTTTGCACGGGCAAGCTCACGATCCAGAGTTTTCATTTCCTCCTGAGAACAACATGCATGTAAGAAATATTCACTTGTATGACAATGAAAGATTTCGGGTACACTAAATATCATGAACTGCACGAATAGGGGTTCAAGCCATCATGCATTACATTCATCTCCTGAACTTTCCGCTGATAGTCCCTAACAGCATTTGCGGCTGCGCCACCAGCAAGAACAGCTTCTTCTAGCTCTCTGACGGTCTGAGTAAGTTTTTCGACCTCAGCAACCTTCTGGCGGTGCATTCTGTCCAAGATTTTGTTCTCTTCCTATAGAATACCAAAGACAAAGTCTCATATACCATTGCTGGTCGTATGCCACAGCTAGCAAATTGTTTGTAAATGCATGCTTTCACCGTCTTATACCTGACATATCTCGATCTGTTTCATCAATTCTTGGTTTTTGTTTTGTAAATCATCCACCAAGGAAGCTTTCGCTAATGCTATCTGAACTGTCCTTTCTGCTTCCAGCAGAGCAGCTTCCTTGGATTTGGTAAGACGGTCCAATGCCCTGTTGTCATCTTGTAATTTTGCAATCTGCTCAACAAAATCGATGCATTAGTGTTTCAGCAGGAGGGCATTCAATCGACAGAGAACAGGACTGATGGTAGAATCGACAACTGCACATAAACATCAGTGATAGAATGCGCCGCTTTGCAAATTTGTGAAGTAGCAACACGTAAATCCACATCTGGAAACCAGAAGGTTGGCGGTATTTACCAACTACCAAGACAACGGTAGAAATTAAGTAAGATTACGGGAGGTGCTGCATAAAAGCTACCGATATCTTGTGAGAACAAGAAGTGAATACAGTTTACTAAAAGCAAAGGTTTCATACATGGAACACACTGATGAGACTTTAAGAGAAAACAAGACAAGACAACCATATGGCAAGATGAAAAGTACCTCTTGACGGGCTAGTTTCAGCTCGGCCTCCAGCGGAGCAAGGATGGCCTCGATGGGAGGCATGTCATCATCCTTCTGCGCCGCATGAACCCTCCGCAGCGTAGCCTCCGCTGCAAACTGGGCAGCAAGCGCTGCTTTCTTCTCATCGTTGATCTTCTTCGCTTCAAGGTTCTGCAAAATGCCGCGTATCATCAACAGCTGCTCTCTTGTCAAGATAAAAACTGTGAGCTTGGAAGGAAAAAAAAACAGGAAAAAGAAGGAAGGGCTGATCCATTACCTTGCTTTCCAGGAGAGACTCTGTGAGCTTGAGCTTCCCATCCACCTTTGCCAGTTCTTCGGTAAGCTTACATTGATGCGTAAGGCAAAGTCAGGATTGTCCCCAAAAATTGAAAAATGCGCGGAAAAGGAAGACATTTGAAGTGTAATGATATGTCAGAGGTGGTTCCTTGGTTAGTTTCTTCTACTCTTTGCAAACAAACAGTTGTCCTAGCATTACACCAGGGGTCTAAAATTTCGACAAACGCGTGAAAAGGAAGGCATTTGGAGCTTCATTGGCTTCTCCTACTTGCAAACTAACAATTGTCCTAAAATGCTCACAGAACGGTTCACAGTTTTCATCCTTCATCTGCTTCTACTTGTAAATTAACAAACAGCTATCCAGAACTAATGAGCAGGTCGTTTTAGTGCCTAGATGTGACAGCTGATACAAGTGCATTTTGAAGGTTCAAGATGCAGATGGAGCTTTCATGAGCTGTAACCGAAAAATCAAGCAGTCGTTTTCGCCGAAAAAGACATGGAAATTGCTCAGGAAACATGAAGCTGATGCTCGGATCTACTCAATTCTAGCCTAGATGTAGAGTAAAAGAGAAGGGGAATGGGGGGGGGGGGGGGGGGGGGGGGGGAATTGAGGGGAGGGGTACTGACATCCTCGACGGCCTTCTCGCGCGCCCGCTCGGAGAGGCGCAGGGCCTTGATCTCCGCCTGCGCGTCGCCGAGCTCCTTCTCCTTGTCTGCAAGCAAGCAAGCACCAAATCCAATCCGTTGAGGTGGAAAGGCGGAATCTTGCTCCGGGCGGCGAGGAGGGAGGGAGGGAGATCCGATCTGGAGGGCAGATCGGATCGGCAATGGAGCTTACAGTGGAGGTCGTTCTCGAGGCGGGTGAGCTCGACGCGGACGGGATCGGAGCCGTGGAGCAGGCTGATGAGGTCCTCCATCTCCAGCGCCGGCTTCAGCCTGGGCCGCTGCTGCTGCGCCGGCGGCTGCTGCTGGTGCTGATGACTCCTCAGCGCCCGGCCGTCGCCGTACGGATCGGCCATGGCCGGCGGCGATCCCAACCGCAACCACGCCACCAATGCGCTGCCTGTGCTTGTGGGGGGCGGTCAGACTCAGAGAGAAGAGAGGAGAGAGTGTGTTAATGGCGGTCAGGTCACATGAATAACAGTGTGCGTGTGCGTGTGCGTGTGTGATGGAGCAAAGGAGGGAGAGGAGAGGGTGGTCATTTGCATTTGCAGCCCCGGTCCACGCATCGCATCGCATGTTACCGCCATGTGATCATTCATTCATTCATTCATTCACTCCCTCACTCATGGACTTGCATTTGGGGGCTTTTCTTTTCTTTTCCTTTCTTTTCCGGTACACAAAACACACACACAAAAAAAGGTTTTTCCTTTTTTTTCGTCGGTCGTCGAACCGCACAACTTTTAAGAGGTGTTTTCTCAAAGGGTTAATTCGTTTGATATATGTCGTCGTCGATTCCACGCGTCCAAGAAGCGCCGCCGCAAGCGAAAGACGTCCAAAAAGAAACCGGTTCCATTTATTTCTACATAGGCGAAGCCCTTGCCGGCTTCTCGAAACAGGAAACAAACACTGACGAAGCATGCGTACTGTTGGGGACATGAGTGATATTAGCTTTGTCGTTGTCGATGGTTGCTACCATCGGTCGATGTCTGATCTAATTCAACCTTGTGTGAGTCGAGTCGAGGTTCTCTTCTCTCTGCGTATGCACGGGGCAGTGGGCCATACACGTCACTTGTCGTTTTTTTACTTTTGGGTGAGACTTTGGGTCCTAAACCATCGGGTCCTCAGGGATCAGGGTTTCCTCTCGGGATACCCCGACTCCCTGGTGTGCGTTGGGTTTTAATTGCTAGAACAGAGGAGGAGGGTAAAGTACTCGCCTTTATTCTAACATCAACTATAATCCTCCATATGAGCTTTCATCGGTGCCAACTCCTAAAAGCTTGATTCATCTTGACTCATCCACTCAAACAATAACAAACTTCGAGGAATGAAAGATAATCGCTTAATCTACATTTTCGCCAAACCAATTCATGATCATCATACTTGTTCTTTAACAAATTTGTTACTCTTGGGGATTGGGACTCCTGGGAGATAAGAGTCAAGCCTGGAAGCTTCCTTGTGTATAGTGTGCTTCCGGAAGTTTGTAAAAGGTTCGGTGGTTGCCTTTAGGGCCCATTTAGATAGTGTCCACACTGAATTATGCCTGGCCGGAAGTTTGTCTGAAAGGTGCCTGAGGAGTGTTTGGTTACTATCCTGAAAAAGTAATAGTTTACCTGGGCTGGTGGCATCATAATTTGATTAGCCTGGAGTGTGACCCAGAAAAATTGCTTAGCCTAGGCCAGGCTTTCTGGATAGGACGCCTGGGTAGCTGCCTGGTGCTAGTGAGCCGCTGTTTTCAAGCACTTTTGTTGTTAGGGCCCTTCAATGATTGGCAGTGTATTATTTTAATGCTACACCAGGCCAAGTCATGAACAAAACACGTGTACACCATGCTAGACTCACGAAGCAAAAAACAATGAAGTGCCAAGCTCAAACTAGGCAGTCTCTTTTCCCATGCACGAAGCCGAGGTCACCAACCCAAACAGACCCTTAAGGCAACCACAAGTGATTTGAGACTCATCCGTTAGGGTGACTCAAAAGGTAGAAAAGGGCGAGCAACTTGGTGGCGTTCAAAAGATTTAACTTCGCACCTCTCTAATAGAGATTAGCACTCCCCCGGGAGTGTGAACTTCAGGATACATCCTCGTCTCCAACTTGTGTGGTCAATCCATTTTCTTACTGATGTTGCTTGAAGCTACGTCGGTATTTCCCCAAAGAGGAAGGGATGATGCAGCACAAAGACGGTAGGTATTTCCCTCAGATATGAAACCAAGGTTATCGAATCAGTAGGAGAACCAAGCAACACAACGTAAACAAACCCTGCACACAAATAACAACACCTCGCAACCCGACGTGTTAAAGGGGTTGTCAATCCCTTTCGGGGTACGGTGCCATAAATTGCATGTTGACGGAGAAAATTGTAATAGATTGAATAAATAGATCGCAAATAAAGTAAAGTGCAACAAAGTATTTTTGTATTTTTTGTTTTAATAGATCTGAATAAAAAGAGCAAATAAAATAGATCGCAAAGCAAATATAAGAAAGAAGGCCCGAGGGCCGTAGGTTTCACTAGTGGCTTCTCTTGAGAAAGATAGCAAACGGTGGGTAAACAAATTGCTATTGGGCAATTGATAGAACTTCAAATAATTATGACGATATCCAGGCAATGATCATTACATAGGCATCACGTCCAAGATTAGTAGACCGACTCCTGCCTGCATCTACTACTATTACTCCACACATCGACCGCTATCCAGCATGCATCTAGTGTATTAAGTTAATGGAGAAACAGAGTAATGCAATAAGAACGATGACATGATGTAGACAAGATATATCTGTGTAGAGATAGACCCCATCATTTTATCCTTAGTAGCAACGATACATACATGTCGTTTCCCTTTCTGTCACCGGGATCAAGCACCGTAAGATCGAACCCACTACAAAGCACCTCTTCCCATTGCAAGATAAATAGATTAAGTTGGCCAAACAAAACTCAAATATCGGAGAAGAAATATGAGGCTATAAGAGATCATGCATATAAGAGATCAAAGAAACTCAAATAACTTTCATGGATATAAAAAGATATAACTAATCATAAACTCAATGTTGATCAGATCCCAACAAACACACCGCAAAAAGAGTTACATCATATGGATCTCCAAGAGACCATTGTATTGAGAATTCAGCGAGAGAGAGAAAGCCATCTAGCTACCAACTACGGACCCAAAGGTCTACAAAGAACTACTGTGACGCCCCCGATTCGACCGTACACTAATCATACACGCAAATGTGTATGATCAAGATAAGGGACTCACGGGAAGATATCACAACACAACCCTAGACACAAATTGAAATAATACAAGCTTTATATTACAAGCCAGGGGCCTCAAGGGCTCGAATACATAGCTTGATACACAAGAGTCAGCAGAAGCAGCAATATCTTAGTACAGACATAAGTTAGACAAGACTGCCTTAAGAAGACAAACACAAAACAAGAACGATCGAAGAGGCAAGGCCTCCTGCCTGGGACCTCCTAACTACTCCTGGTCTTCGGCGGTCTCCACATAGTAGTATCCGTCAATGGTGGCATCTAGCTCCAAGGATCCACCATCTGGTTGCATCAACCGGAAAGAAGAAGGAAGGGAAAAAAGGGGTAGCAAAGCAACCATGAGTACTCATCCAAAGTACTCGCAAGCATCAGATCTATACTATGTATGCATTGGTATCAAATGGAAGGGTTGTATCTGTGGACTGAACTGCAGAATGCCAGAATAGGGGGGAAGGCCTAGCCTATCGAAGACTAGCATCTTCAAGCAGCTCCGAGCATCTTGCAGCATGTAGAAGAGTAAAGAATAGCAGTTTATAATTAACAAGCATGATGTAACAATAACGCCCAGAGATCCTTTCTCGACTCCCTGCGAGAAAGCAATCCCGGAGCCACATATCTTAAATATCCATTTCTAGTTGTATTAGATCAAGATATAAGTCTGAACGTCCATTACCGTGGACACGGTATTCGAATAAAGATCTTCCCTATAGGGGTGCACCACGTTTTCCAACACGCTCGATCACTCTGGCCGGACACACCTTTCTGGGGTCAATGCCCGGCCTCAGAAGATCAACACGTCGTAGCCCTTCCTAGGCTCAACAGAGAGGTCCCCGCTGGTCTACATCCTAAGCACTCCGGGGTCTGGGCCCATCGCCCGCAGCACTCCGAGTCATTACGTGCAGGGCAGACCTAGGTACCACCTCTAAGGTGCCGGCCCAGCCGTGCCGCAATGCTGAACTGGACGTCTGACAAAGCTTCGACTGATATTGCGACATCGAGGCCCATAACTATTCTCGCGTGGTGGTTAGTGCGTAAAGGCCAAAGGCCAACTCAGAACAAATACCCAAACCATAGTGTATTATTAGCTTGCGGAGACGAGCAGAGACTCACGATAATGTGACCCCGTCGCCTCGTCTCGAGGAAATACGACAAGGGCAAGCCCAGCCCACTCGAGGGTTGCCTGACTTCCCGGCCGTGCCTCGTAAATATCTTGAGGGTGCTCTCCGAGCCCGCCCGACTTTCCCAAAGGTCTCAAGTAATGTCAAGGTAACCGTGTGTCCAAACATCAAGGGGAAAACCCGAGGAATCACCCCCGGAGGATTCCACTCAATGTAATCATCAAGGTGAACGTAAGAGGGACCAACCTCGAGGTTCACACTTGAGGTGTTGAACGACAGAGCCGTATCGGGAATGGTCAAAGAGGAAATCACCCTCGATGACCACGACCGAATAGCTACACTACAGAATTATCATCAGGAGTGCGTTATGAGGGATCACCCTCGGCACTCGATAGTAGCTCTGCAGAGTCAAGCAACAAAAGGGGCGTGATGTGATGTGCGGTGTCGGGCTCTGGTCGTCGATCATGTAGCTCGAGTCGTCGATGATGAAGCAGGGGCAATAAGGACAAGGTGGAGGTCACTGATGGATCACTATCCAACCTATACTAAGCAGTTTAGGATAAGCAGGTAAGGTACAAAAGCAGGCTATGCATCAGAATAGGAGCAACCAATAACAGTAGCAAAATCTAATGCAAGCATGAGAGAATGGAATGGGCGATATCGGGATGATCAAAGGGGGGGCTTGCCTGGTTGCTCAGACAAGAAGGGGTCGTCGTCGACGTAGTCGATCACAGCGGCATCAACGGCAGTCTCGGGGTCTACCGGAGAGAAGAGGGGGAAGAGACAGTAAATACAAGCATACACTTGCAGCACTAAGCATGACATGACGATACGCGATGTTAGGCATGTTCTAACACGGCGTTACATGATACCGGCGAAGGGGGATAACATCTGGGAAGGTTTTCCCGAAGTTTGGCATTTTCGGACAGATGAAACGGAGGAGAAAGTTGCATGTTCTCCATGCTAGGGATATGTGGCGGACGAACGGACCACGTATTCGGATTCGTCTCGTTGTTCTGAGCAACTTTCATGTAGAAAACATTTCCATTCGAGTTATAGATTATTTATTATGATTTTTCAAAGTTTTAAACATTTTCTGAAATTAATATTAATTTGAAAATAATGGCTAAAATGCTAAGCGCACCCAGCACAGGGTACACAGAACTGTACCCAGTGGCTGACAGGTGGCCCAGGGGGTCCTAGTTGACCAGTCAATGTTTGACTGGTCAACAGTGGGTGGGGCCCCCTGTCATTGGCTCATTTACTAACTACAGATTAAACATTTTGTTAGTTAAGTTAATTAACTTTTTAACTAATTAATTAAGTAATTAATTAATTCACTAATTAATTTTACCATTAATTATTTTTATTTATTTAATTCTCTTTTTTTAAACAGGGGGATGGGCCCCACTGCTCAGTGGCCCATTAGGCCACTGGAGCGGGTGGTTAACGGTGTGGGCGCTGCCCCGGGCGGAGGCCGAACCCGCCCAGGTGCGGGGCCAGGCCGGCGCCGGCGCCGTAGGGCACCGGCGAGGCACGGCAGGCCGGAGCCAGAGCGGGGCGAGGCACCGGGCTGCAGAGGCGGGGTGCGAACGTCGGTGTGCATCGGCTTGGCCGGAGCAGAGCCGCAGCAGGGGCCGGGTGACGGCGACCACGCGCGGCCATAGGCGCGTGCGAGGGGTGGGGGGGCGATGGCGCGGGGCCGCGGCGCGGCGTGGCCCGCGAGAGCGCCTGCGCGCATGCGGCGCAGGGGGTGACAGGCAGTGGTGGCGTGAGGGAGTAGCGGAGAGGCTGAAGCAGGGGCGCAGCAGCTTAGCAGGAGTAGCAGCACGGGCGGAAGGCCGCAGGGTGCGGGTGATGCGGAACGGCGACCACGGGCAGGCGACGCGTGGGCACGGCCGGAGCATGCCGGGGACAGAGAAGATGGGGTCGGCCGTGGGCGCGGCGGGGTGGCCGCGGGCGTGCAGCAGCGCGTAGGGCCACGTCGTGCGGCCGCACGGCGACGAGCAACAGCAGGGCAAGTGTCGCGGCGACGGCTGTGCGGGTGGGGGGGAGGGGGGCGACGACCAGGCGACAACGGCCACAGAACCGGTGACGGGGAAGAGAAAGGAGGGCGGTGCGGTGCTCACGGCGGGTTCGTAGGGAGGTGGCAGAGTGCTCGGGGAGGGTCGAGGTGGATGGAGCTGCGCCGGTGATCTCGAGCGGCCGAGGTTGAAGAAGGGGGGTTCGGGGTCGTCGCTGCGGGGCTCTCCCCATTGATCTGGAGGGCGGGGTCGACGTGAAGGAGCTCCGGCGATGGGCCGGCCAGGAGGCGCCGGGCGGCGTCGTCGGGGAGGCGGGGTGCGGTTGCCGGGGTCGCGGGATCGGGCTCCTCCCCGATCCAGGCGAGTGGGAAGGAAGAGACGAGAGAGTGGGGGTGAGGAGATATTTGGGGGGGTGCTAAGGTTCGACGATGGGAGAGGGGCGCCGGCTTAAGTAGCCATGGGCGAGCGCTGGAGGACCGCCGGATGGCCGCCATGGTGATGCCCGTCGCCGTGGCAGGCATCGGCAGGGCACAACGCGGGGTGGGAACAGGGGAGAGGGAGGGAGGCAGGGGCCTGCGTGGCCACTTGAGCCAGCCTGGTTAGCTAGATGGGCCTCTAGCCTAGGGGAAGGGGGTTTTATTTTGTTTTGCTACCTTGCATTTTCTTTTTCTTTTTCTTTTTATCTATTTCATTTTTACTGCTTTATTTTACTCTCTATTTACTATAGTTTTACAAAATACTAAACTAGTTCCTAAAACAGTGTTACTACTTATTCTAATGCTACAATAACTTGGGCTCCCAAATAAATTAGTTTAATATTTTATATATTATAAAAAGCATTTAATTATTGGTTCTAGCTGCTGGTCTGCTGATTTTAGAGCATTTACACATTTTATAAAAGTGTGGTTTCTTCACCATAATTACCTACGCATTATTTGGCACAACCCGAACATTTTAGTTTTATTGTTTGAAAACTTTTGTGGTTTGCCTTTAACTCAAATTTGAATTTGAATCGATTTGAACTACCGCGAAGTTAACAACAGTAACCGCGATGACGTGGCATCATTAGTAGGGAATTACTGTAGCTAAATTATCCGGGCGTCACAATACTCCTCCACTATAAGAAATCTCGTCCCGAGATTTAAGGGATGTAGTAGGGGGAAAGACTCAGAAAGGACGGACCTCAACACATGATAGGTAACTAGGGGCTATCCTAGTGAACGTGGCATAGAGGCATCTCTCGAGTGGAAATTCAAGAAAGTCGTCGAGAGCAAGGTAAGGAGGTGTTATAAGAAGCTTCAACCATGTAGACAACCGTTCGATGTCTGAAACAGAGTGTGAAAGGGCTCAGAGCATTGTGAATAAGTATTGCATCTGATACCAGAACAGATCACAAGGAAGGTGGCTCGCGAATACATACGAAGCCAAGTGCAAAGAAGATTTCAGAACCAAGGTTGTACAGGAGAGTCAGGTTTCGATCCTGTGGAACTGTGGGTTATGGGCCCACCATGTGGGTTAACAGCATGAAGGCGCTAATCATTTTGCACGGTCATGATAGCAAGGCAAGTCAGAGGATAGCCTGTCAATTATGTTGGCAACAACGTCGGTACCAAGGGCGAGGGACAAAGAGAACCATTTTCCTGCTCGCAAGGCGAGGCGGACCAGTAGGCAAAGTTCTCATCCATCGGCGGCTACTGGGATGTCATCAACAATAGTAACAAGGTCTTACTAACAGAGTTGTATTTCGAGGCATTTACATAAGCAGCGAATTATCACTGGCTCAAATATGTTACGTTACAAGAAAGGTTAACATAACAATGGAAGGAAAGTGTAGACTCGAATCAGTTATTGGTGTCCTCACGTGTCTACTAACTCAGAACCCATGGAAAATTTTGAATCGGCGAGAAATAACAGTTGATGAAGAACTCATAAGAAGTTATGTAGTTCCGTGATATTCTCGAGATACCAAAGGGGTAATACTCGAAGGTAGATCAAAGTAGAGGTTGGACAGGTTAAACGATCTGAAGAAGATAGTACTTTAACTTGTCCGAGAAATGGAATCAAGGGAGATCAATCATGGTCGGAACCACGGTTGCAAAGGACCAATATAGATACAAGATGAACTTATCACAAGGGGATCATTATTATCATAACAAGAAACTTCCATGATAAGTTCCACATCGGGTCCATGAGCATGAACACAAAGGTTCAAGGTCGACTCCCACTACATCAATGTATAACCTTCCATTCACTTTTCGCCTTCGTCGAAGTTGTAGAGTCCAAATTCACGAGTAAATAACTCAAGCTCGGAGTAGAGCATGATTGAGGAAGCAAAAGATACAATTTACCAAAGGCATTATGTATCCGAGGAAAATCTCACAAGGTTATTGCATATGAAGGACGCTGTCAAATAGAACCCCACAAAGGATCTGGTGTGAGCATCGGTACTCAACCAGAAGGAGAAAGAATGCAAGGGTATCAGATTATAGAAACAACTGACCAATTCAAATCTCGAATACAAAGGAATTATGATTTCTAAATCGGGGGATCAGAAGCAGAGGCTCTGGTCAAAGACAAGTACGTTGAATAGACATAGATCGACAATCGATCAAGGTTTGATTTGTCGAACACCAGCTCATGTCCGTGGTGACGTCTGAGCCGATGGGAAGAATTCTAATTGTGATTGAGGATTGTGAACATTCACAAACATATCGAATCAAATGCTCAAAATTAAATATGACAAAGGATACTACTGAATATTGCCAGACATATGGAAAGCATCCACAATGCAAGCAGACATGGAGGAGCAAGAGTAATAGGTTTCTAAGGATTTTCGGAAGATCGGATAATATTCCAAAGAATTTTGTGAAACAAAGATCAACTGTGGGCGAACGGATACTCGGCAAGCGCGGGTAATTATCCGCAGGGGTATTCATGTGGCAAAGAATTGCAAGGCAGTAAGCATAAAGGATTCTCGGAACATCGAAGAGTATTTCAGGACATCTTGTAATAACAAGAGTAACTGGGAATGAAGGTATGAACGACAACATAGGTAGTTACGCATAAGGATTTATCGGTGGTAGGGATCGCAAAGACGAAGGGTATAAGGGTCTCAAGAAAACACCGGAGAGTATCTTCAGAATCTTCTGGTGCACCAAGCAATCATCGGGAGTGAGGGGCTCCCTGGGAGAAAGTATTTACGAGAACCTAGAGTTAGAGTTAGCAAAATCATTTAACCCGAATAGAAGAGAGATCAGATTCCCAGAGTATAGATGAGGAATAAAAGATCCTAATACCACCCAATGGCGACGTGGGCCGATAAGCCACACAACCATGTTAGTAAAACAGTTTTTCTTAGACTAGACTCAACTTTGGCCAAGGAGTTGGAAAGGGGGATCCTACAGGTAGTCGGCTCTGATACCAACTTGTGACGCCCCCGATTCGACCATACACTAATCATACACGCAAATGTGTACGTACGATCAAGATCAGGGACTCACGGGAAGATATCACAACACAACCCTAGACACAAATTGAAATAATACAAGCTTTATATTACAAGCCAGGGGCCTCGAGGGCTCGAATACATAGCTTGATACACAAGAGTCAGCGGAAGCAGCAATATCTGAGTACAGACATAAGTTAGACAAGACTGCATTAAGAAGACAAACACAAAACAAGAATGATCGAAGAGGCAAGGCCTCCTGCCTGGGACGTCCTAACTACTCCTGGTCTTCAGCGGTCTCCACATAGTAGTATCCGTCAACGGTGGCATCTAGCTCCAGGGATCCACCATCTGGTTGCATCAACCGGAAAGAAGAAGGAAGGGAAAAAGGGGTAGCAAAGCAACCATGAGTACTCATCCAAAGTACTCACAAGCATCAGATCTATACTAAGTATGCATTGGTATCAAATGGAAGGGCTGTATGTGTGGACTGAACTGCAGAATGCCAGAATAGGGGGAAGGCCTAGCCTATCGAAGAATAGCATCTTCAACCAACTCCGGGCATCTTGCAGCATGTAGAAGAGTAAAGAATAGCAGTTTATAATTAACAAGCATGTTGTAACAATAACGCCCAGAGATCCTTTCTCGACTCCCTGCGAGAAAGCAATCCCGGAGCCACATATCTTAAGTATCCATTTCTAGTTGTATGAGATCAAGATATAAGTTTGAACATCCATTACCATGGACAAGGTATTCGAATAAAGATCTTCCCTGTAGGGGTGCACCATGTTTTCCAACACGCTCGATCACTCTGGCCGGACACACCTTTCTAGGGTCAATGCCTGGCCTCGGAAGATCAACACGTCGTAGCCCTACCTAGGCTCAGCAGAGAGGTCCCCGCCGGTCTACATCCTAAGCACTCCGGGGTCTGGGCCCATTGTCCGTAGCACTCCGGGTCGTTACGTGCAGGGCGGACCTAGGCACTACCTCTGGGGTGCCGGCCCAGCCGTGCCGCAATGCTGAACTGGACGTCTGACAAAGCTTCGGCTGATACTGCGACGTCGAGGCCCATAACTATTCTCGTGTGGTGGTTAGTGCGTAAAGGCCAAAGGCCAACTCAGAACAAATACCCAACCATAGTGTATTATTATCTTGCGGAGACGAGCAGAGACTCACGATAATGTGAACCCGTCGCCCCGTCTCGAGGAAATACGGCAAGGGCAAGCCCAGCCCACTCGAGGGCTGCCTGACTTCCCGGCCGTGCCTCGTAACCATCTTGCGGGTGCTCTCCGGGCCCGCACGACTTTCCCAAAGGTCTCAAGTAATGTCAAGGTAACCGTGTGTCCAAACATCAAGGGGAAAACCCGAGGAATCACCCCCGGAGGATTCCACTCAATGTAATCATCAAGGTGAACGTAAGAGGGACCACCCACGAGGTTCACACTTGAGGTGTTGAACGACAGAGCCGTATCGGGAATGGTCAAAGAGGAAATCACCCTTGATGACCACGACCGAATAGCTACACTACAGAATTATCATCAGGAGTGCATTATGAGGGATCACCCTCGGCTCTCGATAGTAGCTCTGCAGAGTCGAGCAACAAAAGGGGCGTGATGTGATGTGCGGTGTCGGGCTCTGGTGGTCGATCATGTAGCTCGAGTCGTCGATGATGAACCAGGGGCAATAAGAACAAGGTGGAGGTTACTGATGGATCACTATCCAACCTATACTAAGCAGTTTAGGATAAGTAGGTAAGGTACAAAAGCAGGCTATGCATCAGAATAGGAGCAATCAATAATAGTAGCAAAATATAATGCAAGCATGAGAGAATGGAATGGGCGATATCGGGATGATCAAAGGGGGGGGGGGCTTGCCTGGTTGCTCAGACAAGAAGGGGTCATCGTCGACGTAGTCGATCACAGCGGCATCAGCGGCAGTCTCGGGGTCTACCGAAGAGAAGAGGGGGAAGAAATAGTAAATACAAGCATACAGTTGCAGCACTAAGCATGACATGACGATACGCAGTGTTAGGCGTGTTCTAACGCGGCGTTATATGATACCGGTGAAGGGGGATAACATCCGGGAAGGTTTTCCCGAAGTTTGGCATTTTCGGACAGATGAAACGGAGGGGAAAGTTGCATGTTCTCCATGCTAGGGATATGTGGTGGACGAACGGACCACGTATTCGGATTCGTATCGTCGTTCTGAGAACTTTCATGTGGAGAACATTTTCATTCGAGTTACGGATTATTTATTATGATTTTTCAAAGTTTTAAACATTTTCTGAAATTAATATTAATTTGAAAATAATGGCTAAAATGCTAAGCGCACCCAGCACAGGGTACACAGAACTGTACCCAGTGGCTGACAGGTGGGCCAGGGGGTCCCAGTCGACCAGTCAATGTTTGACTGGTCAACAGGGGGTGGGGCCCCCTGTCATTGGCTCATTTACTAATTACAGATTAAACATTTTGTTAATTAACTTTTTAACTAATTAATTAAGTAATTAATTAATTCACTAATTAATTTTACCATTAATTATTTTTATTTATTTAATTCTCTCTTTTTTAAACAGGAGGATGGGCCCCACTGCTCAGTGGCCCATTAGGCCACTGGAGCGGGTGGTTAACGATGCGGGCGCTGCCCCGGGCGGAGGCCGAACCCGCCCAGGTGCGGGGCCAGGCCGGCGGGGCGCCGCGGAGAGCCGCGAGGCATGGCAGGCCGGAGCTAGAGCGGGGCGAGGCGCCGGGCTACAAAGGCGTGGTGCGAATGTCAGCATGCAGCGGTTTGGCCGGAGCAGAGCCGCAACAGGGGCCGGGCGGCGGCCGCCACGCGCAGCCATAGGCGCGTGCGAGGGGGGGGGCGAGGGCGCGGGGCCGTGGCGCGGTTTGGCGCATGAGAGCGCTTGCACGCATGCGGCGCAGGGAGCGACAGGAAGCGGTGGCATGAGGGAGCAGTGGGGAGGCTGAAGCAGGGGCGTAGCAGCTTAGCAGGAGTAGCAGCGCGGCGGAAGGCCGCGGGGTGCTGGCGATGCGGGACGGCGACCACGGGCAGGCGACACGTGGGCGCGGCCAGAGCATGTTGGGGATAGAGAAGACGGGGTCGTCCATGCGCACGATGGGGTGGCCGTGGGCGTGCAACAGCGCGCAGGGCCATGTCGTGCGGCCACACGTCGATAAGCAGCAGCAGGGCAAGTGTCGCGGCGATGACGGTGCGGGGGGGGGGGGGGACGACCAGGCGACAAAGGCCACAGAACCGGCGACGGGGGAGAGAGAGAAGGGCGGTGCGGTGCTCACGGTGGGTTCGTAGGGAGGTGGCAGAGTGCTCGGGGAGGGTCAAGGTGGACGGAGCGGCGCCGACGATCTCGAGCGGCCGAGGTTGAAGAAGGGGGGTTCAGGGTCGCCGCTGCGGGGCTCTCCCCGTTGATCTGGAGGGCAGGGTCGACGTGAAGGAGCTCCGGCAATGGGACGACCAGGAGGCGTCGTCGGGGAGGCGGGGTGCGGTTGCCGGGGTCGCGGGATTGGGCTCCTCCCCGATCCAGGCGAGTGGGGATGGAGAGACGAGAGAGTGGGGGTGAGGAGATATTTGGGGGGGGTGCTAGGGTTCGGCGATGGGAAAGGGGAGCCTGCTTAAGTAGCCACAGGCGAGCGCTGGAGGACCGTCGGATGGCCGCCATGGTGATGCCCGTCGCCGTGGTAGGCATCGGCAGGGCACAACGCGGGGTGGAAACTGTGGAGAGGGAGGGAGGCAGGGGCCTGCATGGCCACTTGAGCCAGCCTGGTTAGCTAGATGGGCCTCTAGCCCAGGGGAAGGGGGGGTTTATTTTGTTTTGATGCCTTGCATTTTCTTTTTCTTTTTATCTATTTCATTTTTACTGCTTTATTTTACTCTCTATTTACTATAGTTTTACAAAATACTAAACTAGTTCCTAAAACAGTGTTACTACTTATTCTAATGCTACAATAACTTGGGCTCCCAAATAAATTAGTTTAATATTTTATATATTATAAAAAGCATTTAATTATTGGTTTTAGCTGCTGGTCTGCTCATTTTATAGCATTTATACATTTTATAAAAGTGTGGTTTCTTCATCATAATTACCTACGCATTATTGGCACAACCCGAACATTTTAGTTTTATTATTTGAAAACTTTGGTGGTTTGCCTTTAACTCAAATTTGAATTTGAATCGATTTGATCTACCGCGAGGTTAACAACAGTAACCGCGATGACGTGGCATCATTAGTAGGGAATTACTTTAGCTAAATTATCCGGGCGTCACAACTACTCACGCATCATCGGAGAGGCACCAATGGTGGTGGTGAACTCCATCCGAGATGGTGTCTAGATTGGATCAGGTGGTTCTGGACTCTATGGCAGCTGGATGAATATTTCGTGGACTCCCCTAGGGTTCTGGTATTTTTGGGGTATTTATAGAGCAAAGAGGCGGTCTGGGCGGCACCCGACGTGGGCACAACCCACCAGGGCACGCCTGGGCCTCCTGGCGCACCCTGGTGGGTTGTCCCCTCCTCGGGACTCCCCCCAGGTGCAACCAGGGCCCAATATCTTCCTTCTGGCCCATAAAAAATCTTCATAAAGTTTCGTTGCATTTGGACTCCATATGATATTGATTTCCTGCGATGTAAAAAACATGCAAAAAACAACAACTGGCACTTGGCACTATGTAATTAGGTTAGTACAAAAAATGATATAAAATGACTATAAAATGATTATAAAACATCCAAGATTGATAATAAAACAGCATGGAACAATCAAAAATTATAGGTACGTTGGAGACGTATCACCTACCTTTATTTGTTTTGCTTGCTAGCTAGCTTGTTGCTCTTTCTTATCTGGTGTGTTAGCTTGCTTGCCATATAGGTTGTTCTCACCATAGAATGCATATCTAGAGAACTTAAGTTATTTGCATTATCCTTAGAACTGGAAGGTAAGCTAAAAAATTGTAGTCTCCTATTCATCCTCTTTAGTCAACCTCTTTGATCCTTCTCACCACTGCTACACCTAGAGTACGGAGGTGGAAGGATAAACTAGGTAATCTTTGGTCCATGACTCCATGGACCCGTGATGGGTTGGGAGGGAGTGGTATGGAGCTCATAGTGTTGGGGAACATAGTATTTCAAAAAAAATTCCTATGATCACGCAAGATCTATCTAGGAGAAGCATAACAATGAGCAGGGAGAGTGTGTCCACGTACCCTCGTAGACCGAAAGCAGAAGCGTTTAATCAACGCGATTGATGTAGTCATATGTCTTCATGATCCGACCGATCCTAGCACCGAACGTACGGCACCTCCGTGTTCAGCACACGTTTAGCTCAATGACGTCCCTCGTACTCTTGAACCAGTTGAGGCCAAGGGAGAGTTCCGTCAACATGACGGCATGGCGATGGTGATGATGAATTTACCGGCGTAGGGCTTCGCCTAAGCACTACGACGATATGACCGAGGTGTGTTTCTGTGGAGGGGGACACCGCACACGGCTAAAAGATCAACTTGTGTGTCTATGGGGTGCCCCCTCCCCCGTATATAAAGGAGGGGAGGAGGAGGCTGGCCGGCCCTAGGGGCGCACCCAAGGAGGGGAGTCCTACTAGGACTTCAAGTCCTAGTTGGATTCCACCAAGAGGGAGAGAGGGGGAAGGAAAGGAGAGGGGGAGAGGGAGAAGGAAAGGGGGGCGCCCCCCTTCCCTTGTCCAATTCGGATTGCAAGGGGGTGCGCGGCATGCCCTGGTTGCCCTCCTCTCTCTCCAATAAGGCGCATGGTGGCCCATTAGTTCCGCGGGGGGTTCCGGTAACCCCTCCGGCACTCCAGTTTTATCCGAACCCATCCGGAACACTTCTTGTGTCCGAATAACATGGTCCAATATATCAATCTTTATGTCTCGACCATATCGAGACTCCTCTTCATGTCCGTGATCTCATCCGGGACTCCGAGCAACCTTCGGTACATCAAATCACATAACTCATAATAGAAATCGTCATCGAACGTTAAGCGTGCGGACCCTATGGGTTAGAGAACTATGTAGACATGACCAAGACACATCTTCGGTCAATAACCAATACCGGAACTTGGATGCTCATATTGGCTCCTACATATTCTACGAAGATCTTTATTGGTCAAATCGCATAACAACATACATTGTTCCCTTTGTCATCGGTATGTTACTTGCCCGAGATTCGATCGTCGGTATCACCATACTTAGTTCAATCTCGTTACTGGCAAGTCTCTTTACTCGTTCTGTAATGCATCATCCCGCAAATAACTCATTAGTCACATTGCTTGCAAGGCTTATAGTGATGTGCATTACCGAGAGCCCAGAGATACCTCTCCGAAATTCGGAGTGACAAATCCTAATCTCGATCTATGCCAACTCAACAAACACCATAGGAGACACATGTAGAGCATCTTTATAATCACCCAGTTACGTTGTGACGTTTGATAGCACACTAAGTGTTCCTTCTGTATTCGGGAGTTGCATAATCTCATAGTCATAGGAACATGTATAAGTCATGTAGAAAGCAAATAGCAATAAACTAAATGATCATAGTGCTAAGCTAACGGATGGGCCTTATCCAACACATCATTCTCTAATGATGTGATCCCGTTCATCAAATGACAACTCATGTCTATGTCTAGGAAACTTAACCGTCTTTGATTAACGAGTTAGTCAAGTAGAGGCATACTAGGGACACTCTGTTTGTCTATGTATTCACACATATACTAAGTTTCCGGCTAATACAATTCTAGCATGAATAATAAACATTTTTCATGATATAAGGAAATATAAATAACAACTTTATTATTGCCTCTAGGGCATGTTTCCTTCAGTCTCCCACTTGCACTAGAGTCAATAATCTGGATTACATAGTAATGATTCTAACACCCATGGAGTCTTGGTGTTGATCATGTTTTGCTCATGAGAGAGGCTTAGTCAATGGGTCTGCAATATTTAGATCCGTATGTATCTTGCAAATTTCTATGTCTCCCTTCTTGACTTGATCGCGGATGGAATTGAAGCATCTCTTGATGTGTTTGGTTCTCTTGTGAAATCTGGATTCCTTCACCAAGGCAATTGCTCTAGTATTGTCACAAAAGATTTCCATTGGACCCGATGCACTAGGTATGACACCTAGATCGGATATGAACTCCTTCATCCAGACTCCTTCATTCGCTGCTTCCAAAGCAGCTATGTACTCTGCTTCACACGTAGATCCCGCCACGATGCTTTGCTTAGAACTGCACCAACTCACAGCTCCACCGTTCAATATAAATACGTATCCAGTTTGTGATTTAGAGTCATCCGGATTAGTGTCAAAGCTTGCATCAACATAACCATTTACGACAAGCTCTTTGTCACCTCCATAAACGAGAAACATATCCCTAGTCCTCTTCAGGTATTTTAGGATGTTCTTGACCGCTGTCCAGTGGTCCACTCCTGGATTACTTTGGTACCTCCCTGCTAAAGTAATAGCAAGGCACACATCAGGTCTGCACAGCATTGCATACATGATAGAACCTATGGCTGAAGCATAGGGAATGACTTCCATTTTCTCTCTATCTTCTGCACTAGTCGGGCATTGAGACTGACTCAACTTCACACCTTGTAACATAGGCAAGAACCCTTTCTTTGCTTGATCCATTTTGAACTTCTTCAAAACTTTATCAAGGTATGTGCTTTGTGAAAGTCCAATTAAGCGTCTTGATCTATCTCTATAGATCTTGATGCCCAATATATAAGCAGCTTCACGGAGGTCTTTCATTGAAAAATTCTTATTCAAGTATCCTTTTATGTTATCCAGAAATTCCGTATCATTTCGGATCAACAATATGTCATCCACATATAATATCAGAAATGCTATAGAGCTCCCACTCACTTTCTTGTAAATATAGGCTTCTCCAAAAGTCTATATAAAACCATATGTTTTGATCACACTATCAAAGCATATATTCCAACTCCGAGAGGCTTGCACCAGTCCATAAATGGATCACTGGATCTTGCACACTTTGTTAGCACCTTTTGGATCGACAAAACCTTCTGGTTGCATCATATACAACTCTTCTTTAAGATATCCATTAAGGAATGCAGTTTTTACATCCATTTGCCAAATTTCGTAATCACAAAATGCGGCAATTGCTAACATGATTCAGACGGACTTAAGCATCGCTACGGGTGAGAAGGTCTCATCGTAGTCAACTCCTTGAACTTGCCGAAAACCTTTCGCAACAAGTCGAGCTTTGTGGACAGTAACATTACCGTCAGCGTCAATCTTCTTTTCGAAGATCCATTTATTCTCTATGGCTTGCCGATCATCGGGCAAGTCAACCAAAGTCCACACTTTGTTCTCATACATGGATCACATCTCAGATTTCATGGCCTCAAGCCATTTTGCGGAATCTGGGCTCATCATCGCTTCCTCATAGTTTGTAGGTTCGTCATGGTCAAGTAACATGACCTCTAGAATAGGATTACCGTACCACTCTGGTGCGGATCTTACTCTGGGTGACCTACGAGGTTCGATGGTAACTTGATCAGATGTTTCATGATCATTATCATAAGCTTCCTCACTAATTGGTGTAGGAATCACTGGAACAGATTTCTGTGATGTACTACTTTCCAATAAGGGAGCAGGTACAATTACCTCATCAAGTTCTACTTTCCTCCCACGCTCTTATTTCGAGAGAAACTCCTTTAGAAAGGATCCATTTTTAGCAACAAGTATCTTGCCTTCAGACCTGTGATAGAAGGTATACCCAACAGTCTTCTTTGGGTATCCTATGAAAACACATTTCTCCGATTTGGGTTCGAGCATATCAGGTTGAAGTTTTTTCACATAAGCATCACAGCCCCAAACTTTAAGAAAGGACAACTTGGGTATCTTGCCAAACCACAGTTCATATGGTGTCGTCTAAATGGATTTAGATGGTGCCCTATTTAACGTGAATGCAGCCGTCTCTAAAGCATAACCCCAAAACGATAGCAGTAAATCAGTAAGAGACATCATAGATCGCACCATATCTAATAAAGTGCGGTTATGACGTTCAGACACACCATTACGTTGTGGTGTTCCGGGTGGCATAAGTTGCGAAACTATTCCACATTGTTTCAAATGAAGACCAAACTCGTAACTCAAATATTCACCTCCATGATCAGATCGTAGAAACTTTATTTTCTTGTTATGATGATTTTCCACTTCACTCTGAATTTTTTTGAACTTTTCAAATGTTTCAGACTTATGTTTCATCAAGTAGATATACCCATATATGCTCAAATCATCTGTGAAGGTCAGAAAATAACGATACCCACCGCGAGCCTCAACACTCATCAGACCGTATACATCAGTATGTATTATTTCCAATAAGTCTGTTGCTCGCTCCATAGTTTCGGAGAACGGAGTCTTAGTCATCTTGCCCATGAGGCATGGTTCGCAAGCATCAACTGATTCATAATCAAGTGATTTCAAAAGTCCATCAGCATGGAGTTTCTTCATGCGCTTTACATCAATATGACCTAAACGGTAGTGCCATAATTAAGTTGCACTATCATTATTAAACTTATATCTTTTGGCTTCAATACTATGAATATGTGTGTCATTACTCTCAAGATTCAACAAAAATAGACCACTCATCAAGGGTGCATGACCATAAAAGATATTACTCATATAAATAGAACAACCATTATTCTCTGATTTAAATGAATAACCGTCTCGCATCAAAGAAGATCCAGATATAATTTTCATGCTTAATGCTGGCGTCGAATAACAATTATTCAGGTCTAAAACTAATCCCGAAGGTAGATGTAGTGGTAGCGTGCCGACGGCGATCAGATCGACTTTGGAACCATTTCCCATGCACATCGTCACCTCGTCCTTATTAGCCAATCTTCGCTTAATCCTTAGCCCCTGTTTCGAGTTGCAAATGTGAGCAACAGAACCAATATCAAATACCCAGGTGCTACTACGAGCATTAGTAAGGTACACATCAATAACATGTATATCAAATATACCTTTCACTTTGCCATCCTTCTTATCCGCCAAATACTTGGGGCAGTTCCGCTTCCAGTGACCAGTCCCTTTGTAGTAGAAGCACTCAGTCTCAAGCTTAGGTCCAGACTTGGGCTTCTTCACTTGAGCAGCAACTTGCTTGCCGTTCTTCTTGAAGTTCCCCTTCTTCCCTTTGCCCTTTTTCTTGAAACTAGTGGTATTGTTGACCATCAACACTTGATGCTCCTTTTTAATTTCTACCTCCGCAGCCTTTAGCATTGCGTAGAGCTCGGGAATTGTCTTATCCATCCCTTGCATATTATAGTTCATCACGAAGATTTTGTAGATTGGTGGTAGTGATTGAAGAACTCTGTCAATGACACTATCAACCGGAAGATTAACTCCCAGTTGAGTCAAGTGATTGTGGTACCCAGACATTTTTGAGTATAAGTTCACTGAGAGAACTATTCTCCTCCATTTTGCAGCTGTAGAACTTATGGGAGACTTCATATCTCTCAATCCGGGCATTTGCTTGAAATATTAACTTCAACTCCTGGAACATCTCATATGCTCCATGACGTTCAAAACATCGTTGAAGTCCCGGTTCTAAGCCGTAAAGCATGGCACACTAAACTATTGAGTAGTCATCAGCTTTGCTCTGTGAGGCGTTCATAATGTCCGCGTTGCTCCTGCAGCGGGTCTTGCACCTAGCAGTGCTTCCAGGACATAATTCTTCTGTGCAGCAATGAGGATAATCCTCAAGTTACGGACCCAGTCCGTGTAGTTGCTACCATCATATTTCAACTTAGCTTTCTCTAGGAACGCATTAAAATTCAAAGGAACAGTAGCACGGGCCATTGATCTACAACAACATAGACATGCAAAATACTACCAGGTACTAAGTTCATGATAAATTAAAGTTCAATTAATCATATTACTTAAGAACTCCTACTCAGATAGACATCCCTCTAATCATCTAAGTGATCACGTAATCCAAATCAACTAAACCATGTCCGATCATCACGTGAGATGGAGTAGTTTTCAATGGTGAACATCACTATGTTGATCATATCTACTATATGATTCACGTTCGACCTTTTGGTCTTTGTGTTCCGAGGCCATATCTGCATATGCTAGGCTCGTCAAGTTTAACCCGAGTATTCTGCGTGTGAAAAACTGGCTTGCACCCATTGTATGTGAACGTAGAGCTTATCACACCTGATCATCACGTGGTGTCTCGGCACAATGAACCGTAGCAACGGTGCATACTCTGGGAGAACACTTGTACCTTGAAATTTAGTGAGAGATCATCTTATAACACTAGTGCAGAACCGGGCAATAGCACCGGTTCGTAAAGCCCTTTAGTGCCGGTTCTGTAACCGGCACTAAAGTGTGGTCACTAAAGGCCCCCCTTTAGTACCGGTGCTAAAGGCCAACCACGTGGCACGAGCCAGCTCCGGGGGCAGGGAGCCCTTTAGTACCGGTTGGTGACACCAACCGGTATTAAAATGTTGGGGGGGGGGTTGGGTTTATGATTTCTTTTTCATTTAATTTTGTGTTTTCCATTTAATTCTTTTTCGTTTGCTGGTATTTTACGATACTACACATTGTACACGTTATGCATATATATATAAATAGAATTTCTAGTAGAACCGATCATATATATATCATCAAATGTCTCACAAACCACCATATTAATTAATTCAGACATACACACATGTATATATATATACAATTAGCTAGTTATATACAATTTCTCCTACAATGTTGCGTTTGGAGCCAGTGGCATTAGCCTAATTGGTGCCTTCGGAGAACGATGACAATTGGAAGTGGTTCATGGGGGCGGTAGCGGGTAATAGTATTCTCCCTTTGGATCTATGACCTGGTCGAGCAAAAATCCCGCTATTTCCTCTTGAAATGCTTGTACGCGCTCCGTTTCTAGGAGCTTGTCCCGCACCTCTGTGAACTGTTAAGAAGGAGATCAATATGCATGTGTATTAGTTGTGTGACTAGATATCGATAATGGTGTAAAAATTGTGAATAGTGTTCTGACAAACGTACCCATTCTTGTCTTTGAGATCTGCTCCTTTCGGACGCCATCATGCGAATGTTCTCGCAAACGCAGTATGCACACAGATCTGTCCCCTGCGCCTGCTGAAGGGCCTTTACGAGAATGGAATTTGATCATATAATAATTAATCAAGCATGATAATTAAAGAGATGGCAGCTAGCTAGCTAGCTAGTACTACTTAATTACTTACCTTGGGTCGAAACCATTTCAGTTTTCTTTCCATTCGCCTGGAGTGACGCTGATGAACCTTGCTCAAGCCCTGCCCGCCGACAAAGAAAATGAATAAAGGGGTTATTAAATAGTTCATATCATGAAATGACGAACTAAATAGGCCGAGATATATAGTTTAATAATGATTGAAATTACCTGTTGACTATCCCAAACAAATTGTTATAGTCAGTATTTTTTTTGAGTAGTGAGTCCAGTATTTCAACTGTTCCAGCATCAACTTTAATGATACACAAGATCCAGTGAAATCTGCATGCACACACGTTTGCATGTCTTAATTAAGCGGGCATATGTAAGCAAAAACATGTAGCTAGCTAGTAGGCAAAAACAGAGAATTTGTAGTACAAGACAGTGTGACTCACTGGAGTTGTAAGGAAGTAGTATATCTTCATTGTATTTGAGGCGCTTCAAAACTCTAGCATGCTGTCCTCTACATGCTTTGCATGATATGCATCTATTTTCCATGTGTATTCATTAACGGTGTTTGGGTCAATGAACCCAATGCCATAGCGTCCACCTTTTTTTCATTTCATACATCTTCATCTTGCATAATACCACAGAAAAGAATATAGTGAGGATAATTACAGGTAATGATTGATCAAAAGGATCACTACAGCTAGCTTGAGACTTAAATTACAGAAAGAAATCACTTACAGACAATAGCAACTGACGATGGATTTGTCGAGTGCGTCTTGATTGTATAACTGAAATAGTTCATTATACTCAACGGCCACAACTTTCTGATGGTAGTAATGATCCTTCTTGACTTCCACCATGAGGGACTCTCGATTGGAACTCTTGGTAATGTCCATGTACCATTGATGCAATTCATACATTCTCGTTGGGAGCTTCTTGACCTCGTCTAGCTTGACCAAAGGTTCGCCCCAGACATATTTCCGTTTTATTTCCTCCTCTGTAAGCACAGGCATGGGCTCGATCTCGAGGAGTTGTCCAACAGTGATATTGAGAATTTCAGCCTGCATTATATGCTCCTCGGTTATTACCACATTGCCCACCTCGGGAACGTAAACTTTTTGCCACAATAATATCGGGCGCGCGTACTCTCACGTGTTGTTGGCACAACAAGCAAGGGGATCGATTGCGCCACCTGTTCTCCCAGCTGGGGAACGGTTTTCCCGCATTTTTTGACAGCTGCTTGTTGTTTGCTCGAGCTTGAGCTCGCCTCGCTCTGTAGACGTGCTCGATTTAACTTCCTGATGTGGCGCTCATAGTCTGTGTCAACAGGCTCAGGAGCTGGTCATTGAGCCATACGAATGAAGTGGTCAATCGTTTCCTTAGGCACTTTCTCCCTTGGCGGCGGTGGTGGTTTCGGTGCAAAATGGGCTTCCACCTCGGCCTTCGATATGGCTACGTTTTCCTCCTCAGACTTGTCATAAGGCCTCTGCGGAAGAGGCGTGAGGCTTGGACCATATTTATATCGCTTGCCTCCGCCTGTACTTCCTGTACTACCTCGACTCGTACCGCCACGCACCATAGCTGCGGGGTGTCTCTTCTGCGATTGCTTAGGCGGCAGAGATGGCTGACGTGGCTGAGTTGGACGAGGAGGAGTGACCTGAAGCTATGCCGGACTTGGAGGAGGAGTGGCCTGAAGTTGTGCCAGACTTGGAGGAGGAGTGGACGTCTGACGCTGTGTCAGACTTGGAGGAGGAGTGGCCTGACACTTTGCCGGACTTGGAGGAGGAGGAGTGGCCTCACGTGTTGGTGGACTTGGAGGAGCGGGAGTCTGCTGACTCGGTGGCGGACTTCGACGAGGAGTCGGGTGACGCGGTGTTGGTGGCCTTCGAAAGATGATGCAATCCTTTCTCCGTAGGATGACACGATGTATGGCCTCTCCCAATGTGTGCTCGTCGTCACCTCCAGGAATGTCAAGCTGTAGCCCCGAATATGGGCCCACCACCTCATCAACCAAGACATGAGCATAGCCCGCTGGAATCGGGTTGCAATGGAAGGTTGCCTCGGGGGGATTTGTAAAAGCAACGGCGTCTGCCACCTTCATGGATATGTTCTTCATTTTGAAGTGTAGCTCGCAGTTAGTGTTCTCCATGATGTCATCCACGGGGTACCTATCCAGCATTGCGTCGCCCGGGGCGGAGCCCACGCTGCTTCTCAGCATGGATGGGGCTGTGCTATCCAATGCTGGATCATCCGCTAGCTGCTGCAGCTGCTGAGACCCCCTTTGCTGGCTAAGTGAGTCGATCTGCTCCTGCTGCCGCTGGAATTTGACTGCCAAGTCCGTGTGCGCTGATTCTAGGCCTTGAAGGCGTTCATAGTCCAGCTTTCTCCACTCCTCCTCCATCTTCCTCTTCTTCTCCTCCACAATCTTCCTTCTCGCACGGGTTCTGTAGTCGGCGTTCCAGTCCAAAAACCCCTCATACCACGGAATAGCGCCCTTGCCTCGTGTTCTTCCTGGGTGTTCAGGATTTCCCAGGGCACGCATAAGCTCGTCGTTCTCTCTGTTGGGCTGGAACACCCTCGATCGAGCCTCTTCTATTGCAACAAGTATCGCATCGTCGGCTCCGTTCAGACATGCCTTCGTCGAAACTTTGCCTGTCTTCGGGTCCAACTCCCCCCCATGCGCATAGAACCAAGTCCTGCACCTGGGGGGCCAGCTCCTAGTAACCGGAGTGACTCCTGCATCCTCCCACTACTAGGGAAAAGGCTAGCAACAGCGCGGGTTTTAGACCTATCAGTAGCGCGGGGTTGTGCGCTACTGATAAGGCGCTACAACTAACGAATAGCAGTAGCGTGCCTCCACCCACGCTACTTTCTGCACATCTGCTTCTGTGAAATGATCTGGTAGGGTGAAATGTTCCATGAGAGTATCCCAAAGCAGACCTTTTTGTCTGTTGTCGACAAAAGTAACATCTGGACGTGGCTTTGCTGGCTCTTT
Source organism: Triticum aestivum (assembly GCF_018294505.1). Classification (NCBI taxonomy): domain Eukaryota; kingdom Viridiplantae; phylum Streptophyta; class Magnoliopsida; order Poales; family Poaceae; genus Triticum; species Triticum aestivum. The sequence continues at coordinate 348,446 of NC_057806.1, forward strand.
CCATTCTTGAAGGGAGATCGGGAGTTGGTCCTTCACAAGAACTCCGCACCGACGAACGAACTTGTCCGCAATCTACTTAGGCGCTAATGGTTCGCCATTAGGCCTGATTGCCTCGATATTGTACTTTATGCCCTCCTTCTAATTTTTGTTCGGGCCTCGTTTCGTCCTGGTGCCTGAAGATTTGCTCGATCCGGATGGCTGAAAGAAGAAAGATCGATTCGTTAATATATCTTCAAGTCATTTAAAACATGTGATGATCACCAGATGCCTGCTTATATAAATATATATACCTTGTCGGCAAGGTTGGAAAAAGTGGTAGGCGTAAGCGAGGCGGTTGGCCTTCGCCTAGTGCCTAGGCGGTGCCTAAGCGCCCTAGGCGCGGCCTAGGCGGTAATATAGTTTTTACTCGTTGTGTATTTGTGATTATTATATGGGTGTTGATATTAGTTTAGGGCATATAAATAAGTTAATTACCATCTACTACCATTGGAATATAACTCAGTTGGCATATCAGTGCAGCATGTGGCATGATTTCTTGCTTGGGTAGGCAATTCCTTGCTTGCCCTGCCTAGACCTCCATTTATGCCCTAGTCTAGGCGTTTGGCCATTGCCTTGTGCCTAGGCGTGCCTAAGCGCCTCCTAGGTACTGCCTTTTCCAACAGAGCTCGCCGGTCTTTGTTGTTTCAAGATCAACATTTTCTTCGTCATCATCATAATCATAGTTCATGACTTCATCAATTCGGTCGTCGCGATCGAATATCATATCATCCTCCCCGGTGTTGTTTAGAAATTCGGAGCCGTCATAATCTTCTTCATTCTGATCATCATCTGGCCTGCGAGGATGGCGTATCATATCGAACAGGGCCTGTTCTCCCTCTCTGCCGGTATTGTCCGCCATAGCTTTTATTTAACTAATCCAAAAGAAATATAAAACAATTTAGTATTCAAATTACATCGTCTCGAATAATAGATATAATCTCGAATACATTGTCTCAAATAATAGAGATAATCTCGAATACATCATCTCGAATAATATATAATCTCGAATACATCGTCTCGAATATTATATATCAAATACATCACTGGCTAGGTAGCTAATAAAGATCGAATACTACAGAAGAATCTAGGACACTCGTGGTTCCTGCGGCGCGGGCGGTGGACACCCAAAGAGAAGGAACCCTCACAGGATCATAGCTGAAGTGAGATCCCTGAAGAAACTGCCAGGTATTGGAGAACCTGCCGCCCTCTAACGCAACCATGTAGCGATGGACGTGTTCGTCCTCCTCCCTGACACGGCGACGTACCACCTCCGGCGGGGCCGGCTCCCTCCGCACCGAAACTGGCCCACGCGAATGCCACCAAAGGAGATCAGGGTCGACGACGGGACCCGGGGCCGGGTTCCTCATCAAGCGGCGCGCCCCTCCAGGCAGCACCTCCCAGTGCCAGCCCGACGAAGCCCAGTCCCGGACATGGGTCAGCCGGACGTCGTCGTGGACGGGTCGATGGCGAGGATGCGGGCCGGGCATCGTCGAGAACAAATACTAGCTATATGCCCGCAATAAGTAACATTTTTTTAATGATTGGATTTTGATAACTAACATTTCTATATAACTAACATTTCTATAACATTTCTAACAATGCTATATAACTAACATTTCTATAACATTTCTAACAATGCTATATAACTAACATTTCTATAACATTTCTAACAATGCTATATTACTAACATTTCTATAACATTTCTAATATTTCTATAACTAAAAAATAGAAAAAAAATTATAACATTTATATATATAACTAAAATTTGTATAACATTTCTAATATTTCTATAACTAAAAAAAGAAAAATTTCTAACTTTTTTCTAACTATTTCTATAACTAAAAAACAGAAAAATTTCTAACAATTGTAACTTTTTTATAACTACTTCTATAACTAAAAAACAGAAAAATTTCTAACAATTCTAACATTTCTATAACATTTCTAACAATATGCTATATAACTAACTATTTCTATAACTAAAAAAGAAAAATTTCTAACTTTTTTATAACTATTCTATAACTAAAAAACTAAAAAAAATGTGTGTGTGTGTGTGTGTGTGTGTTTGTGTGGTGTGCTCACCGGCGAGGCGAGAGGCGACGGGGGGCGGTGCGTGACAGGGACGGCGACGGGCGACGACGACGGGGATGGCGACGACGGGGACAGGGACGGGGCGGCGACGACAGGGACGTGGACGGGGCGGCGACGACGGGGACAGGGCGACGACGACGGGGACGGGGACGACGCGGGACGGGCCAGGACGGGGCGGCGGTGACGACGGGGACAAGGACGACGGGGCGGCGACGACGGGGACGGGGCGGTGACGGGGGCGGCAACGAGAGGGGATATGGAGACGGGGGCGTGCGGTGGGCGACGGGGCAGAGGAGAAGAAGCAGATGAGAAACTGAAATTTTTGAAGTGTTTAGTTATATAGGATGGACCTTTAGTACCGGTTGGAGCCTCCAACTGGTACTAAAGGCCTATTTTGGCCAGGCCAAGCGGCGGGAAGCGCACCCCCTTTAGTACCGGGTGGTGGCTCCAACCGGTACTAAAGGCCCCTCTTTAGTGTCGGTTGGTGCCACGACCCGGTACTAAAGGGGGTGCGCTGGCGCAGGTGCGGTGCGGCAAGTTTAGTCCCAGCTCGCTAGCCGAGGGGCGTCCGCACTGGTTTATAACCTCCCGTGCGGTAGCTCTCTCGAGCTCCTCTCCAAAGCATGCCTACTGGGCCTACATGATCTGTGCTGCCCTGTTGGCCTACTGGGCCTTTGCGGGCCTGTGTCCTGGCCCAACAACAGGTTGGGTTACTAGTCATATCCAGGCCGCTCTGGCCCAGTAGGCGGGCTTTTTATTTATTTATTTTTTTGCTTTATTTATTTTTGAGTTGTTTTTTTGTGTATTTAGAGTTTCTTTGTGAATATTTTTGCTTTAGGTACAAAAAATTACAAACTTTCTGTTAGTGCCTGTAGTTTTCAAATTTGAATAGTTTAAATTTTGAATTATTTGAAATTAGTGTGAATCACTAGTTTGTGAATAACTTAACTTTAAAAATCAGTAAAGGCATGAAAGAATTTGTTTGCACATAAAATTTCTTCGCGCTTCAAATGCCAAAACACATAACTACCCTAACTATTACAGAGATTCCTTCCTGGGTGTGAAACACAGAAGAAAGTGATGATAGTGAAGCCGATCACATCCCAGATCTTTGGGTGTGAAACTTTTTCTTCGCGTGTGTCCCTTTGCGCCGTAACCATGGAAAATCTTCATCATTTAACGAGATGCTCGGGTCAATATTCACTGTGAATGGAGCAATTTCATCAAACTTTTCATAATCTTCTAACATGTCTATCTTGTCATCCACTCCCACGATGTTTCTCTTCCCAGAAAGAACTATGTGCCGCTTTGGCTCATCGTACGATGCATTCGCTTCCTTATCTTTTCTTTTTCTCGGCTTGGTAGACATGTCCTTCACATAGAAAACCTGTGCCACATCATTGGCTAGGACGAATGGTTCGTCTGCATACGCAAGATTGTTGAGATCCACTGTTGTCATTCCGTACTGCGGGTCTTCCGTTACCCCGCCTCGTGTCATATTGACCCATTTGCACCGAAACAAAGGGACCTTCAAACCACGTCGATAGTCAAGTTCCCATATGTCCTGTATATAACCATAATATGTTTCCTTTCCCGTCTTGGTTTCTGCATCAAAGCGGACACCACTGTTTTGGTTAGTGCTCTTCTTATCTTGGGCGATCGTGTAAAATGTATTACCATTTATCTCGTACCCTTTGAAAGTCATTATATTCGAAGATGGTAACTGGGACAGCAAGTATAGGTCATCTTCAATGGAGGCGTCATGCATGGTACGTGTCTGCAACCAGCCGGCGAAACTCCTGGTTTGTTCACGTGTAATCCAGTCATCAGACCACTCCGGGTGTTTGGAGTGTAGCAAATTCTTGTGTTCATCCATATACGGAGCCACCAAGACAGAATTCTGTAGAACTGTGTAGTGTGCTTCAGTGAGAGAATGTCCGTCCATACATATTATTTGTTCCCCTCCTAGCGTGCCTTTTCCATCTAGTCTGCCCTTATGCCGCGATTCAGGAACACCAATCGGCTTAAGGTCAGGAATAAAGTCAATGCAAAACTCAATGACCTCCTCATTTTCATGGCCCTTGGAGATGCTTCCTTCTGTCCTAGCACGGTTATGAACATATTTCTTTAAGACTCCCATGAACCTCTCAAAGGGGAACATATTGTGTAGAAATACAGGACCCAAAATGTTAATCTCTTCGCATAGGTGAACTAGGACGTGCGTCATGATGTTGAAGAAGGATGGTGGGAACACCAACTCGAAACTGACAAGACATTGCACCAAATCATTCTCTAACCTTGGTATGATTTCTGGATCGATTACCTTCTGAGAGATTGCATTGAGAAATGCACATAGCTTCACAATGGCTAATCGAACATTTTCCGGTAGAATCCCCCTCAATGCAACCGGAAGCAGTTACGTCATAATTACGTGGCAGTCATGAGACTTTAGGTTCTGGAACTTTTTCTCTGCCATGTTTATTATTCCCTTTATATTCGACGAGAAGCCAGACGGTACCTTAATACTGAGCAGGCATTCAAAGAAGATTTCCTTCTCTTCTTTGGTAAGAGCGTAGCTTGCATGACCCTGATGTATGCCGTCTTTTCCATGCATACGTTGCTGGTCCTCCCATGCCTCAGGTGTATCTTTTGTCTTCCCATACACGCCCAAGAAGCCAAGCAGGGTCACACAAAGATTCTTTGTCATGTGCATCACGTCGATTGCGGAGCGGACCTCTAGTTCTTTCCAATAGGGCAGGTCCAAAAATATAGATTTTTTCTTCCACATGGGTGCGCGTCCGTCAGCGTCATTCGGAACAGGTTGTCCACCAGGACCCTTTCCAAAGACCACCTTCAAATCCTTGACCATATCATGTACATCAGCACCAGTATGGTGGCGAGGCTTCGTCCGGTGATCCGCCTCACCTTTGAAATGCTTGCCTTTCTTTCTTATGGGATGCCTGCTCGGAAGAAATCGACGATGTCCCAGGTACACATTCTTCTTACAATTAGCCAAATATATACTGTCGGTATTGTCCAAACAGTGCGTGCATGCGCGGTATCCCTTGTTTGTCTGTCCTGAAAGGTTACTGAGAGCAGGCCAATCATTGATGGTCACGAACAGCAACGCCTTTAGGTCAAATTCTTCCCCCATGTGCTCATCCCACGCACGTACACCTGTTCCATTCCACAGTTGTAAGAGTTCTTCAACTAATGGCCTTAGGTACACATCAATGTCGTTGCCAGGTTGCTTAGGGCCTTGGATGAGCACTGGCATCATAATGAACTTCCGCTTCATGCACAACCAAGGAGGAAGGTTATACAAACATAGAGTCACAGGCCAGGTGCTATGGTTGCTGCTCTGCTCCCCAAAAGGATTAATGCCATCTGCGCTTAGACCAAACCATACACTCCTTGCGTCATCTGCAAACTCCTTCCCATACTTTCTTTCGATTTTTCTCCACTGCGACCCGTCAGCGGGTACTCTCAACTTTCCGTCTTTCTTACGGTCTTCTCTGTGCCATCGCATCGCCTTGGCATGCTCTTTGTTTTGGAACAAACGTTTCAACCATGGTATTATAGGAGCATACCACATCACCTTGGCAGGAATCTTCTTCCTGGGGCGCTCGCCCTTGATATCACCAGGGTCATCGCGGCTGATCTTATAGCGCAATGCACCGCATACCAGGCAAGCGTTCAAATCCCCGTACTCACCGCGGTAGAGGATGCAATCATTAGGGCATGCATGTATCTTCTGCACCTCTAACCCTAGAGGGCAGACAACCTTCTTTGCTTCGTACGTACTCTCGGGCAATTCGTTGTCCTTTGGAAGCATATCCTTTATCATTACCAGCAACTTTCCAAATCCCTTGTCAGATACACCATTCTATGCCTTCCATTGCAGCAATTCCAATGTGGTGCCCAGCTTTTTCTTGTCACCTATGCAATTCGGGTACAACAATTTTTTGTGATCCTCTAACATGCGCTGCAACTTCTTCTTCTCCAAATCACTTGCGCAGTTTCTCTTTGCATCAGCAATGGCCCGACCTAGATCATCAACGGGCTCATCTGATGCCTCTTCTTCATCTTCTTCCCGCATTGTCGGCTCAGCTTCTTCCCGCATTACCGGCTCAGCTTCTTCCCCCATTGTTGTATCATCGTATTCATGGAACCTATGGCCAGGATAGTGTTGGGGAACGTAGTAATTTCAAAAGTTTTCCTACGCACACGCAAGACCATGGTGATGCATAGCAACGAGGGAAGAGTGTGATCTACGTACCCTTGTAGACCGACAGCGGAAGCGTTAGCACAACGCAGTTGATGTAGTCGTACGTCTTCACGGCCCGACCGATCAAGCACCGAAACTACGGCACCTCCGAGTTTTAGCACACATTCAGCTCGATGACGATCCCCGGACTCCAATCCAGCAAAGTGTCGGGGAAGAGTTCCGTCAGCATGACGGCGTGGTGATGATCTTGATGTACTACCATCGCAGGGCTTCGCCTAAGCACCGCTACAATATTATCGAGGATTATGGTGGAAGGGGGTACCGCACACGGCTAAGAATATGATCACGTGGATCAACTTGTGTGTCTATGGGGTGCCCCTGCCCCCGTATATAAAGGAGTGGAGGAGGGGAGGGCCGGCCCTCTCTATGGCGCGCCCTAGGGGAGTCCTACTCTCACTGGGAGTAGGATTCCCCCTTTCCTAGTCCAACTAGGAGTCCTTCCATGTAGTAGGAGTAGGAGACAAGGAAGGGGAAGAGGGAAGAGAAGGAAGGAGGGGGCGCAGCCCCTCCCCCTAGTCCAATTCGGACTAGGCCTTGGGGGGGGGGGCGACCTGCCTCTCCCTCTCCTCTAAAGCCCAATAAGGCCCATATACTTCTTCTCCCGTATTCCCGTAACTCCCCGGTACTCCGAAAAATACCCGAACCATTCGGAACCTTTCCGATGTCCGAATATAGTCGTCCAATATATCGATCTTTACGTCTCGACCATTTCGAGACTCCTCATCATGTCCCTGATCTCATCCGGGACTCCGAACTCCTTCGGTACATCAAAACTCATAAACTCATAATATAACTATCATCGAAACCTTAAGCGTGCGGACCCTACGGGCTCGAGAACAATGTAGACATGACCGAGACACGTCCCCGGTCAATAACCAATAGCGGAACCCGGATGCTCATATTGGCTCCCGCATATTCTACGAACATCTTTATAGGTCAGACCGCATAACAACATATGTTGTTCCCTTTGTCATCGGTATGTTACTTGCATACAATGATGCGACAACTATATGGCTCCTGCCAGTTGCCGATAACTCGGTTACAAAACATGATCATCTTATACAATAAAATTTAGCATCATGTCTTGACCATATAACATCACAACATGCCCTGCAAAAACAAGTTAGACGTCCTCTACTTTGTTGTTGCAAGTTTTACGTGGCTGCTACGGGCTTAAGCAAGAACCAATCTTACCTACACATCAAAACTACAACGATAGTTTGTCAAGTTGGTGCTGTTTTAACCTTCGCAAGGACCGGGCGTAGCCACACTCGATTCAACTAAAGTTGGAGAAACTGACACCCGCTAGCCACCTTTGTGCAAAGCACACGTCGGGAGAACCGGTCTCACGTAAGCGTACGCTTAATGTCGGTCCGGGCCGCTTCGTCCAACAATACCGTTGAACCAAAGTATGACATGCTGGTAAGCAGTATGACTTATATCGCCCACAACTCACTTGTGTTCTACTCGTGCATATAACATCAACACATAAAACCTAGGCTCGGATGCCACTATTGGGGAACGTAGTAATTTCAAAAAAATTCCTACGCACACACAAGATCATGGTGATGCATAGCAACGAGGGAAGAGTGTGATCTACGTACCCTTGTAGACCGACAGCGGAAGCGTTAGCACAACGCAGTTGATGTAGTCGTACGTCTTCACGGCCCGACCGATCAAGCACCGAAACTACGGCACCTCCGAGTTTTAGCACACGTTCAGCTCGATGACGATCCCCGGACTCCGATCCAGCAAAGTGTCGGGGAAGAGTTCCGTCAGCACGACGGCGTGGTGACGATCTTGATGTACTACCGTCGCAAGGCTTCTCCTAAGCACCGCTACAATATTATTGAGGATTATGGTGGAAGGGGGCACCGCACACGGCTAAGAATATGATCACGTGGATCAACTTGTGTGTCTATGGGGTGCCCCCTGCCCCCGTATATAAAGGAGTGGAGGAGGGGAGGGCCGGCCCTCTCTATGGCGCGCCCTAGGGGAGTCCTACTCCCAGCGGGAGTAGGATTCCCCCTTTCCTAGTCCAACTAGGAGTCCTTCCATGTAGTACGAGTAGGAGACAAGGAAGGGGAAGAGGGAAGAGAAGGAAGGAGGGGGCGCAGCCCCTCCCCCTAGTCCAATTCGGACTAGGCCTTGGGGGGGGGCGCGGCCTGCCTCTCCCTCTCCCCTAAAGCCCAATAAGGCCCATATACTTCTTCTCCCGTATTCCCGTATCTCCCCGGTACTCCGAAAAATACCCGAACCACTCGGAACCTTTCCGATGTCCGAATATAGTCGTCCAATATATTGATCTTTACATCTCGACCATTTCGAGACTCCTCGTCATGTCCCTGATCTCATCCGGGACTCCGAACTCCTTCGGTACATCAAAACTCATAAACTCATAATAAAACTGTCATCAAAACCTTAAGCGTGCGGACCCTACGGGCTCGAGAACAATGTAGACATGACTGAGACACATCCCCGGTCAATAACCAATAGCGGAACCCGGATGCTCATATTGGCTCCCACATATTCTACGAAGATCTTTATCGGTCATACCGCATAACAACATACGTTGTTCCCTTTGTCATCGGTATGTTACTTGCCCGAGATTCGATTGTCGGTATCTCAATACCTAGTTCAATCTCGTTACCGGCAAGTCTCTTTACTCATTCTGTAATACATCATCTCGCAATTAACTCATTAGTTGCAATGCTTGCAAGGCTTATGTGATGTGCATTACCGAGAGGGCCCAGAGATACCTCTTCGACAATCGGAGTGACAAATCCTAATCTCGAAATACGCCAACCCAACATTTACCTTTGGAGACACCTGTAGAGCTCCTTTATAATCACCCAGTTATGTTGTGATGTTTGGTAGCACACAAAGTGTTCCTCCGGCAAACGGGAGTTGCATAATCTCATAGTCATAGGAACATGTATAAGTCATGAAGAAAGCAATAGCAACATACTAAACAATCAGGTGCTAAGCTAATGGAATGGGTCATGTCAATCACATCATTCTCCTAATGATGTGATCCCGTTAGTCAAATAACAACTCTTTGTCTATGGTTAGGAAACATAACCATCTTTGATTAACGAGCTAGTCAAGTAGAGGCATACTAGTGACACTCTGTTTGTCTATGTATTCACACATGTATTATGTTTCTGGTTAATACAATTCTAGCATGAATAATAAACATTTATCATGAAATAAGGAAATAAATAATAACTTTATTATTGCCTCTAGGGCATATTTCCTTTAGTCTCCCACTTGCACTAGAGTCAATAATCTAGTTCACATTGCCATGTGATTTAACACCAATAGTTCACATCAATATGTGACCAACACTCAAAGGGTTTACTAGAGTCAATAATCTAGTTCACATCGCTATGTGATTAACACCCAAAGAGTACTAAGGTGTGATCATGTTTTGCCTGTGAGAGAAGTTTAGTCAACGGGTCTGCCATATTCAGATCCGTATGTATTTTGCAAATTTCTATGTCAACAATGCTCTGCACGGAGCTACTCTAGCTAATTGCTCCCACTTTCAATATGCATCCAGATTGAGACTAAGAGTCATCCGGATCAGTGCCAAAACTTGTATCGACGTAACCCTTTTACGACGAACCTTTTGTCACCTCCATAATCGAGAAACATATCCTTATTCCACTAAGGATAATTTTGACCGCTGTCCAGTGATCTACTCCTAGATCCATATTGTACCCCCTTGCTTAACACAGTGTAGGGTATACAATAGATCTGGTACACAGCATGGCATACTTTATAGAACCTATGGCTGAGGCATAGGGAATGACTTTCATTCTCTTTCTATCTTCTGCCATGGTCGGGCTTTGAGTCTTACTCAATTTCACACCTTGTAACACAGCCAAGAACTCTTTTCTTTGACTGTTCCATTTTGAACTACTTCAAAATATTGTCAAGGTATGTACTCATTGAAAAAACTTATCAAGCGTCTTGATCTATCTCTATAGATCTTGATGCTTAATATGTAAGCAGCTTCGCCGAGGTCTTTCTTTGAAAAACTTCTTTCAAACACTCCTTTATGATTTGCAGAATAATTCTACATTATTTCCGATCAACAATATGTTATTCACATATACTTATCAAAAATGATGTAGTGCTCCCACTCACTTTCTTGTAATACAGGCTTCACTGCAAGTCTGTATAAAACTATATGCTTTGATCAACTTATCAAAGCGTATATTCCAACTCCGAGATGCTTGCACCAGTCCAAAGATGGATCGCTGGAGCTTGCATATTTTGTTAGCACCTTTAGGATTGACAAAACTTTCTTGTTGCATCATATACAACTTTTCTTTAATAAATCTATTAAGGAATGCAGTTTTGTTTATCCACTTGCCAGATTTCATAAAATGCGGCAATTGCTAACATGATTCGGACAAACTTAAGCATAGATACGAGTGAGAAACTCTCATCATGGTTATCACCTTGATCTTGTCAAAAACCTTTTTGCGACAATTCTAGCTTTTGTAGATAGTGACACTACTATCAGCGTCCGTCTTCCTCTTGAAGATCCATTTAATCTCAATGGCTTGCCGAACATCGGGCAAGTCAACCAAAGTCCATACTTTGTTCTCATACATGGATCCTATCTCAGATTTCATGGCCTCAAGCCATTTTGCGGAATCTGGGCTCATCATCGCTTACTCATAGTTCGTAGGTTCGTCATGGTCAAGGAGAATGACCTTCAAAACAAGATTACCGTACCACTCTAGTGCGGATCTCACTCTGGTTAACCTACGAGATTCGGTAGTAACTTGATATGAAGTTACATGATCATCATCATTAGCTTCCTCACTAATTGGTGTAGTAGTCACAAGAACAGATTTCTGTGATGAACTACTTTCCAATAAGGGAGCAGGTACAGTTACCTCATCAAGCTCTACTTTCCTCCCACTCACTTCTTTCGAGAGAAACTCCTTCTCTAGAAAGGATCCATTCTTAGCAACGAATGTCTTGCCTTTGGATCTGTGATAGAAGGTGTACCCAACATTTTCTTTTGGGTATCCTATGAAGACGCACTTCTCCGATTTGGGTTTGAGCTTATCAGGTTGAAACTTTTTCACATAAGCATTGCAACCTCAAACTTTAAGAAATGACAGCTTAGGTTTCTTGCCAAACCATAGTTCATACGGTGTCGTCTCAACGGATTTAGATGGTGCCCTATTTAACGTGAATGCAGCTGTCTCTAATGCATAACCCCAAAATGATAGTGGTAGATCGGTAAGAGACATCATAGATCGCACCATATCTAATAAAGTACGGTTATGACGTTCGGACACACCATTACATTGCGGTGTTCCAGGTGGAGTGAGTAGTGAAACTATTTCACATTGTTTTAATTGAAGACCAAACTCGTAACTCAAATATTTGTCTCCGCGATCAGATCGTAGAAACCTTATTTTCTTGTCACAATGATTTTCCACTTCACCCTGAAATTATTTGAACTTTTCAAATGTTTCAGACTTATGTTTCATCAAGTAGATATACTCATATCTACTCAAATCATCTGTGAAGGTCATAAAATAACGATACCCGCCGTGAGCCTCAACACTCATTGGACTGCATACATCAGTATGTATTATTTCCAATCAAGTTTTTTGCTCGCTCCATTGTTCCGGAGAACGGAGTCTTAGTCATCTTGCCCATGAGGCATGGTTCGCAAGTACCAAGTGATTCATAATCAAGTGGTTCCAAAAGTCCATCAGTATGGAGTTTCTTCATGCGCTTTACACCGATATGACCTAAATGGCAGTGCCACAAATAAGTTGCACTATCATTATTAACTTTGCATCTTTTGGTTTCAATATTATGAATATGTGTAACATTGATCAAATCATATACATGCTCAACGCAAACACCAAATAACACTTATTTAGTTTCAACACTAATCCCGAAAGTAAAGGGAGTGTGCGATGAATCAATCTTGGAACCAATTCCAACACACATCATCACTTCACCCTTAACTAGTCTCTGTTTATTCTACAACTCCCGTTTCGAGTTACTAATCAGCAACTGAACTAGTATCAAATACTGAGGGGTTGTTATAAACACTAGTAAAGTACACATCAATAACATGTATATCAAATATACTTATGTTCACTTTGCCATCCTTCTTATCCGCCAATCACTTGGGGTAGTTCCGCTTCCAGTGACAAGTCCCTTTGCAGTAGAAGCACTTAGTCTCAGGCTTAGGACCAGACTTGGGCTTCTTCACTTGAGCAGCAACTTGCTTGCTGTTCTTCTTGAAGTTCCCCTTTTTTTCCTTTGCCCTTTTCTTGAAACTAGTGATCTTGTCAACCATCAACACTTGATGCTCTTTCTTGATTTCTACCTTCATCGATTTCATCATCATGAAAAGCTCAGGAGTCGTTTTCGTCATCCCTTGCATACTATAGTTCATCACGAAGTTCTACTAACTTGGTGATGGTGACTAGAGAATTCTGTCAATCACTATCTTATCTGGAAGATTAAATCCCACTTGATTCAAGCGATTGTAGTACCCAGACAATCTGAGCACATGCTCACTAGTTGAGCGATTCTCCTCCATCTTTTAACTATAGCACTTGTTGGAGACTTTATATCTCTCAACTCAGGTATTTGCTTGAAATATTAACTTCAACTCCTGGAACATCTCATATGGTCCATGATGTTCAAAACATCTTTGAAGTCCCGATTCTAAGCCGTTAAGCATGGTGCACTAAACTATTAAGTAGTCATCATATTGAGCTAGCCAAACGTTCATAACGTCTGCATCTGCTCCTACAATAGGTCTGTCACCTAGCGGTGCATCAAGGATATAATTCTTCTGTGCAGCAATGAGGATAATCCTCAAGTTACGGACCCAGTCCGTGTAATTGCTACCATCATCTTTCAACTTAGTTTTCTCTAGGAACATATCAAAATAAACACAGGGAAGCAACAATGCGAGCTATTGATCTACAACATAATTTGCAAAATACTATCATGACCAAGTTCATGATAAATTTAAGTTCAATTTAATCATATTACTTAAGAACTCCCACTTAGACAGACATCCCTCTAATCCTCTAAGTGATCACGTGATCCAAATCAACTAAACCATGTCCGATCATCACGTGAGATGGAGTAGTTTCAATGGTGAACATCACTATGTTGATCATATCTACTATATGATTCACGCTCGACCTTTCGGTCTCCGTGTTCCGAGGCCATATCTGTATATGCTTGGCTCGTCAAGTATAACCTGAGTATTCCGCGTGTGCAACTGTTTTGCACCCGCTGTATTTGAACGTAGAGCCTATCACACCCGATCATCACGTGGTGTCTCAGCACGAAGAACTTTCGCAACGGTGCATACTTAGGGAGAACACTTCTTGATAATTAGTGAGAGATCGTCTTAAAATGCTACCGTCAATCAAAGCAAGATAAGATGCATAAAAGATAAACATCACACGCAATCAATATAAGTGATATGATATGGCCATCATCATCTTGTGCTTGTGATCTCCATCTTCGAAGCACCGTCGTGATCATCATCGTCACCGGCGCGACACCTTGATCACCATCATAGCATCGTTGTCGTATCGCCAATCTTATGCTTCCACGACTATCGCTACTGCTTAGTGATAAAGTAAAGCATTACATCGCAGTTGCATTGCATACAATAATGCGACAACTATATGGCTCCTGCCAGTTGCCGATAACTCGGTTACAAAACATGATCATCTCATACAATAAAATTTAGCATCATGTCTTGACCATATCACATCACAACATGCCCTGCAAAAACAAGTTAGACGTCCTCTACTTTGTTGTTGCAAGTTTTACGTGGCTGCTACGGGCTTAAGCAAGAACCAATCTTACCTACACATCAAAACTACAACGAAAGTTTGTCAAGTTGGTGCTGTTTTAACCTTCGCAAGGACCGGGCGTAGCCACACTCGGTTCAACTAAAGTTGGAGAAACTGACACCCGCTAGCCACCTTTGTGCAAAGCACGTCGGGAGAACCGGTCTCACGTAAGCGTACGCATAATGTCGGTCCGGGCCACTTCGTCCAATAATATCGTTGAACCAAAGTATGACATGCTGGTAAGCAGTATGACTTATATCGCCCACAACTCACTTGTGTTCTACTCGTGCATATAACATCAACACATAAAACCTAGGCTCGGATGCCACTATTGGGGAACGTAGTAATTTCAAAAAAATTCCTACGCACACACAAGATCATGGTGATGCATAGCAACGAGGGAAGAGTGTGATCTACGTACCCTTGTAGACCGACAGCGGAAGCGTTAGCACAACGCAGTTGATGTAGTCGTACGTCTTCACGGCCCGACTGATCAAGCACCGAAACTACGGCACCTCCGAGTTTTAGCACACGTTCAGCTCGATGACGATCCCCGTACTCCGATCCAGCAAAGTGTCGGGGAAGAGTTCCGTCAGCACGACGGCGTGGTGACGATCTTGATGTACTACCGTCGCAGGGCTTCGCCTAAGCACCGCTACAATATTATCGAGGATTATGGTGGAAGGGGGCACCGCACACGGCTAAGAATATGATCACGTGGATCAACTTGTGTGTCTATGGGGTGCCCCCTGCCCCCGTATATAAAGGAGTGGAGGAGGGGAGGGCCGACCCTCTCTATGGCGCGCCCTAGGGGAGTCCTACTCCCACCGGGAGTAGGATTCCCCTTTCCTAGTCCAACTAGGAGTCCTTCCATGTAGTAGGAGTAGGAGACAAGGAAGGGGAAGAGGGAAGAGAAGGAAGGAGGGGGCGCAGCCCCTCCCCCTAGTCCAATTCGGACTAGGCCTTGGGGGGGGGGGCGGCCTGCCTCTCCCTCTCCCCTAAAGCCCAATAAGGCCCATATACTTCTTCTCCCGTATTCCCGTAACTCCCCGGTACTCCGAAAAATACCGGAACCACTCGGAACCTTTCCGATGTCCGAATATAGTCGTCCAATATATCGATCTTTACGTCTCGACCATTTCGAGACTCCTTGTCATGTCCCTGATCTCATCCGGGACTCCGAACTCCTTCGGTACATCAAAACTCATAAACTCATAATATAACTGTCATCGAAACCTTAAGCGTGCGGACCCTACGGGTTCGAGAACAATGTAGACATGACCGAGACACCTCCCCGGTCAATAACCAATAGCGGAACCTGGATGCTCATATTGGCTCCCACATATTCTACGAAGATCTTTATCGGTCAGACCGCATAACAACATACGTTGTTCCCTTTGTCATTGGTATGTTACTTGCCCGAGATTCGATCGTCGGTATCTCAATACATAGTTCAATCTCGTTACCGGCAAGTCTCTTTACTAGTTCTGTAATACATCATCTCGCAATTAACTCATTAGTTGCAATGCTTGCAAGGCTTATGTGATGTGCATTACCGAGAGGGCCCAGAGATACCTCTCCGACAATCGGAGTGACAAATCCTAATCTCGAAATACGCCAACCCAACATTTACCTTTGGAGACACCTGTAGAGCTCCTTTATAATCACCCAGTTACGTTGTGACATTTGGTAGCACACAAAGTGTTCCTCCGGCAAATGGGAGTTGCATAATCTCATAGTCATAGGAACATGTATAAGTCATGAAGAAAGCAATAACAACATACTAAACGATTGGGTGCTAAGAAAATGGAATGGGCCATGTCAATCACATCATTCTCCTAATGATGTGATCCCATTAATCAAATAACAACTCTTTGTCTATGGTTAGGAAACATAACCATCTTTGATTAACGAGCTAGTCAAGTAGAGGCATACTAGTGACACTCTGTTTGTCTATGTATTCACACATGTATTATGTTTCCGGTTAATACAATTCTAGCATGAATAATAAACATTTATCATGAAATAAGGAAATAAATAATAACTTTATTATTGCCTCTAGGGCATATTTCCTTCAGATAGCTGTCGTCGTCCTCTTCTTCTTCTTCATTGTGTTCCATCGTAACCCCTCTTTCTCCGTGCTTGGTCCAAACATTATAGCGGGGCACGAAACCGGAGTTAAACAGGTGGACGTGAATGATTCTTGACTTAGAGTAATTTCGTCCATTCTTACAGACAGCACATGGACAAGGCATAAAACCATCCGCCCGCTTGTTTGCCTTAGCCGCAAGCAGAAAAGTTTGCACGCCATTAGTGAACTCGGGAGAGCATCGGTCAACGTACATCCATTGTTGGCTCATCTTCCATACACAGCACCAAAAACACCAACTTAATACAAGTTCATACAACACTTAAATGCAACAAACAAATAACTCTCTAGCTAAAGCATTTAAATGCAACAACAAATGCGATCAAGATTGCAACTAAGGTAACAATTGATCCAACAGCATAATGATACCAAGCCTCACTATCGATGGCATATTTTCTAATCTTTTTAATCTTCAAGTGCATTTTCTCCATCTTGATCTTGTGATCATCGACGACATCGGCAACATGCAACTCCAATTCCATCTTCTCCCCCTCAATTCTTTTCAATTTTTCTTTCAAGTACTCGTTTTCTCTTTTAACTAAATTTAACCTCTCGACAATAGGGTCGGTTGGAATTTCTGGTTCACATACCTCCTAGAAAAAATATCTATGTCAACTTCATGGGCATAATTTGTCATAAACACGAAATGCAACTAGTTTTAAAAGAGAATATATGTGCCACATCCGAATCATAACAAGAACGAGGGCCGACGGGGACGGATATCAAAACCATGGCACTATGTATAACAAACAACGTACGGGTAAGATAATTATACGAGTAACTATATATCCAAATCACACAAACACCAATTTTTATATAAAATTTCATGAACAAGAGGCTCACCACAAGGTGGTGCCGGCGACGGGGCGGTGCAGGCGATCGACGGTGTTTACGGCGGAGATTTTGAAGGCACTAGGTAAACCACACCTACATATGCAAACTAAGTGTTATTTTTGACCTCAAATTGCATATAAATCAAATACTAGCACATATAATTGCTCCCAAATTACTAAACTCACAAATTAAACACCATATAAAGCATTGCAAGAGCTAATCTAGCAACGAGAGATGAAAGGACAAAGTTGCTAACCTTTGTGATCATTTGAATCGATGGGGACCTTCAAATCTTGACAAATTTTGGGCAAAATGTGTGATGAGCTCAAGAGGAAGAGGGGAAGAACAGAGAGGGAGGGGAAAGGGGAAGAACAGAGCGAGCTCGGAGAGTGGACGAAGGGTTTATGTAGGACAACCATTAGTACCAGTTCGTGACATGAACCGGTACTAAAGGTGCTGGAGGGGCCCCAGAATGACAACATCCTGCCACCACTCTCATTAGTACCGGTTCGTGGGACGAACCGGTGCTAAAGGTTCGCCACGAACCAGTACTAATGAGAGCGGCCCGGCTAGCCGTTGGAACCGGCACTAATGGACACATTAGTGCCGGCTCAAATTCAAACCGGCACTAATGTGCTTCACGTTTGACCCTTTTCCTACTAGTGTAATGCTACCGCCGTACTAAGCAAAATAAGATGCATAAAGGATAAACATCACATGCAATCAATATAAGTGATATGATATGGCCATCATTGTCTTGTGCCTTTGATCTCCATCTCCAAAGCACCGTCATGATCACCATCGTCACCAGCTTGACACCTTGAAATCCATCGAAGCATCGTTGTCATCTCGCCAACTATTGCTTCTACGACAATTGCAACCGCTTAGTGTTGGAAATATGCCCTAGAGGCAATAATAAAATGGTTATTATTATATTTCTTTTGTTCATGATAATTGTCTATTGTTCATGCTATAATTGTGTTATCCGGAGATCGTAATATATGTGTGAATACATAGACCACAACACATCCCTAGTGAGCGTCTAGTTGACTAGCTCGTTGATCAACATATAGTCATGGTTTCCTGACTATGGACATTGGATGTCATTGATAACGGGATCACATCATTAGGAGAATGATGTGATGGACAAGACCCAATCTTAAGCATAGCACAAAGATCGTGTAGTTCATTTGCTAGAGCTTTTCCAAATGTCAAGTATCATTTCCTTAGACCATGAGATTGTGCAACTCCCGGATACCGTAGGAGTGCTTTGGGTGTGCCAAACGTCACAACGTAACTGGGTGACTATACAGGTGCACTACGGGTATCTCCGAAAGTGTCTGTTTGGTTGGCACGAATCGAGAATGGGATTTGTCACTCCGTATGACGGAGAGGTATCTCTGGGCCCACTCGATAATGCATCATCATAATGAGCTCAATATGACCAAGTGGTTGATCACGGGATCATGCATTACGGTATGAGTAAAGTGACTTGCCGGTAACAAGATTGAACGAGGTATTGGGATACCGACGATCGAGTCTCGGGCAAGTAACGTACCGATTGACAAAGGGAATTGTATACGGGATTGATTGAATCCTTGACATCATGGTTCATCCGATGAGATCATCGAGGAGCATGTGGGAGCCAACATGGGTATCCAGATCCCGCTGTTGGTTATTGACCGGAGAGTCGTCTCGGTCATGACTGCATGTCTCCCGAACCCGTAGGGTCTACACACTTAAGGTTCGGTGACGCTAGGGTTGTAGAGATATTAGTATGCAGTAACCCGAAAGTTGTTTGGAGTCCCGGATGAGATCCTGGACGTCACGAGGAGTTCCGGAATGATCCGGAGGTAAAGATTTATATATAGGAAGTCAAGTTTCGGCCATCGGGAAAGTTTCGGGGGTAATTGGTATTGTACCGGGACCACTGGAAGGGTCCCGGGGGTCCACCGGGTGGGGCCACCTATCTCGAAGGGCCCCATGGGCTAAAGTGGGAGGGGAACCAGCCCCTGGTGGGCTGGTGCACCCCCCCTTGGGCCTCCCCCTGCGCCTAGGGTTGGAAACCCTAGGGGTGGGGGGCGCCCCACTTGGCTTGGGGGGCAAGGCACCCCCCTTGGCCGCCCCCCTGGAGATTGCATCTCCTAGGGCCGCCGCCCCCCAGGGGGCCTATATATAGTGGGGGGAGAGAGGGCATCCGCACCCTAGCCCCTGGCGCCTCCCTCTCCCTCCCGTAACACCTCTCCCTCTCGCTGAGCTTGGCGAAGTCCTGCCGAGAACCCCGCTGCATCCACCACCACGCCATCGTGCTGCTGGATCTCCGTCAACCTCTCCTTCCCCCTTGCTGGATCAAGAAGGAGGAGACGTCTTCCCCAACCGTACGTGTGTTGAACACGAAGGTGCCGTCCGTTCGACACTCAGTCATCGGTGATTTGGATCACGACGAGTACGACTCCGTCAACCCCGTTCACTTGAACGCTTCCGCTTGCAATCTACAAGGGTATGTAGATGCACTCCTATCCCTCTCATTGCTAGAGTACTCCATAGATTGATCTTGGTGATGCGTAGAAAATTTTAAATTCTGCTACATTCCCCAACAGTTGCATCATGAGCTAGGTCTATGTGTAGTTTCTATGCACGAGTAGAACACAAAGCAGTTGTGGGCGTCGATATTGTCAATTATCTTGCTGGGGGAGTCCTGGATTAGGGGGTGTTCGGGTAGCCGGACTATACCTTCAGCCGGACTCCTGGACTATGAAGATACAAGATTGAAGACTTCGTCCCGTGTCCGGATGGGAGTTTCCTTGGCGTGGAAGGCAAGCTTGGCGATGCGGATATTCAAGATCTCCTACCATTGTAACCGACTCTATGTAACCCTAACCCTATCCGGTGTCTATATAAACCGGAGGGTTGTGGTCCGTAGGCAATCAACTCCATACACAACAATCATACCATAGGCTAGCTTCTAGGGTTTAGCCTCCTTGATCTCGTGGTAGATCTACTCTTGTACTACCCATATCATTAATATTAATCAAGCAGGAGTAGGGTATTACCTCCATCGAGAGGGCCCGAACCTGGGTAAAAAACATCTTGTCCCTTGTCTCCTGTTACCATCCGACCTTGACGCACAGTTCGGGACCCCCTACCTGAGATCCGCCGGTTTTGACACCGACATTGGTGCTTTCATTGAGAGTTCCTCTGTGCCGTCACAATCAGGAAGGATGCCTCCTCCCGTCTTTAAAGACGGCGCCGTTGCTAAGGGAGCCTTGGCTGTTGGCCAAACCCTCCGGCTAGGTGGTTTCCTCATGACCGCCTGTTCGGTTGTTGCGCCGACGGTGACCTCTCGGGTCATCAAAAGCAACCTACACGTCATCTCGGAGCTCGTCGAGCAGCTAGATCCAATGGAGCTCTCTTCCGTAAACGAGCTCTTGGATCGCATCGCCGCCCTGGGGGTCGCTATGGATTACAACCAGGTTGGGCTTAAACCCGATCTAAGAGAAATTAACTCTCCCCAAGTCACCCACCATGTTGCCGTGGTAGAGGCGCAGTGCGGCGACCCTTCATCTATTTTAAGGACTAGCTACGTCCAAATTCCCGACTCCTCCAAGCCGGATACCCGCGGAGAGGAGGATGTAACTCAAGACCTGAGCTTAGGATCAGACAACGGGCTAGATTCGTTGGACAACATCCAAGAATCCGAACTTCAGAGTTCGGAAACTCTTCGGCCTCCGAATCTTGGATTGGGTGAGGTTTCAGATTCAACGACACCCGCCCACCCGAACATAAGCGATCTCCCCCAAATCAGGCAGAGGCCCGAGGAAATAGTACATCATTACTAGGCCAGATTCCTCCTGGTTATGAACAGGATAAAGGATTGCCGCGAGGGAGACGCAATCTCAATTTTCTGCAGTAATTGCACAAACGAGGGAATCCTTAACGCCGTAAGTCGTCGTGATATTACACACTTCACTGACTTGGCATCCATAGTACAAAAATACTGTGCGATGAAAAGCGCCTGGAAAACCGAAATAAAGTTTTGGGATAATCCGGCCTTGAATAGTAATCCCGTCCGAACTAAGAGGGTGCATCATCATAGGACACCCGGGATAAACACCAAAAAACCAAAACCCTCTATAGGGCATGGAACCGTACTGGAAAGGTGGCTTGATGGACCCTGTAGAATTCACAATACAAAGGACGCCACACCAACTCACGCCTTAGAGCATGTTGGATACTCCGGCAGGTGGCCAAAATTGGCGAGGATCTCTTAATTCTGGAGGCCGCAGAAAGCCAGCTCGAGGACACCAGTACCGTTCTCACAGTCTTCGAGACTTTCGCATCGAACAATATGCGAAAAAGAACACTCCACAGCCTCGCCGAAGTCTATCAAGTTGCAACAATAAATCCATGGAGCGACACTGCTATTACCTTCAACGCAAGTGATGAACCTAGATTCCGAACAGCCCGAGCACCAGCCGCATTGGTCCTTAGTCCCATAGTGGACGGCTTTCACCTCACCAAGGTGCTCATGGATGGAGGCAGCGGATTGAACCTCATTTATGAGGAAACCCTTCAAAAAATGGAAATAGACTGGAACCGCATCGAGCGAAGCAGCACAACCTTTAGAGGAATAATCCCCAATCGGGAAGCGCGCTGCACAGGAAAAATCACACTAGATGTGGTGTTCGGCACACCGGATAATTACAGGTCCGAAGAAGTCACGTTTCAGGTGGCCCCGTTTAAGAGCGGATATAACGCTTTACTAGGGCGAGAAGCATTCACAATCTTCCAAGCAATACCGCATTACGGGTACATGAAGCTTAAGATGCCTGGGCCAAATGGAATTATCACTCTAGCTAGTGATCCGGACATAGCACTCCGCGCCGAAAACAAGACGGCCGCATTAGCCCTTGAGGCGCTATCCAAAGCCTTAGTGGCCGAGGAACTGACTGCGCTGCGCTCCACAGTTAACAGGGATGATGTGATACTCGATAAGAGATCCAAATCCACATCCTTCAAGCCAGCCGACGAAATAGTGAAATTCCAGGTCCATCCAACGGACCCCAATAAAACAGCTTCAATCAGGGCACGACTGAACCCTGATGCAGATGCCGCACTACGAGAGTTCCTACGAGAGAACTGGGACATCTTCGCCTGGCACCCTTCAGACATGCCAGGGATCCCACGCAGGCTGGCCGAACACAGCTTAAATATCCTAAAAGGATTTAAACCTATCAAACAAGCCCTTCGGCGTTTTTCCAAACCCAAGAGACAAGCTATGGGAGAGGAGCTAGCCAAGCTATTGGAGGCCAGATTCATCAGAGACATAAAACATCCGAACTGGCTAGCAAACCTGGTGATGGTACCAAAGAAGGATAAATCCTGGCACCTGTGTGTCGACTTTAAAGACCTTAACAAGGCTTGCCCAAAGGATCCCTTCCCCCTCCCCCGCATCGACCAAATTATCGACGCCACTGCAGGACACGATTTGTTGTGTTTCCTCGACGCATACTCCAGTTACCATCAAATCAAGATGGCAGAATCAGACCAAGCTGCAACAACATTCATCACACCATACGGCCCATTCTACTTCAACACAATGCCCTTCGGGCTAAAAAACGCCGGCGCAACATATCAGCGCATGATCCAGACATGTCTGGCAAATCAGACCGACAAAACAGTGGAGGCGTATGTGGACGATGTGGTCGTCAAATCAAGACATGTCGAATCTCTAGCAGACGACTTGAGGCTTACATTCGATAACCTCCGAAAATATGACATCAAGCTCAACCCGGAAAAATGCATCTTCTGCGTTCCAGCCGGAAAGCTCTTGGGCTTCATTGTATCCGGTAGAGGAATTGAAGCAAATCCAGCCAAGATCTGAGCTTTGTCACAATTGGATATCCCAAAGGACCTCAAACAAATACAAAAATTAACTGGATGCGTGGCGGCTTTAAGCCGCTTCATTTCCCGCCTGGGAGAAAAGGCACTACCCCTCTATCGCCTCCTTCGGCGCACCGAACACTTCGAGTGGACGGAGGCCGCCATGGCCGGACTTGATGAAATAAAAGCCATATTGGCAACAAACCCAGTCCTGCCGCGCCGAACACCGGCGAACCAATGTTATTGTACATTGCAGCAACACATCAAGTTGTCAGCGCAGTACTTGTTGTCGAGTGGGAAACGGATGGACACAAATCCCCCCTTCAAAGGCCGGTCTACTACGTATCCACCGTTCTCACTCCATGCAAATCATGGTACCCGCATTATCAAAAGATTGCATACGCGGTATTCATGGCATCCCGGAAGCTATGACACTACTTTCAAGAGTGTTCCATAACAGTAGCCTCGGAAGTATCACTCAACGATATTATCAACAACCGCGACGCAACGGGCCGGATTGCAAAATGGGCCATCGAGCTTCTCCCGTTCGATATAACCTACAAGCCACGGCGAGTTATTAAATCACAAGTTTTGGCCGACTTCGTCGCAGAATGGACGGAGGCCGAGCTCCCTAAAGAGTATGGCACATATTCAAACTGGATTATGCATTTCGACGGCTCCAAAATGTTGGCCAGACTGGGGACTGGCGTCGTCCTGACGTCCCCCACAGGAGACACAGTCCAATATGTGCTCCAGATCATGTACATGGATTCCAACAATGCAGCCGAATATGAGGCCCTCCTACATGGCCTCCGGATAGCAATATCCATGGGTATCCAGCGCCTAGAGGTATGCGGGGATTCAAACCTCGTGATATCCCAAATAAATGGAGACTTCGACGCCAAGGACCCAAAAATGGCAGCTTACCGCAACGCCGTCCTAAAAATGTCAGCTCGATTCGAAGGGCTGGAGTTTCACCATACAGCCCGAGAAAACAATCAAGCAGTGGACGTCCTGGCATGCATCGGAGCAAGACGCGATGCAGTCCCCCCCAACATCTTTTTGGAAAGATTGTTCAAGCCATCCGTAGCATGGGAGGGGAACCCGCAAATAATAGCCCGGACCCAGCCGCACCACTCGACGCCGAACAATCTGACACAATTGGAGGCTCTGCCAATTAAATTACACATTCAGCCCACGTAATAATGGCGGTCATCGCCCCAAGGACAGAACCATTCCTAGCCTACCTTACTAGGCAGGAACTCCTGGAGGACCAAAACGAGGCCCGCTGCATAGTGCGGCGATCTAAAGCCTATAGAGTCCATGAGGGAGAGCTTTATAAGAAAAGCTCTACCAGAGTCCTTTAAAGGTGCATCTCTGAAGAGGAAGGGCGGAACCTTCTGGCTGAAATTCATGTCGGACTCGATGGTCACCACGCCGCTGCTCGGTCCCTTGTTAGCAAGGCTTTCCGTACAGGCTTTTATTGGCCGACGGCCCGGGCAGACGCTCAGGACCTAGTCCAATGATGCGCTGGTTGCCAACTTTTTTCCAACCAAAGCCATATGCCACCCACCGTACTCCAAACTATACCCATCACCTGGCCTTTTGCGGTCTGGGGGCTTGACATGGTCGGACCCCTTAAAGGTGGGACCGATAGGAAAAAATACTTACTGATCATGGTGGATAAATTCACCAAATGGATAGAAGCCAAGCCTGTTAAAACGGCCGAATCCGGACCTGTGATAGACTTCATATCCGGGGTTATACACCGTTATGGCTTCCCCCACAGCATCATAACCGATAACGGTACAAACTTTACCGCCGACGAGGTAAAACTCTGGTGCAAAAACATGGGCATCAAGCTCGATTATGCTTCCGTCTATCACCCACAAACCAACGGCCAGGTCGAACATGCAAATGGTCTTATCATGAGCGGCATTAAACCCAGACTGGTGCGGTCCCTCAAGGAATCTAACACGCACTGGGTAGAGGAGCTTGACTCCGTGCTATGGGGGCTGCGGACCACGCCAAATCGCACCACCGGATACACACCATTTTTTATGGTGTACGGCGCAGAGGTAGTTCTGCCCTGTGACATAATTCATGACTCACCTAGAGTGCGCATGTACGAAGAAAGAGAAGCTGAGCTCAATCGACAGGACAACTTGGACGCCCTGGATGAGAAGCGTGACATGGCAAAAGCCCGTTCCGCATTTTATCAACAGCAGGCCCGAAGATATCAAAGCAGAGAAGTACGGGCCAAAAATTACAATGTTGGCGAACTAGTTCTACGCCTGCCGGATAAGAAAAAGGACAAACTCAAGCCCAAGTGGGAAGGTCCATTCATAATCGACCAAGTCCTGACTGGCGGGGCGTACCGCCTGCGAGATGCGTTGGATAACCGACTCGAGCCGAACCCGTGGAACACCACCCATCTCTGAAGATTCTATGCCTAGCGCCGGACTCTGTGTTCGTCTCCTTCCTCTGACCATTTTTTGCATTTTTCTGTCTTACATTTCTCTCCTTCCCCTCTTTTCTTTTATAGCCCTTAAAGGCTCATCTAGTGACGCGCCACTCGCGCTGATTAAACCTGGGGGCTTCTTTAACAGAAGCTTATTTATACGAGCTTCACGCCCAACACATGCGTCAAACTTCCGCATGTACCCTTTTTTCACCATTATATGCATCGATATGACTTAAGTTTTGGCCAAGCTGGGTTGCCTGGCTCCTGTGCTTACCCCTACGTTCCCGATTGTTCGGCTAGGCGGTAAAGGGAGCACCTCTGCGATTGTTACTGCCGGGTCAGCCGGATGTGTACCTCAGACTGGGTGAAGCCGAAAGCTAGTGTTCTTAAGGGAATATTCGGTCGGTGAGATAAAACATGATCTTTTTACTCATTCTATGCGCCCCTAGATGCTTTTTTCTGCGTCTTTTTATGCAGTCCGGACATGCACTTTAGGGCATGCTTCCCAGCGAAAGGAACCCCCAATGGAACTATTCTCTCTGGAAGATGTTTCTTACTAACCATGTAATATAACATAACTAGTTGGGCACTTGTCTGATAAAGCACTAATGACCCCTACGCCTGGTCTCCACGCATACCATGATTCTTATATAACCGCTATGGTATTCGGACACACTCCGGACCGTCAGGTCCCGAGGTTGAAGCAAAAAGGTCGGCAACGACAAACGATCTACAATCTGGCTAGAAGGCATTACACATGTCAATTCAAAATTACATAGTCATTCTGACTGATTGTATTCCTCTTCTATACCATCTAACAGGCTGTCTAATTTACAGTCATGCTGGGAATACTTCGCGGCCAACTCTACTTGGCCGTATACTAAGCTCACAGGGATCTCCTTCCCGTCAGGCCCCACTGGTCCGACCTCGGCCATGTGGTTTAGGTCAAACTTCGTAAAACGGGTCTTCACCATGGCCCAGGCTTCCCTAGCGCCTCGTCGGCAGGCCGATATCTTCCATAACCGGAAGCGCCGCCGAGCTCCCTTCAGCTTCTCCGCAAGCTCTCCAAGGCCCTCGGGCATGGAGTGGGCAGGCCATAAGGCTTGGGAAACACCTCGCATCGCCTGCCGAATTCGCTCGTGCAGTTGCATGAGTTCAGGAAGAAGGTCACCCGTAGAACCGGGCATCTCCTCTGCAGGACGACCTGTGAGCATACCTACAGACATTACTCTGTTAGTCGACTTCCTCGCCGAACTCTTTTTTCAAAGTTCGTTCAAGCACTTACTAAATATGCCGCGTCGAAGCTGCTGATTCTCCTTCGTGGAGTCCGACAGCTGGCCACGAACATCTTTAAGTTTGACGTCCAGCTTGGTGTTGGCATCCTGAAGATCATTCTTCTCTCGCCTCACCTTTGTCAACGTACTCTCACCAGCCTTTAGCCGGCGTAAGAGTTGTTGCTTTTCCGGATCGAGTCCGGCGCCATCTGCAACATGATTTGTCAGATTTGCACCCACACCACACAATACTAATCTTTCAAAGTGTATCTTACCTGAGGGGGTCTCTTTGGACTCCCCTGCTGCGGCTAGTGCGGCCTCTAGTTGGGCCTTGCACTTTTCTAGCTCCTGGGACAGTACAGTATTCTTCTCTGTAAGCACCTGAATATTAAGTGATCCTTAAATCAGTTGCTCTAACTATTTCAAGTCTTGGGGGCTACGGGTATATATATATTTGACCAAAATTTTCTTACCCGTATGTCTTTTACATACTGCTCCGTGGCTCTGGCTAAACCATTTTGAGCGGCACGGAGGTACGCATCTCCCGAATTAAAGGCATCTAAAGCCTCTTGGGAGAAACAAGCATCGCGTAGAACTGTCCGGCGACGCCTATGGTTCATGGCACTCTCCACTTCAGAATTTGTGGCAGACAGCCTGTCCGCATCCTCTATCGGAGGAGCGTCCGGTGCGCGCCTTGTGCTCGCCTCTGCTTCCTGGCCAGATGTTGGAGCCTGGCTGGTGGAGGCGCGACTGGCAACCTCTCCGGATATAGTCCGGCGAGGTCTCTTCATTCTGAAGATAGCACGAACGTTAATATGCCCGGACAGAATAACACCAGGGAAGCAGAGGGTGCGCTATACCTTTGCGTCGGCATCTCAGTCCGGACTACATTCCTTTTTGCCCCATGGGGCCCTGCGGCCCCTCGTTGGCTAGCCGCCGCAGGTTTGGCCTCCTGCCTCGGAAATCTCCCCTGCAAAACACGGTTGTCGTCAGAAACACCAGAATACGTGAGAGTGGAATCTCTCTCAAGGGAATGAGACTCCGGTTTCTGGCACCTGGGAGGCCGGGATTAACCCTGGGTAATCAGTCGTGATGGCTACCAAGGTATTGTCCTTGCTTAGCTGATGGAACACCTCATCGATAAGCTCCACCGATATGTCCGGATCCTCTTCGGAGTCCGGATCGAGGGACCGTTCTGGGTCCTCGGGTTGTGGAGGGCGGCTGTTTATATCCTTTACCACCTATCGCAGTTCCTGCATTGAAGTCGTTAGACTACATATCTAACCGTGGGAGTACAAAACAAACGGGCAAGCGCAGTTGTTCACTTACCCAACTTGGAGGATCTTACATAGTAAATCCAGCCTGCGGGTTGACGCGGAGGAATTCCTCCTTTTCTCCCTTGTACAAAGAGGATAAGATCTTTACTAGGGCGGCAGCTGAAGCCGGCCCCTTACGACCGTAACGGGTGGCATCATCCTCCCCGTTGAAATCCCACATGGGGTGGCCTCTATATTGAAGTGGCTGCACCCCCCACATAATGCATGCGGCCATGACTCCAATCATGGTTAGTCCGGAATGAGCCAACAGTCTTATCCGGCCCATCAGGTAAAGGACGTCTATGTCGCTTTCTCTCTGAGAGCTCTGCGGACGCCAGCTCAAGCGTTTCTTCAATGGAGCGTTGTTGAACTCAGGGAGACCGACCCGGATAGGGTCCGGTAGCGGGACATCATCTATATAAAACCATTCCGAAGGCCAGTCCTCGAACGCCTTCTTCGGGGTTCCGGATAGGTATCCGGTCCCGGCGATGCGTCATACTTCGGCTCCGCCCACTTGGTATATAGACCCCTCTTTAGAATGGGGCACTAGGCAGAATAACCTCTTCCATAGTGCGAAATGAGCCTCAACGCCTAAAAATAGCTCGCAAAGGGCGACGAAACCCGCAATATGCAATACGGAGGCGGGCGTGAGGTTGTGCAGCTGGAGGCCGTAGAACTCCAGAAGCCCGCGGAGAAATGGGTGAATTGGAAATCTCAGTCCCCTTATTAGATAGGGGACGAGGCACACCCGCTCTCCTTTAGAAGGATTGGGGGTGCTCTCCGCTTGTTTACCGCCATTATAGGTGGCGAGACCGGCTCGGACCGGGACCATGTATGCCTGAGGGAGAAATCCCTTGGCCTGAAGTGATGCTAACTCGCTATGCGGGATGGTGCAACTCTCCCAGTCCCCGGGTTTGGGACCGGAGGGGCGAGGGGAGGAGCTGCGACGGCTGGTCATGTTGGAATGGACCTTTGCTGGAAGCGCTCTGATGATAACTCGCGGAAAGGAGAAGATGTGGTTTGGACCTAAATCCCCATCCCGTTAAATAGGCGGCTCGATTATACGGCTAGGGGTGTGGATGTAAAAACACCCCGACTTTTCGCATTCGTTTGAACACGTGGAAGACGACCATTATTGGGCGTGGAAGCCGAGGAGCACTACATTACAAAAATTGGACATTATTCCTACAGGTACACAAGATTTGGAGAGGAACCCTCCTTGCAATGCCGAACAATCTGCGCGCCGGACTCATCGTCATTGAAGCCTGGTTCGGGGGCTACTGAGGGAGTCCTGGATTAGGGGGTGTTCGGGTAGCCTGACTATACCTTCAGCCGAACTCTGGACTATGAAGATACAAGATTGAAGACTTCATCCCGTGTCCGGATGGGACTTTCCTTGGCGTGGAAGGCAAGCTTGGCGATGCGGATATTCAAGATCTCCTACCATTGTAACCGACTCTATGTAACCCTAACCCTATACGGTGTCTATATAAACCGGAGGGTTGTAGTCCGTAGGCAATCAACTCCATACACAACAATCATACCATAGGCTAGCTTCTAGGGTTTAGCCTCCTTGATCTTGTGGTAGATCTACTCTTGTACTACCCATATCATCAATATTAATTAAGCAGGAGTAGGGTATTACCTCCATCGAGAGGGCCCGAACCTGGGTAAAAAACATCTTGTCCCTTGTCTCATGTTACCATCCGACCTTGACGCACAGTTTGGGACCCCCTACCCGAGATCCGCCGGTTTTGACACCGACACTTGCTGTTACTAGTCTTATCTTGATTCGGCGGCATTGTGGGATGAAGCGGCCCGGACCGACCTTACACGTACGCTTACGTGAGACAGGTTCCACGGACTGACATGCACTAGTTGCATAAGGTGGCTAGCGGGTGTCTGTCTCTCCCACTTTAGTTCGATCGGATTCGATGAAAAGGGTCCTTATGAAGGGTAAATAGAAATTGGCATATCACATTGTGGTTTTGGCGTAGGTAAGAAACGTTCTTGTTTAGAAACCTATAGCAGCCACGTAAAAATTTGCAACAACAATTAGAGGATGTCTAACTTGTTTTTGCAGCATGTGCCATGTGATGTGATATGGCCAAAAGATGTGATGAATGATATATGTGATGTATGAGATTGATCATGTTCTTGTATTAGGAATCACGACTTGCATGTCGATGAGTATGACAACCGGCAGGAGCCATAGGAGTTGTCTTAATTTATTTATGACCTGCGTGTCAACATAAATGTCATGTAATTACTTTACTTTATTGCTAAACCGTTAGCCATAGTAGTAGAAGTAATAGATGATGAGACAACTTCATGAAGACACGATGATGGAGATCATGATGATGGAGATCATGGTGTCATGCCGGTGACGAAGATGATCATGGCGCCCCGAAGATGGAGATCAAAGGAGCAATATGATATTGGCCATATCATGTCACTATTTGATTGCATGTGATGTTTATCATGTTTTACATCTTATTTGCTTAGAACGACGGTAGCTTAAATAAGATGACCCCTCGCAATAATTTCAAGAAAGTGTTCCCCCTAACTGTGCACCGTTGCGAAGGTTCGTTGTTTCGAAGCACCATGTGATGATCGGGTGTGATAGATTCTAATGTTCGAATACAACGGGTGTAAGCCAGATTTACACACGCAATACACTTAGGTTGACTTGACGAGCCTAACATGTACAGACATGGCCTTGGAACACGGAAGACCGAAAGGTCGAGCATGAGTCGTATAGAAGATATGATCAACATGGAGATGTTCACCGATGTTGACTAGTCCGTCTCACGTGATGATCGGACATGGCCTAGTTGACTCGGATCATGTTTCACTTAGATGACTAGAGGGATGTCTATCTGAGTGGGAGTTCATTGAATAATTTGATTAGATGAACTTAATTATCATGAACTTAGTCTAAAATCTTTACAATATGTCTTGTAGATCAGATGGCCCACGCTAATGTTGCCCTCAACTTCAACGCGTTCCTAGAGAAAACCAAGCTGAAAGATGATGGCAGCAACTATACGGACTGGGTCCGGAACCTGAGGATCATCCTCATAGCTGCCAAGAAAGATTATGTCCTAGAAGCACCGCTAGGTGATGCACCCATCCCAGAGAACCAAGACGTTATGAACACTTGGCAGCAGCATGCTGATGATTACTCCCTCGTTCAGTGCAGCATGCTTTACAGCTTAGAACCGGGGCTCCAAAAGCGTTTTGAGCAACACGGAGCATATGAGATGTTCGAACTCATGCCCGGGTCGAGAGATATGAAGTCTCCGACAAGTTCTTCAGTTGTAAGATGGAGGAAAATAGTTCTGTCAGTGAGCACATACTCAAAATGTCTGGGTTGCACAACCGCTTGACTCAGCTGGAAGTTAATCTCCTAGATGACGCGGTCATTGACAGGATCCTTCAGTTGCTTCCACCGAGCTACAAGAGCTTTGTGATGAACTTCAATATGCAGGGGATTGAAAAGACCATTCCTGCGGTATATTCAATGCTGAAATCAGCGGAGGTGGAGATCAAAAAGGAACATCAAGTGTTGATGGTGAATAAAACCACTAAGTTCAAGAAAGGCAAGGGTAAGAAGAACTTCAAGAAAGACGGCAAGGGAGTTGCCGCGCCCGGTAAGCCAGTTGCTGGGAAGAAGCCAAATAATGGACCCAAGCCTGAGACTAAGTGCTTTTATTGCAAGGGAAGTGGTCACTGGAAGCGGAACTGCCCCAAATACTTAGCGGACAAGAAGGCCGGCAACACTAAAGGTATATGTGATATACATGTAATTGATGTGTACCTTATCAGTACTCGTAGTAGCTCCTGGATATTTGATACCGGTGCGGTTGCTCATATTTGTAACTCAAAGTAGGAGCTACGGAATAAGCGGAGACTAGCGAAGGACGAGGTGATGATGCGCGTCGGGAATGGTTCCAAGGTCGATGTGATCGCCGTTGGCATGCTACCTCTACATTTACCTACGGGGTTAGTTTTAAACCTTAATAATTGTTATTTAGTGCCAGCTTTGAGCATGAACATTGTATCAGGATCTCGTTTAATTCGAGATGGCTACTCATTTAAATCCGAGAATAATGGTTGTTCTATTTATATGAGAGATATGTTTTATGGTCATGCCCCGCTGGTGAATGGTTTATTCTTGATGAATCTCGAGCGCAATGTTACACATGTTCATAGTGTGAATACCAAAAGATGTAAAGTTGATAATGATAGTCCCACATACTTGTGGCACTGCCGCCTTGGTCACATAGGTGTCAAACGCATGAAGAAGCTCCATGCAGATGGACTTTTGGAGTCTCTTGATTACGAATCATTTGACACGTGCAAACCATGCCTCATGGGTAAAATGACCAAGACTCCGTTCTCCGGAACAATGGAGTGAGCAACCAACTTATTGGAAATCATACATACTGATGTGTGCGGTCCAATGAGTGTTGAGGCTCGCGGTGGCTATCGTTATGTTCTCACTCTCACTGATGACTTAAGTAGATATGGGTATGTCTACTTAATGAAACACAAGTCTGAGACCTTTGAAAAGTTCAAGGAATTTCAGAGTGAGGTTGAGAATCAACATGACAGGAAAATCAAGTTCTTACGATCAGATCATGGGGGAGAATATTTGAGTCACGAATTTGGCACATACTTAAGGAAATGTGGAATAGTTTCACAGCTCACGCCGCCTGGAACACCTCAGCGAAATGGTGTGTCTGGACATCGTAATCGCACTCTATTAGATATGGTGCGATCTATGATGTCTCTTACCGATCTACCGCTCTCATTTTCGGGCTATGCTTTAGAGACTGCCGCATTCACTTTAAATAGGGCTCCGTCGAAATCCGTTGAGACGACACCATATGAATTATGGTTTGGGAAGAAACCTAAGCTGTCGTTTCTAAAAGTTTGGGGATGCGATGCTTATGTCAAGAAACTTCAACCTGAAAAGCTCGAACCCAAGTCGGAAAAATGCGTCTTCATAGGATACCCTAAGGAAACCATAGGGTATACCTTCTACCTCAGATCCGAAGGCAAGATCTTTGTTGCTAAGAACGGGTCCTTTCTAGAGAAAGAGTTTCTCTTGAAAGAAGTAAGTGGGAGGAAAGTAGAACTTGAGGAAGTATTACCTCTTGAACCGGAAAGTGGCAGAGCTCAGGAAGATGTTCCTGTGGTGCCTACACCGATTAGAGAGGAAGTTAATGATGATGATCAAAATACTTCGGATCAAGCTCCTAATGAACTTCGTAGGTCCACAAGGACACGTTCCGCACCAGAGTGGTACGGCAACCCTGTCTTGGAAATCATGTTGTTAGACAACGGTGAACCTTCGAACTATGAAGAAGCGATGGCGGGACCAGCTTCTGACAAATGGCTAGAAGCCATGAAATCCTAGATAGGATCCATGTATGAAAACGAAGTATGGACTTTGACTGACTTGCCCGATGATCGGCGAGCCATAGAAAATAAATGGATCTTTAAGAAGAAGACAGACGCAGATGGTAATGTGACCGTCTACAAGGCTCGACTTGTCGCTTAGGGTTATCGACAAGTTCAAGGGGTTGACTACGATGAGACCTTCTCACCCGTAGCGAAGCTTAAGTCCGTCCGAATATTTTTAGAAATTGCCGCATTCTATGATTATGAGATATGGCAAATGGACGTCAAAACGGCATTCCTTAACGGCTTTCTTAAGGAAGAATTGTATATGATGCAGCCGGAAGGTTTTGTCGATCCTGAGAATGCTAACAAGGTGTGCAAGCTCCAACGCTCAATCTATGGGCTGGTGCAAGCATCTCGGAGTTGGAACATTCCATTTGATGAGATGATCAAAGCGTTTGGGTTTACATAGACTTATGGAGAAGCTTGTGTTTACAAGAAAGTGAGTGGGAGCTCTTTAGCATTTCTCATATTATATGTGGATGACATACTGTTGATGGGAAATGATATAGAATTCTTGGAAAGCATAAAGGCCTACTTGAACAAGTGTTTTTCAATGAAGGACCTTGGAGAAGCTGCTTATATATTAGGCATCAAGATCTATAGATATAGATCGAGACGCCTCATTGGTCTTTCACAAAGTACTTACCTTGACAAGATATTGAAGAAGTTCAATATGGATCAGTCCAAGAAGGGGTTCTTGCCTATATTGCAAGGTGTGCAATTGAGCACGGCTCAATGCCCGACCACGGCAGAAGATAGAGAAAAGATGAGTGTTGTCCCCTATGCCTCGGCCATAGGGTCTATTATGTATGCCATGTTGTGTACCAGATCTGATGTAAACCTTGCCGTAAGTTTGGTAGGAAGGTACGAAAGTAATCCCGGCATGGAACACTGGACAGCGGTCAAGAATATCCTGAAGTACCTAAAGAGGACTAAGGATATGTTTCTCATTTATGGAGGTGACGAAGAGCTCGTCGTAAAGGGTTACGTCGATGCTAGCTTCGACACAGATCTGGATGACTCTAAGTCACAAACCGGATATGTGTATATTTTGAATGGTGGGGCAGTAAGCTGGTGCAGTTGCAAGCAAAGTGTTGTGGCGGGATCTACATGTGAAGCGGAATAAATGGCGGCCTCGGAGGCAGCACAAGAAGCAATCTGGATGAAGGAGTTCATCACCGACCTAGGAGTCATACCCAATGCGTCGGGGCCGATGACTCTCTTCTGTGACAACACTGGAGCTATTGCCCTTGCCAAGGAGCCCAGGTTTCACAGGAAGACCAGGCATATCAAGCGTCGCTTCAACTGTAGGGTTTTGTAGTAATTTCAAAAATTTTCCTACGCACACGCAAGATCATGTGATGCATAGCAACGAGAGGGGAGAGTGCTGTCTACGTACCCACGCAGACCGACTGCGGAAGCGTTGACACAACATAGAGGAAGTAGTCGTACGTCTTCACGATCCAACCGATCAAGCACCGAAACTACGGCACCTCCGAGTTCGAGCACACGTTCAGCTCGATGACGATCCCCGGACTCCGATCCAGCAAAGTGTCGGGGAAGAGTTCCGTCAGCACGACGGCGTGGTGACGATCTTGATGTACTACAGCAGCAGGGCTTCGCCTAAACTCCGCTACAGTATTATCGAGGACTATGGTGGCTGGGGCACCGCACACGGCTAAGGAATAGATCACATGGATCAACTTGTGTGTTTCTGGGGTGCCTCTGCCTCAGTATATAAAGGATTAGAGGGGGGAGGCTGGCCGGCCACAGGAGGCGCGCCAGGAGAGTCCTACTCCCTCTGGGAGTAGGATCCCCCCCCCCCAATCCTAGTTGGAATAGGATTCGCGGATTGGGAAAAGAGAGAGAGGGGGCCGGCCACCTCTCCTAGTCCTAATAGGACTAGGGGAAGGGGATGTGCGCAGCCCATGTAGGGCTGCCTCTTCTCTTTTCCACTAAGGCCCATCATGGCCCATTTAGCTCCCGGGGGGTTCCGGTAACCTTCCCGGTACTCCGGTAAAATCCCGATTTCACCCGGAACACTTCCGATATCCAAACATAGGCTTCCAATATATCAATCTTTACGCCTCGACCATTTCGAGACTCCTCGTCACGTCCATGATCACATCCGGGACTCCGAACAACCTTCGGTACATCAAAATGCATAAACTCATAATATAACTGTCGTCGTAACCTTAAGCGTGC
This sequence comes from Triticum aestivum, assembly GCF_018294505.1. Classification (NCBI taxonomy): domain Eukaryota; kingdom Viridiplantae; phylum Streptophyta; class Magnoliopsida; order Poales; family Poaceae; genus Triticum; species Triticum aestivum. Next base: position 384,332 of record NC_057806.1, read on the forward strand.
GGACCCTACGGGTTCGAGAACAATGTAGACATGACCGAGACATGTCTCCGGTCAATAACCAATAGCGGGACCTGGATGCCCATATTGGCTCCTACATATTCTATGAAGATCTTTATCGGTCAGACCGCATAACAACATACGTTGTTCCCTTTGTCATCGGTATGTTACTTGCCCGATATTCGATCGTCGATATCCAATACCTAGTTCAATCTCGTTACCGGCAAGTCTCTTTACTCGTTCTGTAATACATCATCCCGCAACTAACTCATTAGTTGCAATGCTTGCAAGGCTTATGTGATGTGCATTATCGAGAGGGCCCAGAGATACCTCTCCGACAATCGGAGTGACAAATCCTAATCTTGAAATACGCCAACCCAACATGTACCTTTGGAGACACCTGTAGTACTCCTTTATAATCACCCAGTTACGTTGTGATGTTTGGTAGTACCCAAAGTGCTCCTCCGGTAAACGGGAGTTGCATAATCTCATAGTTATAGGAACATGTATAAGTCATGAAGAAAGCAATAGCAACATACTAAACGATCGGGTGCTAAGCTAATGGAATGGGTCATGTCAATCAGATCATTCTCTTAATGATGTGATCCCGTTAATCAAATAACAACTCATTGTTCATGGTTAGGAAACATAACCATCTTTGATTAACGAGCTAGTCAAGTAGAGGCATACTAGTGACACTTTGTTTGTCTATGTATTCACACATGTATTATGTTTCCGATTAATACAATTCTAGCATGAATAATAAACATTTATCATGATTATAAGGAAATAAATAATAACTTTATTATTGCCTCTAGGGCATATTTCCTTCAGTCTCCCACTTGCACTAGAGTCAATAATCTAGATTACACTATAATGATTCTAACACCCATGGAGCCTTGGTGCTGATCATGTTTTGTTCGTGGAAGAGGCTTAGTCAACGGGTCTGCAACATTCAGATTCGTATGTATCTTGCAAATCTCTATGTCTCCCACCTTGGCTAGATCCCGGATGGAGTGGAAGCGTCTCTTGATGTGCTTGGTCCTTTTGTGAAATCTGGATTCCTTTGCCAAGGCAATTGCACCAGTATTGTCACAAAAGATTTTCATTGGACCCGATGCACTATGTATGACACCTAGATCGGATATGAACTCCTTCATCCAGACTCCTTCGTTCGCTGCTTCCGAAGCAGCTATGTACTCCGCTTCACATGTAGATCCCGCTATGACGCTTTGTTTAGAACTACACCAACTGACAGCTCCACCGTTTAATGTAAACACGTATCCGGTTTGCGATTTAGAATCGTCCAGATCAGTGTCAAAGCTTGCATCAACGTAACCTTTTACGGTGAGCTCCTTGTCACCTCCATATACGAGAAACATATCCTTAGTCCTTTTCAGGTATTTCAGGATGTACTTGACCGTTGTCCAGTGATCCACTCCTGGATTACTTTGGTACCTCCCTGCTAAACTTATAGCAAGGCACACATCAGGTCTGGTACACAGCATTGCATACATGATAGAGCCTATGGCTAAAGCATAGGGAACATCTTTCATTTTCTCTCTATCTTCTGCAGTGGTCGGGCATTGAGTCTTACTCAACTTCACACCTTGTAACACAGGCAAGAACCCTTTCTTTGCTTGATCCATTTTGAACTTCTTCAAAACTTTGTCAAGGTATGTGCTTTGTGAAAGTCCAATTAAGCGTCTTGATCTATCTCTATAGATCTTAATGCCTAATATGTAAGCAGCTTCACCGAGGTCTTTCATTGAAAAACTCTTATTCAAGTATCGCTTTACACTATCCAGAAATTCTATATAATTTCCAATTAGTAATATGTCATCCACATATAATATCAGAAATGCTACAGAGCTCCCACTCACTTTCTTTTAAATACAGGCTTCTCCGAAAGTCTGTATAAAACCAAATGCTTTGATCACACTATCAAAGCGTTTATTCCAACTCCGAGAGGCTTGCACCAGTCCATAAATGGATCGCTGGAGCTTGCACACTTTGTTAGCTCCCTTTGGATCGACAAAACCTTCCGGTTGCATCATATACAACTCTTCTTCCAGAAATCCATTCAGGAATGCAGTTTTGACATCCATCTGCCAAATTTCATAATCATAAAATGCGATAATCGCTAACATGATTCGGACAGACTTAAGCATCGCTACAGGTGAGAAAGTCTCATCGTAGTCAACCCCTTGAACTTGTTGAAAACCTTTCGCGACAAGTCGAGCTTTGTAGACAGTAACATTACCATCAGCGTCAGTCTTCTTCTTGAAGATCCATTTATTCTCAATTGCTTGCCGATCATCGGGCAAGTCAACCAAAGTCCATACTTTGTTCTCATACATGGATCCCATCTCAGATTTCATGGCTTCAAGCCACTTTGCGGAATCTGGGCTCACCATCGCTTCTTCATAGTTCGTAGGTTCATCATGATCTAGTAGCATGACTTCCAGAACAGGATTACCGTACCACTCTGGTGCAGATCTTACTCTGGTTGATCTATGAGGCTCAGTAGTATCTTGATCTGAAGTTTCATGATCATTATCATTAGCTTCCTCACTAACTGGTGTAGGTGTCACTGAAACAGTTTTTCTGTGATGTACTACTTTCCAGTAAGGGAGCAGGTATAGTTACCTCGTCAAGTTCTACTTTCCTCCCACTCACTTCTTTCGAGAGAAACTCCTTCTCTAGAAAGGATCCATTCTTAGCAACGAATGTCTTGCCTTCGGATCTGTGATAGAAGGTGTACCCAATAGTCTCCTTTGGGTATCCTATGAAGACACATTTCTCCGATTTGGGTTCGAGCTTATCAGGTTGAAGCTTTTTCACATAAGCATCGCAGCCCCAAACTTTAAGAAATGACAACTTTGGTTTCTTGCCAAACCATAGTTCATAAGGTGTCGTCTCAACGGATTTTGATGGTGCCCTATTTAACGTGAATGCGGCTGTCTCTAAAGCATAACCCCAAAACGATAGCGGTAAATCTGTAAGAGACATCATAGATCGCACCATATCTAATAAAGTACGATAATGACGTTCGGACACACCATTACGCTGTGGTGTTCCGGGTGGCGTGAGTTGCAAAACTATTCCACAGTTTTTCAAATGTACACCAAACTCGTAACTCAAATATTCTCCTCCACGATCAGATCGTAGAAACTTTATTTTCTTGTTACGATGATTTTCAACTTCACTCTGAAATTCTTTGAACTTTTCAAATGTTTTAGACTTATGTTTCATTAAGTAGATATACCCATATCTGCTTAAATCATCTGTGAAGGTGAGAAAATAACGATATCCGCCACGAGCCTCAAAATTCATCGGACCACATACATCGGTATGTATGATTTCCAATAAATCTGTTGCTCTCTCCATAGTACCGGAGAACGGTGTTTTAGTCATCTTGCCCATGAGGCACGGTTCGCAAGTACCAAGTGATTCATAATCAAGTGGTTCCAAAAGTCCATCAGTATGGAGTTTCGTCATGCGCTTTACACCGATATGACCTAAACGACAGTGCCACAAATAAGTTGCAATTTCATTATCAACTCTGCATCTTTTGGCTTCAACATTATGAATATGTGTATTACTACTATCGAGATTCAATAAGAATAGACCACTCTTCAAGGGTGCATGACCATAAAAGATATTACCCATATAAATAGAACAACCATTATTCTCTGATTTAAATGAATAACCGTCTCGCATTAAACAAGATCCAGATATAATGTTCATGCTCAACGTTGGCACCAAATAACAATTATTTAGGTCTAATACTAATCCCGAAGGTAGATGTAGAGGTAGCGTGCCGACCGCGATCACATCGACTTTGGAACTGTTTCCCACGCGCATCGTCACCTCGTCCTTTGCCAGTGCCTGCTTATTCCGTAGTCCTTGTTTCGAGTTGCAAATATTAGCAACAGAACCAGTATCAAATACCCAGGTGCTACTGCGAGCTCTAGTAAGGTACACATCAATAACATGTATATCACATATACCTTTGTTCACCTTGCCATCCTTCTTATCCGCCAAATACTTGGGGCAGTTCCGCTTCCAGTGACCAGTCTGCTTGCAGTAGAAGCACTCGGTTTCAGGCTTAGGTCCAGACTTGGGTTTCTTCTCTTGAGCAGCTACTTGCTTGCCGTTCTTCTTGAAGTTCCCCTTCTTCTTCCCTTTGCCCTTTTTCTTGAAACTAGTGGTCTTGTTAACCATCAACACTTGATGCTCCTTCTTGATTTCTACCTCCGCAGCTTTCAGCATTGCGAAGAGCTCGGGAATAGTCTTGTTCATCCCTTGCATATTATAGTTCATCACGAAGCTCTTGTAGCTTGGTGGCAGTGATTGGAGAATTCTGTCAATGACGCAATCATCTGGAAGATTAACTCCCATCTGAATCAAGTGATTATTATACCCAGACATTTTGAGTATATGCTCACTGACAGAACTGTTCTCCTCCATCTTGCAGCTATAGAACTTATTGGAGACTTCATATCTCTCAATCCGGGCATTTGCTTGAAATATTAACTTCAACTCCTGGAACATCTCATATGCTCCATGACGTTCAAAACATCGTTGAAGTCCCGATTCTAAGCCGTAAAGCATGGCACACTGAACTATCGAGTAGTCATCAGCTTTGCTCTGCCAGACATTCATAACATCTGGTGTTGCTCCAGCAGCAGGCCTGGCACCCAGCGGTGCTTCCAGGATGTAATTCTTCTGAGCAGCAATGAGGATAATCCTCAAGTTACGGACCCAGTCCGTATAATTGCTACCATCATCTTTCAACTTTGCTTTCTCAAGGAACGCATTAAAATTCAACGGAACAACAGCACGAGCCATCTACCTACAATCAACATAAACAAGCAAGATACTATCAGGTACTAAGTTCATGATAAGTTTAAGTTCAATTAATCAAATTACTTAAGAACTCCCACTTAGATAGACATCCCTCTAATCCTCTAAGTGATCACGTGATCCAAATCAACTAAACCATAACCGATCATCACGTGAGATGGAGTAGTTTTCAATGGTGAACATCGTTATGTTGATCATATCTACTATATGATTCACGCTCGACCTTTCGGTCTCCGTGTTCCGAGGCCATATCTGCATATGCTAGGCTCATCAAGTTTAACCTGAGTATTCTGCGTGTGCAAAACTGGCTTGCACCCGTTGTAGATGGATGTAGAGCTTATCACACCCGATCATCACGTGGTGTCTGGGCACGACGAACTTTGGCAACGGTGCATACTCAGGGAGAACACTTCTTGATAATTTAGTGAGAGATCATCTTATAATGCTATCGTCAATCAAAGCAAGATAAGACGCATAAAAAGATAAACATCACATGCAATCAATATAAGTGATATGATATGGCCATCATCATCTTGTGCTTGTGATATCCATCTCCGAAGCACCGTCATGATCAGCATCGTCACCGGTGCGACACCTTGATCTCCATCGTAGCATCGTTGTCGTCTCGCCAATCTTATGCTTCCATGACTATCACTACTATTTAGTAATAAAGTAAAGCATTACATCGCGATTGCATTGCATACAATAAAGCGACAACCATATGGCTCCTGCCAGTTGTCGATAACTCGGTTACAAAACATGATCATCTCATACAATAAAATTCAGCATCATGCCTTGACCATATCACATCACAACATGCCCTGCAAAAACAAGTTAGACGTCCTCTACTTTGTTGTTGCAAGTTTTACGTGGCTGCTACGGGCTTAAGCAAGAACCAATCTCACCTACGCATCAAAACCACAACGATAGTTTGTCAAATAGACTCCGTTTTAACCTTCGCAAGGACCGGGCGTAGCCACACTTGGTTCACCTAAGTTGGAGAGACAGTCGCCCGCAAGCCACCTATGTGTAAAGCACGTCGGGGAAACCGGTCTCGCGTAAGCGTACGCGTAATGTTGGTCCGGGTCGTCTCGTCCAACAATGCCGCCGAACCAAAGTATGACATGCTGGTAGGCAGTATGACCTTATATCGCCCACAACTCACTTGTGTTCTACTCGTGCATATAACATCAACATAAATAACCTAGGCTCTGATACCACTGTAGGGTTTCGTAGTAATTTCAAAATATTTCCTACGCACACGCAAGATCATGTGATGCATAGCAACAAGAGGGGAGAGTGCTGTCTACGTACCCACGCAGACCGACTGCGGAAGCGTTGACACAACATAGAGGAAGTAGTCGTACGTCTTGACGATCCAACCGATCAAGCACCGAAACTACGGCACCTCCGAGTTCAAGCACACGTTCAGCTCGATGACGATCCCCGGACTCCGATCCAGCAAAGTGTCGGGGAAGAGTTCCGTCAGCACGACGGCGTGGTGACAATCTTGATGTACTACAGCAGCAGGGCTTCGCCTAAACTCCGCTACAGTATTATCGAGGACTATGGTGGCTGGGGCACCGCACACGGCTAAGGAATAGATCACGTGGATCAACTTGTGTGTTTCTGGGGTGCCTCTGCCTCAGTATATAAAGGATTAGAGGGGGGGAGGCTGGCCGGCCACAGGAGGCGCGCCAGGAGAGTCCTACTCCCTCTGGGAGTAGGATTCCCCCCCAATCCTAGTTGGAATAGGATTCGCGAAGGGGGAAAAGAGAGAGAGGGGGCCGGCCACCTCTCCTAGTCCTAATAGGACTAGGGGAAGGGGGAGGCGCGCAGCCCATGTAGGGCTGCCTCTTCTCTTTTCCACTAAGGCCCATCATGCCCCATTTAGCTCCCGCGGGGTTCCGGTAACCTACCCGGTACTCCGGTAAAATCCCGATTTCACCGGGAACACTTCCGATATCCAAACATAGGCTTCCAATATATCAATCTTTACGTCTCGACCATTTCGAGACTCCTCGTCACGTCCGTGATCACATCCGGGACTCCGAACAACCTTCGGTACATCAAAATGCATAAACTCATAATATAACTATCATCGTAACCTTAAGCGTGCGGACCCTACGGGTTCGAGAACAATGTAGACATCACCGAGACATGTCTCCGGTCAATAACCAATAGCGGGACCTGGATGCCCATATTGGCTCCTACATATTCTACGAAGATCTTTATCGGCCAGACCGCATAACAACATACGTTGTTCCCTTTGTCATCGGTATGTTACTTGCCCGAGATTCGATCGTCGGTATCCAATACCTAGTTCAATCTCGTTACCGGCAAGTCTCTTTACTCGTTCTGTAATACATCATCCCGCAACTAACTCATTAGTTGCAATGCTTGCAAGGCTTATGTGATGTGCATTACCGAGAGGGCCCAGAGATACCTCTCCGACAATCGGAGTGACAAAGCCTAATCTCGAAATACGCCAACCCAACATGTACCTTTGGAGACACCTGTAGTACTCCTTTATAATCACCCAGTTACGTTGTGACGTTTGGTAGTACCCAAAGTGTTCCTCCGGTAAATGGGAGTTGCATAATCTCATATTTATAGGAACATGTATAAGTCATGAAGAAAGCAATAGCAACATACTAAACAATCAGGTGCTAAGCTAATGGAATGGGTCATGTCAATCAGATCATTCTCTTAATGATGTGATCCCGTTAATCAAATAACAACTCATTGTTCATGGTTAGGAAACATAACCATCTTTGATTAACGAGCTAGTCAAGTAGAGGCATACTAGTGACACTTTGTTTGTCTATGTATTCGCACATGTATTATGTTTCCGGTTAATACAATTCTAGCATGAATAATAAACATTTATCATGATTATAAGGAAATAAATAATAACTTTATTATTGCCTCTAGGGCATATTTCCTTCATCAACTCCATTCATGAAAGTGTTCAAAATGGAGACATAGATATTTGTAAAGTACATACAGACCTGAATGTAGCAGATCCGTTGACTAAACCTCTCCCTAGGGCAAAACATGATCAACACCAGAACTCTATGGGTGTTCGATTCATCACAATGTAACTAGATGATTGACTCTAGTGCAAGTGGGAGACTGTTGGAAATATGCCCTAGAGGCAATAATAAAATGGTTATTATCATATTTCTTTTGTTCATGATAATTGTCTATTGTTCATAATATAATTGTGTTATCCGGAGATCGTAATACATGTGTGAATACATAGACCACAACACGGCCCTAGTGAGCCTCTAGTTGACTAGCTCGTTGATCAACAGATAGTCATGGTTTCCTGACTATGGACATTGGATGTCATTGATAACGGGATCACATCATTAGGAGAATGATGTGATGGACAAGACCCAATCTTAAGCATAGCACAAAGATCGTGTAGTTCATTTGCTAGAGCTTTTCCAAATGTCAAGTATCATTTCCTTAAACCATGAGAATGTGCAACTCCCGGATACCGTATGAGTGCTTTGGATGTGCCAAACGTCACAACGTAATTGGGTGACTATAAAGGTGCACTACGGGTATCTCCGAAAGTGCCTATTGGGTTGGCACGAATCGAGACTGGGATTTGTCACTCCTTATGACAGAGAGGTATCTCTGGGCCCACTCGGTAATGCATCATCATAATGAGTTCAATGTGACCAAGTGGTTGATCACGGGATCATGCATTACGGTACGAGTAAAGTGACTTGCCGGTAACAAGATTGAATGAGGTATTGGGATACCGACGATCGAGTCTCGGGCAAGTAACGTACCGATTGACAAAGGGAATTGTATACGGGATTGATTGAATCCTCGACATCGTGGTTCATCCGATGAGATCATCGAGGAGCATGTGGGAGCCAACATGGGTATCCAGATCCCGCTGTTGGTTATTGACCGGAGAGTCGTCTCGGTCATGTCTGCATGTCTCCCGAACCTGTAGGGTCTACACACTTAAGGTTCAGTGATGCTAGGGTTGTAGAGATATTAGTATGCAGTAACTCGAAAGTTGTTCGGAGTCCCGGATGAGATCCTGGACGTCACGAGGAGTTCCGGAATGATCCGGAGGTAAAGATTTATATATAGGAAGTCAAGAGCGTCCATCGGGAAAGTTTCGGGGGTAATCGGTATTGTACCGGGACCACCGGAAGGGTCCCGGGGGTCCACCGGGTGGGGCCACCTATCCCGAAGGGCCCCATGGGCTAAAGTGGGAGGGGAACCAGCCCCTGGTGGGCTGGTGCACCCCTCCTTGGGCCTCCCCCTGTGCCTAGGGTTGGAAACCCTAGGGGTGGGGGGCGCCCCACTTGGCTTGGGGGGCAAGGCACCCCCCTTGGCCGCCCCCCTGGAGATTGCATCTCCTAGGGCCGCCGCCCCCCCAGGGGGCCTATATATAGTGGGGGGAGGGAGGGCATCTGCACCCTAGCCCCTGGCGCCTCCCTCTCCCTCCCGTAACACCTCTCCCTCTCGCTGAGCTTGGCGAAGCCCTGCCGAGAACCCCGCTGCATCCACCACCACGCCGTCATGCTGCTGGATCTCCGTCAACCTCTCCTTCCCCCTTGCTGGATCAAGAAGGAGGAAACCTCTTCCCCAACCGTACGTGTGTTGAATGCGGAGGTGCCGTTCGTTCGGCACTCGGTCATCGGTGATTTGGATCACGACGAGTACGACTCCATCAACCCCGTTCACTTGAACGCTTCCGCTTGCGATCTATAAGGGTATGTAGATGCACTCCTATCCCTCTCGTTGCTAGAGTACTCCATAGATTGATCTTGGTGATGCGTAGAAAATTTTAAATTTTGCTACGTTCCCCAACACTTAGTGATAAAGTGAAGCAATTACATGGTGATTGCATTTCATACAATAAAGCGACAACCATAAGGCTCCTGCTAGTTGCCGATAACTTTTACAAAATATGATCATCTCATACGGCAATTTATATATCATCACATCTTGACCATATCACATCACAGCAAGCCCTGCAAAAAGCAAGTTAGACGTCCTCTACTTTGTTGTTGCAAGTTTTACGTGGCTGCTACAGGCTTTAGCAAGAACCTTTCTTACCTACGCATCAAAACCACAACGATTTATCATCAAGTGTGCTGTTATAACCTTCAACAAGGACCGGGCATAGTCACACTCAATTAAACTAAAGTTGGGGAAACAGACACCCACTAGCCACCTACGTGCGAAGCACAGCGGTAGAACCAGTCTCATGAACCCGATCATGTAATGTCGGTCTGGGCCGCTTCATCCAACAATACCGCCGAATCAAAGTATGACATGCTGGTAAGCAGTATGACTATTATCGCCCACAACTCTTTGTGTTCTACTCGTGCATATAACATCTACGCATAGACTTGGCTCGGATACCACTGTTGGGGAACGTATTATTTCAAAAAAAATCCTACGATCATGCAATATCTATCTAGGAGAAGCATAGCAATGAGCAGGGAGAGTGTGTCCACGTACCCTCGTAGACCGAAAGCGGAAGCGTTTAATCAACACGGTTGATGTAGTCGTATGTCTTCATGATCCGACCGATCCTAGCACCGAACGTACGGCACCTCCGTGTTCAGCACACGCTCATCTCGATGACATCCCTTGTACTCTTTATCCAGTTGAGGCCGAGGGAGAGTTCCGTCAGCACGATGGCGTGGCGACGGTGATAATGAAGTTACCTGTGCAGGGCTTCGCCTAAGCACTACGACGATATGATCGAGGTGTGTTTCTGTGGAGGGGGGCACCGCACACGGCTAAAAGATCAACTTGTGTGTCTATGGGGTGCCCCCTCCCCCGTATATAAAGGAGGGGAGGAGGAGGCCGGCCGGCCCTAGGGACACGCCCAAGGAGGGGAGTCCTACTAGGACTTCAAGTCCTAGTAGGATTCCACCAAGAGGGGGAGAGGGGGAAGGAAGGAGAGGGAGAGAGGGAGAAGGAAAGGGGGACACCGCCCCCTTCCCTTGTCCAATTCGGACCGCAAGGGGGTGGGGTGGGGGCGGCCTGCCCTGGCTTCTCTCCTCTCTCTCCAATAAGGCCCATGGTGGCCCATTAGTTCCCCCGGGGGGTTTCGGTAACAGCTCCGACACTCCGGTTTTATCCGAAACCATCTGGAACACTTCCGGTGTCTGAATAACATGGTCCAATATATCAATCTTTATGTATCAACCATTTCAAGACTCCTCGTCATGTCTATGATCTCATCCGGGACTCTGAACAACCTTTGGTACATCAAATCACATAACTCATAATACAAATCATCATCGAACGTTAAGAGTGCAGACCCTACGGGTTCGAGAACTATGTAGACATGACCGAGACACATCTCCGGTCAATAACCAATAACGGAACCTGGATGCTTATATTGGCTCCTACATATTCTACAAAGATCTTTATTGATCAAACCGCATAACAACATACGTTGTTCCCTTTGTCATCGGTATGTTACTTGCCCGAGCTTTGATCCTTGGTATCACCATACCTAGTTCAATCTCGTTACCAGCAAGTCTCTTTACTCGTTCCGTAATGCATCATCCCGCAACTAACTCATTAGTCACGTTGCTTGCAAGGCTTATAGTGATGTGCATTACCGAGAGGGCCTAGAGATACCTCTCCGACATTCGGAGTTCCAAATCCTAATCTCGATCTATGCCAACTCAACAAACACCATCGGAGACACCTGTAGAGCATCTTTATAATCACCCAGTTACGTTGTGACATTTGATAGCACACTAAGTGTTCCTCCGGTATTCGGGAGTTGCATAATCTCATAGGTATAGGAACATGTATAAGTCATGAAGAAAGCTATATCAATAAACTAAACGATCATAGTGCTAAGCTAACGGATGGGTCTTGTCCATCACATCATTCTCTAATGATGTGATCCCATTCATCAAATAACAACTCATGTCTATGGCTAGGAAACTTAACCATCTTTGATTAACGAGCTAGTCAAGTGGAGGCATACTAGGGACACTCTGGTTGTCTATGTATTCACACATGTACTAAGTTTTCGGTTAATACAATTCTAGCATGAATAATAAACATTTATCATGATACAAGGAAATATAAATAACAAATTTATTATTGCCTCTAGGGCATATTTCCTTCACATAGCCCTCTCATGAACCAATATCTCTCTTCCATCTACCCTTGGTGGGCTTTTCCTCTTGGTCATTGAAGATTCTGTTGAGCTTTCATCCTTCCCTCGCCCTTTGACTCAGTCCTCCTGTCTCTTTTGCACATCTTTGACTCGTTGATTATGGTTAAGGCTTGTCCTCAATCGCACTTTGATATTGATGACAATATACTTAAAAGGAACTAATATGTTTGCAAAGTAAATCTACTAGTTTTAGCCCTCGTAGATACTTCATTGTGGATTATAGAGCCCCCCCCCCCCGAATATTAATGACTCAAGACATCTGCAATGAAGAGAAACATAGTTTTTTTTATTAAGTTTTAGGGATCCTACACTATTAAGAGGGGGTCAAAGTGGTTTGGGAAGGATTTTCTCAACTCACAACCATCCCAATATGCCGTTCCTACGAACATCTCAATGCAAAAAAGCCTAGCCAAAAGCCACATTCAAAGATGGCAAAAGAAACAAATTTCCAGGTTGTTGGACAGTCTGGGCAGATTTTTGCCAGACAGTCCGACTAACTAATTCCAAACAACCGAAGCTCTAAAACCTGGTCGGACAAACTGCCAAACGAAAAGTCAGAGACTACTCGATGTCCGGGCTCTGGCCAGACTATCCAGGAAAACTTGTCGAATTATCCGGCTATCTTGCATCGAGAAATAGAACCTCGAATCAAAGTCGAAAGATCTATTGGATGAAAGTCAAAAGGACATTTTTGTCCGGGCTATAGCCGAACTATCTGGGAAAACCTTGTTAGATTGCCCAGCAGATGTGACTTCTCTGTGTCCATTGTGCTGAATTGAACAGAGTCCAATGGCCAAACTGTGTGGGAAGTTTTCTGCCAGATTGTTCGGCCATGTATATCCTGCACTAAAATGGCTAGTATCTCTTCCATGTATAAATATGTGATACGTCTCCAATGTATCTATAATTTTTGATTGCTCCATGCTATATTATCTACCGTTTTGGACTATATTGGGCTTTATTTAAAACTTTTATATTATTTTTGGGACTAACCTATTAACCGGAGGCCCAGCCCAGAATTGTTGTTTTTTTGCCTATTTCAGTGTTTCGAAGATACGGAATATCAAACGGAGTCCAAACGGAATAAAACCT